>NC_057817.1:1212121-1515151 GCF_910594005.1 Cervus elaphus | reverse complement strand
GTCCCAGGATTCCTGTGGCACTTGGAAAGGGACCCTTGGTCTCCCGCCTCAGCTGGAGAGGCATCCCAATTGCCCTGCCAAGCCTCGAGTAGAATCCCGAGTTGTTCCTCGCAACTAGGCAGGAGTCCTAACGTCGCTGAACAAACACGTGTGTGGAAGGGCCATCCCCGTCGTAACTCGTGAATATACCCCAGATTCCCGCCGCAACTCGAGAAAAATCATGAGACTTACCCCTCGCTGCGAGATGAGGCCCGATTCCCCTGCACTGCATGCAGAGCAATTCCGTATTTAACATCACACATGAAAGGAGCCTTGATTTCCTTGATGGCACTCCAAAGAAACCCCAAGAACAATGTTTCAAGGCTAGAGGGATCCTGAGGTCACTGTAGCAACACGAAAGAGCTCCGTGGACAAAAATCAACTCGAGCTGAGAGGTTAGTCCCTGGCTTCGACTCCAGAGGAATACCACCTTACCACAAGCACCTCAAGAGGAGGCTTCTCTCAGCTCTAGGTATGTGAGAGGGACCCTTAGTTTGCGACCTCAAGTGGAATGGACACCGCGATGCCCTGACTCAAAATAAGGCCGGATATCCCTGCAGTGACTTGAATGCAGGCTCGTCTTGCATCTCCCAAGACGAAAGGATGTCTGAATCCCCTGTGGAGACCACAGAGAAAGACCTAGTTCCCCACCTCATCGCGACCGGAGGCCTCACATCTTTTGAAAACTCCAGAGGTACGCGAATATCAGTGCCTCCAAAGGAGACGATGCCTGACTCCTCGTGAAACTTGATAGGAGTCCCAGGATTCCTGTAGCACGTGGAAAGAGGCCCTTGGTCTCCCGCCTCAGCTGGAGAGTCTTTCCATTGCCCTGCCACGCCTCGAGGAGAATCCCAAGTTGTCCCTCGCAACTAGGCAGGAGTCCTGACGTCGCTGAACAAACACGTGTGTGGAAGGGCCATCCCCGTCGTAACTTGAGAATATATTCCAGGTTCCCGCCGCAACTCGAGAAAAATCATGAGACTTACCCCTCGCCGCGAGATGAGGCCCGATTCCCCTGCACTGCATGCAGAGCATTTCCGTATTTAACATCACACATGAAAGGAGCCTTGATTTCCTTGATGGCACTCCAAAGAAACCCCAAGAACACTGTTTCAAGGCTAGAGGGATCCTGAGGTCACTGTAGCAACACGAAAGAGCTCCGTGGACCAAAAATCAACTCGAGATGAGAGGTTAGTCCCTGGCTTCGACTCCAGAGGAATACCACCTTACCACAAGCACCTCAAGAGGAGGCTTCTCTCAGCTCTAGGTATGTGAGAGGGACCCTGAGTTTGCGGCCTCAAGTGGAATGGACACCGCGATGCCCTGACTCGACATAAGGCCGGATATCCCTGCAGTGACTTGAATGCAGGCTCGTCTTGCATCTCCCAAGACGAAAGGATGTCTGAATCCCCTGTGAAGACCACAGAGAAAGACCTAGTTCCCCACCTCATCGCGACCGGAGGCCTCACATCCTTAGAAAATTCCAGAGGTACACGGATATCAGTGCCTCCAAAGGAGACGATGCCTGACTCCTCGTGAAACTTGATAGGAGTCCCAGGATTCCTGTGGCACTTGGAAAGGGACCCTTGGCCTCCCGCCTCAGCTGGAGAGGCGTCCCAATTGCCCTGCCAACCCTCGAGGAGAATCCCGAGTTGTCCCTTGCAACTAGGCAGGAGTCCTGGCGTCGGTGAACAAACACGAGGTTGGAAGGGCCATCCCCGTCGTAACTCGAGAATATACCCCAGGTTCCCGCCGCAACTCGAGAAAAACCATGAGACTTCCCCCTCGCCGCGAGAAGAGGCCCAATTCCCCTGCACTGCGTGCAGAGCAATTCCGTGTTGCACATCACACATGAAAGGAGCCTTGATTTCCTTGATGGCACTCCAGAGAAACCCCAAGAACACTGTTGCAAGGATACAGGGATCCAGAGGTTACTGTAGCAACACGAAAGAGTTCCGTGGACCAAAAATCAACTCGAGATGAGAGGTTAGTCCCTGGCTTCGACTCCAGAGGAATACCACCTTACCACAAGCACCTCAAGAGGAGGCTTCTCTCAGCTCTAGGTATGTTAGAGGGAGCCTGAGTTTGCGGCCTCAAGTGGAATGGACACCGCGAAGCCCTGACTCTAAATAAGTTCGGATATCCCTGCAGTGACTTGAATGCAGGCTCGCCTTACATCTCCCAAGACGAAAGAATGTCTGAATCCCATGTGGAGACCACAGAGAAAGACCTAGTTCCCCACCTCATCGCGACCGGAGGCCTCACATCCTTTGAAAACTCCAGAGGTACGCGAATATCAGTGCCTCCAAAGGAGACGATGCCTGACTCCTCGTGAAACTTGATAGGAGTCCCAGGATTCCTGTAGCACGAGGAAAGAGGCCCTTGGTCTCCCGCCTCAGCTGGAGAGTCTTTCCATTGCCCTGCCACGCCTCGAGGAGAATCCCAAGTTGTCCCTCGCAACTAGGCAGGAGTCCTGACGTCGCTGAACAAACACGTGTGTGGAAGGGCCATCCCCGTCGTAACTTGAGAATATATTACAGGTTCCCGCCGCAACTCGAGAAAAATCATGAGACTTACCCCTCGCCGCGAGATGAGGCCCGATTCCCCTGCACTGCATGCTGAGCATTTCCGTATTTAACATCACACATGAAAGGAGCCTTGATTTCCTTGATGGCACTCCAAAGAAACCCCAAGAACACTGTTTCAAGGCTAGAGGGATCCTGAGGTCACTGTAGCAACACGAAAGAGCTCCGTGGACCAAAAATCAACTCGAGATGAGAGGTTAGTCCCTGGCTTCGACTCCAGAGGAATACCACCTTACCACAAGCACCTCAAGAGGAGGCTTCTCTCAGCTCTAGGTATGTGAGAGGGAGCCTGAGTTTGCGGCCTCAAGTGGAATGGACACCGCGATGCCCTGACTCGAAATACGTTTGGATATCCCAGCAGTGACTTGAATGCAGGCTCGTCTTGCATCTCCCAAGACGAAAGAATGTCTGAATCCCCTGTGGAGACCACAGAGAAAGACCTAGTTCCCCACCTCATCGCGACCGGAGGCCTCACATCCTTTGAAAACTCCAGAGGTACGCGAATATCAGTGCCTCCAAAGGAGACGATGCCTGACTCCTCGTGAAACTTGAAAGGAGTCCCAGGATTCCTGTGGCACTTGGAAAGGGACCCTTGGTTTCCCGCCTCAGCTGGAGAGGCGTCCCAATTGCCCTGCCAACCCTCGAGGAGAATCCCGAGTTGTCCCTTGCAACTAGGCTGGAGTCCTGGCGTCGGTGAACAAACACGAGGTTGGAAGGGCCATCCCCGTCGTAACTCGAGAATATACCCCAGGTTCCCGCCGCAACTCGAGAAAAACCATGAGACTTCCCCCTCGCCGCGAGAAGAGGCCCAATTCCCCTGCACTGCGTGCAGAGCAATTCCGTGTTGCACATCACACATGAAAGGAGCCTTGATTTCCTTGATGGCACTCCAGAGAAACCCCAAGAACACTGTTTCAAGGATACAGGGATCCAGAGGTTACTGTACCAACACGAAAGAGCTCCGTGGACCAAAAATCAACTCGAGATGAGAGGTTAGTCCCTGGCTTCGACTACAGAGGAATACCACCTTACCACAAGCACTTCAAGAAGAGGCTTCTCTCAGATCTAGGTATGTGAGAGGGACCCTGAGTGTGGGGCCTCAAGTGGAATGGACACCGCGATGCCCTGACTCGAAATAAGGCCGGATATACCTGCAGTGACTTCAATGCAGGCTCGTCTTGCATCCCCCATGACGAAAGGATGTCTGAATCCCCTGTGGAGACCACAGAGAAAGACCTAGTTCCCCACCTCATCAAGACCGCAGGCCTCACATCTTTTGAAAACTCCAGAGTTACGCAGAGATTAGTGCCTCCAAAGGAGACGATGCCTGACTCCTCGTGAAATTTCATAGGAGTACCAGGATTCCTGCGGTACATGGAAAGGGACCCTTGGTCTCCCGCCTAAGCTGGAGAGGCGTCCCAATTGCCCTGCCAAGCCTCGAGGAGAATCCCGAGTTGTCCCTCGCAACTAGGCAGGAGTCCTGACGTCTCTGAACAAACACGTGTGTGGAAGGGCCATCCCCGTCGTAACTCGAGAATATACCCCAGGTTCCCGCCGCAACTCGAGAAAAACCATGAGACTTCCCGCTCGCCTCGAGATGAGGCCCGATTCCCCTGCACTGCGTGCAGAGCAATTCCGTGTTGCACATCACACATGAAAGGAGCCTTGATTTCCTTGATGGCACTCCAGAGAAAGCCCAAGAACACTGTTTCAAGGCTAGAGGGATCCTGAGGTCACTGTAGCAACACGAAAGAGCTCCGTGGACCAAAAATCAACTCGAGATGAGAGGTTAGTCCCTGGCTTCAACTCCAGAGGAATACCACCTTACCACAAGCACCTCAAGAGGAGGCTTCTCTCAGCTCTAGGTATGTGAGAGGGACCCTGAGTTAGCGGCCTCAAGTGGAATGGACACCGCGATGCCCTGACTCGAAATAAGGCCGGATATCCCTGCAGTGACTTGAATGCAGGCTCGTCTTGCATCTCCCAAGACGAAAGGATGTCTGAATCCCCTGTGGAGACCACAGAGAAAGACCTAGTTTCCCACCTCATCGCGACCGGAGGCCTCACATCCTTTGAAAACTCCAGAGGGACGCGGAGATCAGTGCCTCCAAAGGAGACGATGCCTGACTCCTCGTGAAACTTGATAGGAGTCCCAGGATTCCTGTGGCACTTGGAAAGGGACCCTTGGTCTCCGGCCTCAGCTGGAGAGGCATCCCAATTGCCCTGCCAAGCCTCGAGTAGAATCCCGAGTTGTTCCTCGCAACTAGGCAGGAGTCCTAACGTCGCTGAACAAACACGTGTGTGGAAGGGCCATCCCCGTCGTAACTCGTGAATATACCCCAGATTGCCGCCGCAACTCGAGAAAAATCATGAGACTTACCCCTCGCTGCGAGATGAGGCCCGATTCCCCTGCACTGCATGCAGAGCAATTCCGTATTTAACATTACACATGAAAGGAGCCTTGATTTCCTTGATGGCACTCCAAAGAAACCCCAAGAACAATGTTTCAAGGCTAGAGGGATCCTGAGGTCACTGTAGCAACACGAAAGAGCTCCGTGGACAAAAATCAACTCGAGCTGAGAGGTTAGTCCCTGGCTTCGACTCCAGAGGAATACCACCTTACCACAAGCACCTCAAGAGGAGGCTTCTCTCAGCTCTAGGTATGTGAGAGGGACCCTTAGTTTGCGACCTCAAGTGGAATGGACACCGCGATGCCCTGACTCAAAATAAGGCCGGATATCCCTGCAGTGACTTGAATGCAGGCTCGTCTTGCATCTCCCAAGACGAAAGGATGTCTGAATCCCCTGTGGAGACCACAGAGAAAGACCTAGTTCCCCACCTCATCGCGACCGGAGGCCTCACATCCTTTGAAAACTCCAGAGGTACGCGAATATCAGTGCCTCCAAAGGAGACGATGCCTGACTCCTCGTGAAACTTGATAGGAGTCCCAGGATTCCTGTAGCACGTGGAAAGAGGCCCTTGGTCTCCCGCCTCAGCTGGAGAGTCTTTCCATTGCCCTGCCACGCCTCGAGGAGAATCCCAAGTTGTCCCTCGCAACTAGGCAGGAGTCCTGACGTCGCTGAACAAACACGTGTGTGGAAGGGCCATCCCCGTCGTAACTTGAGAATATATTCCAGGTTCCCGCCGCAACTCGAGAAAAATCATGAGACTTACCCCTCGCCGCGAGATGAGGCCCGATTCCCCTGCACTGCATGCAGAGCATTTCCGTATTTAACATCACACAGGAAAGGAGCCTTGATTTCCTTGATGGCACTCCAAAGAAACCCCAAGAACACTGTTTCAAGGCTAGAGGGATCCTGAGGTCACTGTAGCAACACGAAAGAGCTCCGTGGACCAAAAATCAACTCGAGATGAGAGGTTAGTCCCTGGCTTCGACTCCAGAGGAATACCACCTTACCACAAGCACCTCAAGAGGAGGCTTCTCTCAGCTCTAGGTATGTGAGAGGGACCCTGAGTTTGCGGCCTCAAGTGGAATGGACACCGCGATGCCCTGACTCGACATAAGGCCGGATATCCCTGCAGTGACTTGAATGCAGGCTCGTCTTGCATCTCCCAAGACGAAAGGATGTCTGAATCCCCTGTGAAGACCACAGAGAAAGACCTAGTTCCCCACCTCATCGCGACCGGAGGCCTCACATCCTTAGAAAATTCCAGAGGTACACGGATATCAGTGCCTCCAAAGGAGACGATGCCTGACTCCTCGTGAAACTTGATAGGAGTCCCAGGATTCCTGTGGCACTTGGAAAGGGACCCTTGGCCTCCCGCCTCAGCTGGAGAGGCGTCCCAATTGCCCTGCCAAGCCTCGAGGAGAATCGCGAGTTGTCCCTCGCTACTAGGCAGGAGTCCTGACGTCGCTGAACAAACACGTGTGTGGAAGGGCCATCCCCGTCGTAACTTGAGAATATATTCCAGGTTCCCGCCGCAACTCGAGAAAAATCATGAGACTTACCCCTCGCCGCGAGATGAGGCCCGATTCCCCTGCACTGCATGCTGAGCATTTCCGTATTTAACATCACACATGAAAGGAGCCTTGATTTCCTTGATGGCACTCCAAAGAAACCCCAAGAACAGTGTTTCAAGGCTAGAGGGATCCTGAGGTCACTGTAGCAACACGAAAGAGCTCCGTGGACCAAAAATCAACTCGAGATGAGAGGTTAGTCCCTGGCTTCGACTCCAGAGGAATACCACCTTACCACAAGCACCTCAAGAGGAGGCTTCTCTCAGCTCTAGGTATGTGAGAGGGACCCTTAGTTTGCGGCCTCAAGTGGAATGGACACCGCGATGCCCTGACTCGACATAAGGCCGGATATCCCTGCAGTGACTTGAATGCAGGCTCGTCTTGCATCTCCCAAGACGAAAGGATGTCTGAATCCCCTGTGAAGACCACAGAGAAAGACCTAGTTCCCCACCTCATCGCGACCGGAGGCCTCACATCCTTAGAAAATTCCAGAGGTACACGGATATCAGTGCCTCCAAAGGAGACGATGCCTGACTCCTCGTGAAACTTGATAGGAGTCCCAGGATTCCTGTGGCACTTGGAAAGGGACCCTTGGCCTCCCGCCTCAGCTGGAGAGGCGTCCGAATTGCCCTGCCAACCCTCGAGGAGAATCCCGAGTTGTCCCTTGCAACTAGGCAGGAGTCCTGGCGTCGGTGAACAAACACGAGGTTGGAAGGGCCATCCCCGTCGTAACTCGAGAATATACCCCAGGTTCCCGCCGCAACTCGAGAAAAACCATGAGACTTCCCCCTCGCCGCGAGAAGAGGCCCAATTCCCCTGCACTGCGTGCAGAGCAATTCCGTGTTGCACATCACACATGAAAGGAGCCTTGATTTCATAGATGGCACTCCAGAGAAACCCCAAGAACACTGTTGCAAGGATACAGGGATCCAGAGGTTACTGTAGCAACACGAAAGAGTTCCGTGGACCAAAAAATCAACTCGAGATGAGAGGTTAGTCCCTGGCTTCGACTCCAGAGGAATACCACCTTACCACAAGCACCTCAAGAGGAGGCTTCTCTCAGCTCTAGGTATGTGAGAGGGAGCCTGAGTTTGCGGCCTCAAGTGGAATGGACACCGCGATGCCCTGACTCGAAATAAGGCCTGATATCCCTGCAGTGACTTGAATGCAGGCTCGTTTTGCATCTCCCAAGACGAAAGAATGTCTGAATCCCCTGTGGAGACCACAGAGAAAGACCTAGTTCCCCACCTCATCGCGACCGGAGGCCTCACATCCTTTGAAAACTCCAGAGGTACGCGAATATCAGTGCCTCCAAAGGAGACGATGCCTGACTCCTCGTGAAACTTGAAAGGAGTCCCAGGATTCCTGTGGCACTTGGAAAGGGACCCTTGGTTTCCCGCCTCAGCTGGAGAGGCGTCCCAATTGCCCTGCCAACCCTCGAGGAGAATCCCGAGTTGTCCCTTGCAACTAGGCTGGAGTCCTGGCGTCGGTGAACAAACACGAGGTTGGAAGGGCCATCCCCGTCGTAACTCGAGAATATACCCCAGGTTCCCGCCGCAACTCGAGAAAAACCATGAGACTTCCCCCTCGCCGCGAGAAGAGGCCCAATTCCCCTGCACTGCGTGCAGAGCAATTCCGTGTTGCACATCACACATGAAAGGAGCCTTGATTTCCTTGATGGCACTCCAGAGAAACCCCAAGAACACTGTTTCAAGGATACAGGGATCCAGAGGTTACTGTACCAACACGAAAGAGCTCCGTGGACCAAAAATCAACTCGAGATGAGAGGTTAGTCCCTGGCTTCGACTCCAGAGGAATACCACCTTACCACAAGCACTTCAAGAAGAGGCTTCTCTCAGATCTAGGTATGTGAGAGGGACCCTGAGTGTGGGGCCTCAAGTGGAATGGACACCGCGATGCCCTGACTCGAAATAAGGCCGGATATCCCTGCAGTGACTTGAATGCAGGCTCGTCTTGCATCTCCCAAGATGAAAGGATGTCTGAATCCCCTGTGGAGACCACAGAGAAAGACCTAGTTTCCCACCTCATCGCGACCGGAGGCCTCACATCCTTTGAAAACTCCAGAGGGACGCGGAGATCAGTGCCTCCAAAGGAGACGATGCCTGACTCCTCGTGAAACTTGATAGGAGTCCCAGGATTCCTGTGGCACTTGGAAAGGGACCCTTGGTCTCCCGCCTCAGCTGGAGAGGCATCCCAATTGCCCTGCCAAGCCTCGAGTAGAATCCCGAGTTGTTCCTCGCAACTAGGCAGGAGTCCTAACGTCGCTGAACAAACACGTGTGTGGAAGGGCCATCCCCGTCGTAACTCGTGAATATACCCCAGATTCCCGCCGCAACTCGAGAAAAATCATGAGACTTACCCCTCGCTGCGAGATGAGGCCCGATTCCCCTGCACTGCATGCAGAGCAATTCCGTATTTAACATCACACATGAAAGGAGCCTTGATTTCCTTGATGGCACTCCAAAGAAACCCCAAGAACAATGTTTCAAGGCTAGAGGGATCCTGAGGTCACTGTAGCAACACGAAAGAGCTCCGTGGACAAAAATCAACTCGAGCTGAGAGGTTAGTCCCTGGCTTCGACTCCAGAGGAATACCACCTTACCACAAGCACCTCAAGAGGAGGCTTCTCTCAGCTCTAGGTATGTGAGAGGGACCCTTAGTTTGCGACCTCAAGTGGAATGGACACCGCGATGCCCTGACTCAAAATAAGGCCGGATATCCCTGCAGTGACTTGAATGCAGGCTCGTCTTGCATCTCCCAAGACGAAAGGATGTCTGAATCCCCTGTGAAGACCACAGAGAAAGACCTAGTTCCCCACCTCATCGCGACCGGAGGCCTCACATCCTTAGAAAATTCCAGAGGTACACGGATATCAGTGCCTCCAAAGGAGACGATGCCTGACTCCTCGTGAAACTTGATAGGAGTCCCAGGATTCCTGTGGCACTTGGAAAGGGACCCTTGGCCTCCCGCCTCAGCTGGAGAGGCGTCCGAATTGCCCTGCCAACCCTCGAGGAGAATCCCGAGTTGTCCCTTGCAACTAGGCAGGAGTCCTGGCGTCGGTGAACAAACACGAGGTTGGAAGGGCCATCCCCGTCGTAACTCGAGAATATACCCCAGGTTCCCGCCGCAACTCGAGAAAAACCATGAGACTTCCCCCTCGCCGCGAGAAGAGGCCCAATTCCCCTGCACTGCGTGCAGAGCAATTCCGTGTTGCACATCACACATGAAAGGAGCCTTGATTTCATAGATGGCACTCCAGAGAAACCCCAAGAACACTGTTGCAAGGATACAGGGATCCAGAGGTTACTGTAGCAACACGAAAGTGTTCCGTGGACCAAAAAATCAACTCGAGATGAGAGGTTAGTCCCTGGCTTCGACTCCAGAGGAATACCACCTTACCACAAGCACCTCAAGAGGAGGCTTCTCTCAGCTCTAGGTATGTGAGAGGGAGCCTGAGTTTGCGGCCTCAAGTGGAATGGACACCGCGATGCCCTGACTCGAAATAAGGCCTGATATCCCTGCAGTGACTTGAATGCAGGCTCGTTTTGCATCTCCCAAGACGAAAGAATGTCTGAATCCCCTGTGGAGACCACAGAGAAAGACCTAGTTCCCCACCTCATCGCGACCGGAGGCCTCACATCCTTTGAAAACTCCAGAGGTACGCGAATATCAGTGCCTCCAAAGGAGACGATGCCTGACTCCTCGTGAAACTTGAAAGGAGTCCCAGGATTCCTGTGGCACTTGGAAAGGGACCCTTGGTTTCCCGCCTCAGCTGGAGAGGCGTCCCAATTGCCCTGCCAACCCTCGAGGAGAATCCCGAGTTGTCCCTTGCAACTAGGCTGGAGTCCTGGCGTCGGTGAACAAACACGAGGTTGGAAGGGCCATCCCCGTCGTAACTCGAGAATATACCCCAGGTTCCCGCCGCAACTCGAGAAAAACCATGAGACTTCCCCCTCGCCGCGAGAAGAGGCCCAATTCCCCTGCACTGCGTGCAGAGCAATTCCGTGTTGCACATCACACATGAAAGGAGCCTTGATTTCCTTGATGGCACTCCAGAGAAACCCCAAGAACACTGTTTCAAGGATACAGGGATCCAGAGGTTACTGTACCAACACGAAAGAGCTCCGTGGACCAAAAATCAACTCGAGATGAGAGGTTAGTCCCTGGCTTCGACTCCAGAGGAATACCACCTTACCACAAGCACTTCAAGAAGAGGCTTCTCTCAGATCTAGGTATGTGAGAGGGACCCTGAGTGTGGGGCCTCAAGTGGAATGGACACCGCGATGCCCTGACTCGAAATAAGGCCGGATATCCCTGCAGTGACTTGAATGCAGGCTCGTCTTGCATCTCCCAAGATGAAAGGATGTCTGAATCCCCTGTGGAGACCACAGAGAAAGACCTAGTTTCCCACCTCATCGCGACCGGAGGCCTCACATCCTTTGAAAACTCCAGAGGGACGCGGAGATCAGTGCCTCCAAAGGAGACGATGCCTGACTCCTCGTGAAACTTTATAGGAGTCCCAGGATTCCTGTGGCACTTGGAAAGGGACCCTTGGTCTCCCGCCTCAGCTGGAGAGGCATCCCAATTGCCCTGCCAAGCCTCGAGTAGAATCCCGAGTTGTTCCTCGCAACTAGGCAGGAGTCCTAACGTCGCTGAACAAACACGTGTGTGGAAGGGCCATCCCCGTCGTAACTCGTGAATATACCCCAGATTCCCGCCGCAACTCGAGAAAAATCATGAGACTTACCCCTCGCTGCGAGATGAGGCCCGATTCCCCTGCACTGCATGCAGAGCAATTCCGTATTTAACATCACACATGAAAGGAGCCTTGATTTCCTTGATGGCACTCCAAAGAAACCCCAAGAACAATGTTTCAAGGCTAGAGGGATCCTGAGGTCACTGTAGCAACACGAAAGAGCTCCGTGGACAAAAATCAACTCGAGCTGAGAGGTTAGTCCCTGGCTTCGACTCCAGAGGAATACCACCTTACCACAAGCACCTCAAGAGGAGGCTTCTCTCAGCTCTAGGTATGTGAGAGGGACCCTTAGTTTGCGACCTCAAGTGGAATGGACACCGCGATGCCCTGACTCAAAATAAGGCCGGATATCCCTGCAGTGACTTGAATGCAGGCTCGTCTTGCATCTCCCAAGACGAAAGGATGTCTGAATCCCCTGTGGAGACCACAGAGAAAGACCTAGTTCCCCACCTCATCGCGACCGGAGGCCTCACATCTTTTGAAAACTCCAGAGGTACGCGAATATCAGTGCCTCCAAAGGAGACGATGCCTGACTCCTCGTGAAACTTGATAGGAGTCCCAGGATTCCTGTAGCACGTGGAAAGAGGCCCTTGGTCTCCCGCCTCAGCTGGAGAGTCTTTCCATTGCCCTGCCACGCCTCGAGGAGAATCCCAAGTTGTCCCTCGCAACTAGGCAGGAGTCCTGACGTCGCTGAACAAACACGTGTGTAGAAGGGCCATCCCCGTCGTAACTTGAGAATATATTCCAGGTTCCCGCCGCAACTCGAGAAAAATCATGAGACTTACCCCTCGCTGCGAGATGAGGCCCGATTCCCCTGCACTGCATGCAGAGCATTTCCGTATTTAACATCACACATGAAAGGAGCCTTGATTTCCTTGATGGCACTCCAAAGAAACCCCAAGAACACTGTTTCAAGGCTAGAGGGATCCTGAGGTCACTGTAGCAACACGAAAGAGCTCCGTGGACCAAAAATCAACTCGAGATGAGAGGTTAGTCCCTGGCTTCGACTCCAGAGGAATACCACCTTACCACAAGCACCTCAAGAGGAGGCTTCTCTCAGCTCTAGGTATGTGAGAGGGACCCTGAGTTTGCGGCCTCAAGTGGAATGGACACCGCGATGCCCTGACTCGACATAAGGCCGGATATCCCTGCAGTGACTTGAATGCAGGCTCGTCTTGCATCTCCCAAGACGAAAGGATGTCTGAATCCCCTGTGAAGACCACAGAGAAAGACCTAGTTCCCCACCTCATCGCGACCGGAGGCCTCACATCCTTAGAAAATTCCAGAGGTACACGGATATCAGTGCCTCCAAAGGAGACGATGCCTGACTCCTCGTGAAACTTGATAGGAGTCCCAGGATTCCTGTGGCACTTGGAAAGGGACCCTTGGCCTCCCGCCTCAGCTGGAGAGGCGTCCCAATTGCCCTGCCAAGCCTCGAGGAGAATCCCGAGTTGTCCCTTGCAACTAGGCAGGAGTCCTGGCGTCGGTGAACAAACACGAGGTTGGAAGGGCCATCCCCGTCGTAACTCGAGAATATACCCCAGGTTCCCGCCGCAACTCGAGAAAAACCATGAGACTTCCCCCTCGCCGCGAGAAGAGGCCCAATTCCCCTGCACTGCGTGCAGAGCAATTCCGTGTTGCACATCACACATGAAAGGAGCCTTGATTTCATAGATGGCACTCCAGAGAAACCCCAAGAACACTGTTGCAAGGATACAGGGATCCAGAGGTTACTGTAGCAACACGAAAGAGTTCCGTGGACCAAAAATCAACTCGAGATGAGAGGTTAGTCCCTGGCTTCGACTCCAGAGGAATACCACCTTACCACAAGCACCTCAAGAGGAGGCTTCTCTCAGCTCTAGGTATGTGAGAGGGAGCCTGAGTTTGCGGCCTCAAGTGGAATGGACACCGCGATGCCCTGACTCGAAATACGTTTGGATATCCCAGCAGTGACTTGAATGCAGGCTCGTCTTGCATCTCCCAAGACGAAAGAATGTCTGAATCCCCTGTGGAGACCACAGAGAAAGACCTAGTTCCCCACCTCATCGCGACCGGAGGCCTCACATCCTTTGAAAACTCCAGAGGTACGCGAATATCAGTGCCTCCAAAGGAGACGATGCCTGACTCCTCGTGAAACTTGAAAGGAGTCCCAGGATTCCTGTGGCACTTGGAAAGGGACCCTTGGTTTCCCGCCTCAGATGGAGAGGCGTCCCAATTGCCCTGCCAACCCTCGAGGAGAATCCCGAGTTGTCCCTTGCAACTAGGCTGGAGTCCTGGCGTCGGTGAACAAACACGAGGTTGGAAGGGCCATCCCCGTCGTAACTCGAGAATATACCCCAGGTTCCCGCCGCAACTCGAGAAAAACCATGAGACTTCCCCCTCGCCGCGAGAAGACGCCCAATTCCCCTGCACTGCGTGCAGAGCAATTCCGTGTTGCACATCACACATGAAAGGAGCCTTGATTTCCTTGATGGCACTCCAGAGAAACCCCAAGTACACTGTTTCAAGGATACAGGGATCCAGAGGTTACTGTATCAACACGAAAGAGCTCCGTGGACCAAAAATCAACTCGAGATGAGAGGTTAGTCCCTGGCTTTGACTCCAGAGGAATACCACCTTACCACAAGCACTTCAAGAAGAGGCTTCTCTCAGATCTAGGTATGTGAGAGGGACCCTGAGTGTGGGGCCTCAAGTGGAATGGACACCGCGATGCCCTGACTCGAAATAAGGCCGGATATACCTGCAGTGACTTCAATGCAGGCTCGTCTTGCATCCCCCATGACGAAAGGATGTCTGAATCCCCTGTGGAGACCACAGAGAAAGACCTAGTTCCCCACCTCATCAAGACCGCAGGCCTCACATCTTTTGAAAACTCCAGAGGTACGCAGAGATTAGTGCCTCCAAAGGAGACGATGCCTGACTCCTCGTGAAATTTCATAGGAGTACCAGGATTCCTGCGGTACATGGAAAGGGACCCTTGGTCTCCCGCCTAAGCTGGAGAGGCGTCCCAATTGCCCTGCCAAGCCTCGAGGAGAATCCCGAGTTGTCCCTCGCAACTAGGCAGGAGTCCTGACGTCTCTGAACAAACACGTGTGTGGAAGTGCCATCCCCGTCGTAACTCGAGAATATACCCCAGGTTCCCGCCGCAACTCGAGAAAAACCATGAGACTTCCCGCTCGCCTCGAGATGAGGCCCGATTCCCCTGCACTGCGTGCAGAGCAATTCCGTGTTGCACATCACACATGAAAGGAGCCTTGATTTCCTTGATGGCACTCCAGAGAAAGCCCAAGAACACTGTTTCAAGGCTAGAGGGATCCTGAGGTCACTGTAGCAACACGAAAGAGCTCCGTGGACCACAAATCAACTCGAGATGAGAGGTTAGTCCCTGGCTTCAACTCCAGAGGAATACCACCTTACCACAAGCACCTCAAGAGGAGGCTTCTCTCAGCTCTAGGTATGTGAGAGGGACCCTGAGTTAGCGGCCTCAAGTGGAGTGGACACCGCGATGCCCTGACTCGAAATAAGGCCGGATATCCCTGCAGTGACTTGAATGCAGGCTCGTCTTGCATCTCCCAAGATGAAAGGATGTCTGAATCCCCTGTGGAGACCACAGAGAAAGACCTAGTTTCCCACCTCATCGCGACCGGAGGCCTCACATCCTTTGAAAACTCCAGAGGGACGCGGAGATCAGTGCCTCCAAAGGAGACGATGCCTGACTCCTCGTGAAACTTGATAGGAGTCCCAGGATTCCTGTGGCACTTGGAAAGGGACCCTTGGTCTCCCGCCTCAGCTGGAGAGGCATCCCAATTGCCCTGCCAAGCCTCGAGTAGAATCCCGAGTTGTTACTCGCAACTAGGCAGGAGTCCTAACGTCGCTGAACAAACACGTGTGTGGAAGGGCCATCCCCGTCGTAACTCGTGAATATACCCCAGATTCCCGCCGCAACTCGAGAAAAATCATGAGACTTACCCCTCGCTGCGAGATGAGGCCCGATTCCCCTGCACTGCATGCAGAGCAATTCCGTATTTAACATCACACATGAAAGGAGCCTTGAATTCCTTGATGGCACTCCAAAGAAACCCCAAGAACAATGTTTCAAGGCTAGAGGGATCCTGAGGTCACTGTAGCAACACGGAAGAGCTCCGTGGACAAAAATCAACTCGAGCTGAGAGGTTAGTCCCTGGCTTCGACTACAGAGGAATACCACCTTACCACAAGCACCTCAAGAGGAGGCTTCTCTCAGCTCTAGGTATGTGAGAGGGACTCTGAGTTAGCGTCCTCAAGTGGAATGGACACCGCGATGCCCTGACTCGAAATAAGGCCGGATATCCCGGCAGTGACTTCAATGCAGGCTCGTCTTGCATCTCTCAAGATGAAAGGATGTCTGAATCCCCTGTGGAGACCACAGAGAAAGACCTAGTTCCCCACCTCATCGCGACCGGAGGCCTCACATCCTTTGAAAACTCCAGAGGTATGCGGAGATCAGTGCCTCCAAAGGAGACGATGCCTGACTCTTCGTGAAACTTGATAGGAGCCCCAGGATTCTTGTGGCACGTGGAAAGGGACCCTTGGTCTTCCGCCTCAGCTGAAGAGGCGTCCCAATTGCCCTGCCAAGCCTCGAGGAGAATCCCGAGTTGTCCCTCGCAACTAGGCAGGATTCCTGATGTCGCTGGACAAACACGTGTGTGGAAGGGCCATCCCAGTCGTAACTTGAGAATATACCCCAGGTTCCCACCGCAACTCGAGAAAAACCATGAGACTTCCCCCTTGCCACGAGATGAGGCCTGATTCCCCTGCACTGCATGCAGAGCAATTCCGTGTTGCACATCACACATGAAAGGAACCTTGATTTCCTTGATGGCACTCCAGAGAAACCCCAGAACACTGTTTCAAGGCTAGAGGGATCCTGAGGTCACTGTAGCAACACGAAAGAGTTCCGTGGACCAAAAATCAACTCGAGATGAGAGGTTAGTCCCTGGCTTCGACTCCAGAGGAATACCACCTTACCACAAGCACCTCAAGAGGAGGCTTCTCTCAGCTCTAGGTATGTTAGAGGGAGCCTGAGTTTGCGGCCTCAAGTGGAATGGACACCGCGATGCCCTGACTCAAAATAAGTTCGGATATCCCAGCAGTGACTTGAATGCAGGCTCGTCTTGCATCTCCCAAGACGAAAGAATGTCTGAATCCCCTGTGGAGACCACAGAGAAAGACCTAGTTCCCCACCTCATCGCGACCGGAGGCCTCACATCCTTTGAAAACTCCAGAGGTACGCGAATATCAGTGCCTCCAAAGGAGACGATGCCTGACTCCTCGTGAAACTTGATAGGAGTCCCAGGATTCCTGTGGCACTTGGAAAGGGACCCTTGGTCTCCCGCCTCAGCTGGAGAGGCGTCCCAATTGCCCTGCCAACCCTCGAGGAGAATCCCGAGTTGTCCCTTGCAACTAGGCTGGAGTCCTGGCGTCGGTGAACAAACACGAGGTTGGAAGGGCCATCCCCATTGTAACTCGAGGATATACCCCAGGTTCCCGCCGCAACTCGAGAAAAACCATGAGACTTCCCCCTCGCCGCGAGAAGAGGCCCAATTCCCCTGCACTGCGTGCAGAGGAATTCCGTGTTGCACATCACACATGAAAGGAGCCTTGATTTCCTTGATGGCACTCCAGAGAAACCCCAAGAACACTGTTTCAAGGCTAGAGGGATCCTGAGGTCACTGTAGCAACACGAAAGAGCTCCGTGGACCAAAAATCAACTCGAGATGAGAGGTTAGTCCCTTGCTTCGACTCCAGAGGAATACCACCTTACTACAAGCACTTCAAGAAGAGGCTTCTCTCAGATCTAGGTATGTGAGAGGGACCCTGAGTGTGGGGCCTCAAGTGGAATGGACACCGTGATGCCCTGCCTCGAAATAAGGCCGGATATCCCTGCAGTGACTTCAATGCAGGCTCGTCTTGCATCCCCCATGACGAAAGGATGTCTGAATCCCCTGTGGAGACCACAGAGAAAGACCTAGTATCCCACCTCATCGCGACCGGAGGCCTCACATCTTTTGAAAACTCCAGAGGTACGCAGAGATCAGTGCCTCCAAAGGAGACGATGCCTGACTCCTCGGAAATTTCATAGGAGTACCAGGATTCCTGCGGTACATGGAAAGGAACCCTTGGTCTCCCGCCTAAGCTGGAGAGGCGTCCCAATTGCCCTGCCAAGCCTCGAGGAGAATCCCGAGTTGTCCCTCGCAACTAGGCAGGAGTCCTGACGTCTCTGAACAAACACCTGTGTGGAAAGGCCATCCCGTCGTAACTCGAGAATATACCCCAGGTTCCCGCCGCAACTCGAGAAAAACCATGAGACTTCCCCCTTGCCACGAGATGAGGCCTGATTCCCCTGCACTGCGTGCAGAGCAATTCCGTGTTGCACATCACACATGAAAGGAGCCTTGATTTCCTTGATGGCACTCCAGAGAAACCCCAGAACACTGTTTCAAGGCTAGAGGGATCCTGAGGTCACTGTAGCAACAAGAAAGAGTTCCGTGGACCAAAAATCAACTCGAGATGAGAGGTTAGTCCCTGGCTTCGACTCCAGAGGAATACCACCTTACCACAAGCACCTCAAGACGAGGCTTCTCTCAGCTCTAGGTATGTTAGAGGGAGCCTGAGTTTGCGGCCTCAAGTGGAATGGACACCGCGATGCCCTGACTCGAAATAAGTTCGGATATCCCAGCAGTGACTTGAATGCAGGCTCGTCTTGCATCTCCCAAGACGAAAGAATGTCTGAATTCCCTGTGGAGACCACAGAGAAAGACCTAGTTCCCCACCTCATCGCGACCGGAGGCCTCACATCCTTTGAAAACTCCAGAGGTACGCGAATATCAGTGCCTCCAAAGGAGACGATGCCTGACTCCTCGTGAAACTTGATAGGAGTCCCAGGATTCCTGTGGCACTTGGAAAGGGACCCTTGGTCTCCCGCCTCAGCTGGAGAGGCGTCCCAATTGCCCTGCCAAGCCTCGAGGAGAATCCCGAGTTGTCCCTTGCAACTAGGCTGGAGTCCTGGCGTCGGTGAACAAACACGAGGTTGGAAGGGCCATCCCCATTGTAACTCGAGAATATACCCCAGGTTCCCGCCGCAACTCGAGAAAAACCATGAGACTTCCCCCTCGCCGCGAGAAGAGGCCCAATTCCCCTGCACTGCGTGCAGAGGAATTCCGTGTTGCACATCACACATGAAAGGAGCCTTGATTTCCTTGATGGCACTCCAGAGAAACCCCAAGAACACTGTTTCAAGGCTAGAGGGATCCTGAGGTCACTGTAGCAACACGAAAGAGCTCCGTGGACCAAAAATCAACTCGAGATGAGAGGTTAGTCCCTTGCTTCGACTCCAGAGGAATACCACCTTACTACAAGCACTTCAAGAAGAGGCTTCTCTCAGATCTAGGTATGTGAGAGGGACCCTGAGTGTGGGGCCTCAAGTGGAATGGACACCGCGATGCCCTGACTCGAAATAAGGCCGGATATCCCTGCAGTGACTTCAATGCAGGCTCGTCTTGCATCCCCCATGACGAAAGGATGTCTGAATCCTCTGTGGAGACCACAGAGAAAGACCTAGTTCCCCACCTCATCAAGACCGCAGGCCTCACATCTTTTGAAAACTCCAGAGGTACGCAGAGATCTGTGCCTCCAAAGGAGACGATGCCTGACTCCTCGTGAAATTTCATAGGAGTCCCAGGATTCCTGCGGTACATGGAAAGGGACCCTTGGTCTCCCGCCTAAGCTGTAGAGCCGTCCCAATTGCCCTGCCAAGCCTCGAGGAGAATCCCGAGTTGTCCCTTGCAACTAGGCAGGAGTCCTGACGTCTCTGAATAAACACGTGTGTGGAAGGGCCATCCCCGTCGTAACTCGAGAATATACCCCAGGTTCCCGGCGCAACTCGAGAAAAACCATGAGACTTCCCCATCTCCACGAGATGAGGCCCGATTCCCCTGCACTGCGTGCAGAGCAATTCCGTGTTGCACATCACACATGAAAGGAGCCTTGATTTCCTTGATGGCACTCCAGAGAATCCCCAAGAACACTGTTTCAAGGCTAGAGGGATCCTGAGGTCACTGTAGCAACACGAAAGAGCTCCATGGACCACAAATCAACTCGAGATGAGAGGTTAGTCCCTGGCTTCGACTCCAGAGGAATACCACCTTACCACAAGCACCTCAAGAGGAGGCTTCTCTCAGCTCTAGGTATGTGAGAGGGACCCTGAGTTAGCGGCCGCAAGTGGAATGGACACCGCGATACCCTGACTCGAAATAAGGCCGGATATCCCTGCAGTGACTTGAATGCAGGCTCGTCTTGCATCTCCCAAGATGAAAGGATGTCTGAATTCCCTGTGGAGACCACAGAGAAAGACCTAATTTCCCACCTCATCGCGACCAGAGGCCTCACATCCTTTGAAAACTCCAGAGGGACGCGGAGATCAGTGCCTCCAAAGGAGACGATGCCTGACTCCTCGTGAAACTTGATAGGAGTCCCAGGATTCCTGTGGCACTTGGAAAGGGACCCTTGGTCTCCCGCCTCAGCTGGAGAGGCGTCCCAATTGCCCTGCCAAGCCTCGAGGAGAATCCCGAGTTGTCCCTTGCAACTAGGCAGGAGTCCTAACGTCGCTGAACAAATACGTGTGTGGAAAGGCCATCCCCGTCGTAACTCGTGAATATACCCCAGATTCCGGCCGCAACTCGAGAAAAACCATGAGACTTCCCCCTCGCGGCGAGATGAGGCCCGATTCCCCTGCACTGCATGCAGAGCAATTCCGTATTTAACATCACACATGAAAGGAGCCTTGATTTCCTTGATGGCACTCCAAAGAAAGCCCAAGAACAGTGTTTCAAGGCTAGAGGGATCCTGAGGTCACTGTAGCAACACGAAAGAGGTCCGTGGACCAAAAATCAACTCGAGCTGAGAGGTTAGTCCCTGGCTTCGACTCCAGAGGAATACCACCTTACCACAAGCACCTCAAGAGGAGGCTTCTCTCAGCTCTAGGTATGTGAGAGGGACCCTTAGTTTGCGGCCTCAAGTGGAATGGACACCGCGATGCCCTGACTCAAAATAAGGCCGGATATCCTTGCAGTGACTTGAATGCAGGCTGGTCTTGCATCTCCCAAGACGAAAGGATGTCTGAATCCCCTGTGAAGACCACAGAGAAAGACCTAGTTCCCCACCTCATCGCGTCTGGAGGCCTCACATCCTTAGAAAATTCCAGAGGTACACGGATATCAGTGCCTCCAAAGGAGACGATGCCTGACGCCTCGTGAAACTTGATAGGAGTCCCAGGATTCCTGTGGCACTTGGAAACGGACCCTTGGTCTCCCGCCTCAGCTGGAGATGCGTCCCAATTGCCCTGCCAAGCCTCGAGGAGAATCCCGAGTTGTCCCTTGCAACTAGGCAGGAGTCCTGGCGTCGGTGAACAAACACGAGGTTGGAAGGGCCATCCCCGTCGTAACTCGAGAATATACCCCAGGTTCCCGCCGCAACTCGAGAAAAACCATGAGACTTCCCACTCGCCGCGAGAAGAGGCCCAATTCCCCTGCACTGCGTGCAGAGCAATGCCGTGTTGCACATCACACATGAAAGGAGCCTTGATTTACTTGATGGCACTCCAGAGAAACCCCAAGAACACTGTTTCAAGGATACAGGGATCCTGAGGTCACTGTAGCAACACGAAAGAGCTCCGTGGACCAAAAATCAACTCGAGATGAGAGGTTAGTCCCTGGCTTCGACTCCAGAGGAATACCACCTTACCACAAGCACCTCAAGAGGAGGCTTCTCTCAGCTCTAGGTATGTGAGAGGGACCCTGAGTTTGCGGCCTCAAGTGGAATGGACACCGCGATGCCCTGACTCGACATAAGGCCGGATATCCCTGCAGTGACTTGAATGCAGGCTCTTCTTGCATCTCCCAATACAAAAGGATGCCTGAATCCCCTGTGGAGACCACAGAGAAAGACCTAGTTCCCCACCTCATCGCGACCGGAGGCATCACATCCTTTGAAAATTCCAGAGGTACGCGGAGATCAGTGCCTCCAAAGGAGACGATGCCTGACTCCTCGTGAAACTTGATAGGAGTCCCAGGATTCCTGTGGCACGTGGAAAGGGACCCTTGGTCTCCCGCCTCAGCTGGAGAGGCGTCCCAATTGCCCTGCCAAGCTTCGAGGAGAATCCCGAGTTGTCCCTCGCAACTAGGCAGGAGTCCTGATGTCGCTGGACAAACACGTGTGTGGAAGGGCCATCCCCGTCGTAACTTGAGAATATACCCCAGGTTCCCACCGCAACTCGAGAAAAAACATGAGACTTCCCCCTCGCCACGAGATGAGGCCTGATTCCCCTGCATTGCATGCAGAGCAATTCCGTGTTGCACATCACACATGAAAGGAGCCTTGATTTCCTTGATGGCACTCCAGAGAAACCCCAGAACACTGTTTCAAGGCTAGAGGGATCCTGAGGTCACTGTAGCAACACGAAAGAGCTCCGTGGACCACAAATCAACTCGAGATGAGAGGTTAGTCCCTGGCTTCGACTCCAGAGGAATACCACCTTACCACAAGCACCTCAAGAGGAGGCTTCTCTCAGCTCTAGGTATGTTAGAGGGAGCCTGAGTTTGCGGCCTCAAGTGGAATGGACACCGCGATGCCCTGACTCGAAATAAGTTCGGATATCCCAGCAGTGACTTGAATGCAGGCTCGTCTTGCATCTCCCAAGACGAAAGAATGTCTGAATCCCCTGTGGAGACCACAGAGAAAGACCTAGTTCCCCACCTCATCGCGACCGGAGGCCTCACATCCTTTGAAAACTCCAGAGGTACGCGAATATCAGTGCCTCCAAAGGAGACGATGCCTGACTCCTCGTGAAACTTGATAGGAGTCCCAGGATTCCTGTGGCACTTGGAAAGGGACCCTTGGTCTCCCGCCTCAGCTGGAGAGGCGTCCCAATTGCCCTGCCAAGCCTCGAGGAGAATCCCAAGTTGTTCCTCGCAACTAGGCAGGAGTCCTGACGTCGCTGAACAAACACGTGTGTGGAAGGGCCATCCCCGTCGTAACTCGAGAATATACCCCAGGTTCCCGCCACAACTCGAGAAAAACCATGAGACTTCCCCCTCGCCGCGAGATGAGGCCCGATTCCCCTGCACTGCGTGCAGAGCAATGCCGTGTTGCACATCACACAGGAAAGGAGCCTTGATTTCCTTGATGGCACTCCACAGAATCCTCAAGAACACTGTTTCAAGGCTAGAGGGATCCTGAGGTCACTATAGCAACACAAAAGAGCTCCGTGGACCAAAAATCAACTCGAGATGAGAGGATAGTCCCTGGCTTCGACTCCAGAGGAATACCTCCTTACCACAAGCACCTCAAGAGGAGACTTCTCTCAGCTCTAGGTATGTGAGAGGGACCCTGAGTTAGCGGTCTCAAGTGGAATGGACACCGCGATGCCCTGACTTGAAATAAGGCCGGATATCCCTGCAGTGACTTGAATGCAGGATCGTCTTGCATCTCTCAAGATGAAAGGATGTCTGAATCCCCTGTGGAGACCACAGAGAAAGACCTAGTTCCCCACCTCATCGCGACCGGAGGCCTCACATCCTTTGAAAACTCCAGAGGTACGCGGAGATCAGTGCCTCCAAAAGAGATGATGCCTGACTCCTCGTGAAATTTCATAGGAGTCCCAGGATTCCTGCGGTACATGGAAAGGGACCCTTGGTCTCCCGCCTAAGCTGGAGAGCCGTCCCAATTGCCCTGCCAAGCCTCGAGGAGAATCCCGAGTTGTCCCTTGCAACTAGGCAGGAGTCCTGACGTCTCTGAATAAACACGTGTGTGGAAGGGCCATCCCCGTCGTAACTCGAGAATATACCCCAGGTTCCCGGCGCAACTCGAGAAAAACCATGAGACTTCCCCCTCGCCGCGAGATGAGGCCCGATTCCCCTGCACTGCGTGCAGAGCAATTCCGTGTTGCACATCACACATGAAAGGAGCCTTGATTTCCTTGATGGCACTCCAGAGAAACCCCAAGAACACTGTTTCAAGGCTAGAGGGATCCTGAGGTCACTGTAGCAACATGAAAGAGCTCCGTGGACCAAAAATCAACTCGAGATGAGAGGTTAGTCCCTGGCTTCGACTCCAGAGGAATACCACCTTACCACAAGCACCTCAAGAGGAGGCTTCTCTCAGCTCTAGGTATGTGAGAGGGACCCTGAGTTAGCGGCCGCAAGTGGAATGGACACCGCGATACCCTGACTCGAAATAAGGCCGGATATCCCTGCAGTGACTTGAATGCAGGCTCGTCTTGCATCTCCCAAGATGAAAGGATGTCTGAATTCCCTGTGGAGACCACAGAGAAAGACCTAATTTCCCACCTCATCGCGACCGGAGGCCTCACATCCTTTGAAAACTCCAGAGGGACGCGGAGATCAGTGCCTCCAAAGGAGACGATGCCTGACTCCTCGTGAAACTTGATAGGAGTCCCAGGATTCCTGTGGCACTTGGAAAGGGACCCTTGGTCTCCCGCCTCAGCTGGAGAGGCGTCCCAATTGCCCTGCCAAGCCTCGAGGTTAATCCCGAATTTTCCTCGCAACTAGGCAGGAGTCCTAACGTCGCTGAACAAACACGTGTGTGGAAGGGCCATCCCCGTCGTAACTCGTGAATATACCCCAGATTCCGGCCGCAACTCGAGAAAAACCATGAGACTTCCCCCTCGCCGCGAGATGAGGCCCGATTCCCCTGCAGTGCATGCAGAGCAATTCCGTATTTAACATCACACATGAAAGGAGCCTTGATTTCCTTGATGGCACTCCAAAGAAAGCCCAAGAACAGTGTTTCAAGGCTAGAGGGATCCTGAGGTCACTGTAGCAACACGAAAGAGCTCCGTGGACCAAAAATCAACTCGAGCTGAGAGGTTAGTCCCTGGCTTCGACTCCAGAGGAATACCACCTTACCACAAGCACCTCAAGAGGAGGCTTCTCTCAGCTCTAGGTATGTGAGAGGGACCCTTAGTTTGCGGCCTCAAGTGGAATGGACACCGCGATGCCCTGACTCAAAATAAGGCCGGATATCCTTGCAGTGACTTGAATGCAGGCTTGTCTTGCATCTCCCAAGACGAAAGGATGTCTGAATCCCCTGTGAAGACCACAGAGAAAGACCTAGTTCCCCACCTCATCGCGTCTGGAGGCCTCACATCCTTAGAAAATTCCAGAGGTACACGGATATCAGTGCCTCCAAAGGAGACGATGCCTGACGCCTCGTGAAACTTGATAGGAGTCCCAGGATTCCTGTGGCACTTGGAAAGGGACCCTTGGTCTCCCGCCTCAGCTGGAGATGCGTCCCAATTGCCCTGCCAAGCCTCGAGGAGAATCCCGAGTTGTCCCTTGCAACTAGGCAGGAGTCCTGGCGTCGGTGAACAAACACGAGGTTGGAAGGGCCATCCCCGTCGTAACTCGAGAATATACCCCAGGTTCCCGCCGCAACTCGAGAAAAACCATGAGACTTCCCACTCGCCGCGAGAAGAGGCCCAATTCCCCTGCACTGCATGCAGAGCAATGCCGTGTTGCACATCACACATGAAAGGAGCCTTGATTTCCTTGATGGCACTCCAGAGAAACCCCAAGAACACTGTTTCAAGGATACAGGGATCCTGAGGTCACTGTAGCAACACGAAAGAGCTCCGTGGACCAAAAATCAACTCGAGATGAGAGGTTAGTCCCTGGCTTCGACTCCAGAGGAATACCACCTTACCACAAGCACCTCAAGAGGAGGCTTCTCTCAGCTCTAGGTATGTGAGAGGGACCCTGAGTTTGCGGCCTCAAGTGGAATGGACACCGCGATGCCCTGACTCGACATAAGGCCGGATATCCCTGCAGTGACTTGAATGCAGGCTCTTCTTGCATCTCCCAATACAAAAGGATGCCTGAATCCCCTGTGGAGACCACAGAGAAAGACCTAGTTCCCCACCTCATCGCGACCGGAGGCATCATATCCTTTGAAAATTCCAGAGGTACGCGGAGATCAGTGCCTCCAAAGGAGACGATGCCTGACTCCTCGTGAAACTTGATAAGAGTCCCAGGATTCCTGTGGCACGTGGAAAGGGACCCTTGGTCTCCCGCCTCAGCTGGAGAGGCGTCCCAATTGCCCTGCCAAGCTTCGAGGAGAATCCCGAGTTGTCCCTCGCAACTAGGCAGGAGTCCTGATGTCGCTGGACAAACACGTGTGTGGAAGGGCCATCCCCGTCGTAACTTGAGAATATACCCCAGGTTCCCACCGCAACTCGAGAAAAAACATGAGACTTCCCCCTCGCCACGAGATGAGGCCTGATTCCCCTGCATTGCATGCAGAGCAATTCCGTGTTGCACATCACACATGAAAGGAGCCTTGATTTCCTTGATGGCACTCCAGAGAAACCCCAGAACACTGTTTCAAGGCTAGAGGGATCCTGAGGTCACTGTAGCAACATGAAAGAGCTCCGTGGACCACAAATCAACTCGAGATGAGAGGTTAGTCCCTGGCTTCGACTCCAGAGGAATACCACCTTACCACAAGCACCTCAAGAGGAGGCTTCTCTCAGCTCTAGGTATGTTAGAGGGAGCCTGAGTTTGCGGCCTCAAGTGGAATGGACACCGCGATGCCCTGACTCGAAATAAGTTCGGATATCCCAGCAGTGACTTGAATGCAGGCTCGTCTTGCATCTCCCAAGACGAAAGAATGTCTGAATCCCCTGTGGAGACCACAGAGAAAGACCTAGTTCCCCACCTCATCGCGACCGGAGGCCTCACATCCTTTGAAAACTCCAGAGGTACGCGAATATCAGTGCCTCCAAAGGAGACGATGCCTGACTCCTCGTGAAACTTGATAGGAGTCCCAGGATTCCTGTGGCACTTGGAAAGGGACCCTTGGTCTCCCGCCTCAGCTGGAGAGGCGTCCCAATTGCCCTGCCAAGCCTCGAGGAGAATCCCAAGTTGTTCCTCGCAACTAGGCAGGAGTCCTGACGTCGCTGAACAAACACGTGTGTGGAAGGGCCATCCCCGTCGTAACTCGAGAATATACCCCAGGTTCCCGCCACAACTCGAGAAAAACCATGAGACTTCCCCCTCGCCGCGAGATGAGGCCCGATTCCCCTGCACTGCGTGCAGAGCAATGCCGTGTTGCACATCACACAGGAAAGGAGCCTTGATTTCCTTGATGGCACTCCACAGAATCCTCAAGAACACTGTTTCAAGGCTAGAGGGATCCTGAGGTCACTATAGCAACACAAAAGAGCTCCGAGGACCAAAAATCAACTCGAGATGAGAGGATAGTCCCTGGCTTCGACTCCAGATGAATACCTCCTTACCACAAGCACCTCAAGAGGAGACTTCTCTCAGCTCTAGGTATGTGAGAGGGACCCTGAGTTAGCGGTCTCAAGTGGAATGGACACCGCGATGCCCTGACTTGAAATAAGGCCGGATATCCCTGCAGTGACTTGAATGCAGGATCGTCTTGCATCTCTCAAGATGAAAGGATGTCTGAATCCCCTGTGGAGACCACAGAGAAAGACCTAGTTCCCCACCTCATCGCGACCGGAGGCCTCACATCCTTTGAAAACTCCAGAGGTACGCGGAGATCAGTGCCTCCAAAAGAGATGATGCCTGACTCCTCGTGAAATTTCATAGGAGTCCCAGGATTCCTGCGGTACATGGAAAGGGACCCTTGGTCTCCCGCCTAAGCTGGAGAGCCGTCCCAATTGCCCTGCCAAGCCTCGAGGAGAATCCCGAGTTGTCCCTTGCAACTAGGCAGGAGTCCTGACGTCTCTGAATAAACACGTGTGTGGAAGGGCCATCCCCGTCGTAACTCGAGAATATACCCCAGGTTCCCGGCGCAACTCGAGAAAAACCATGAGACTTCCCCCTCGCCGCGAGATGAGGCCCGATTCCCCTGCACTGCGTGCAGAGCAATTCCGTGTTGCACATCACACATGAAAGGAGCCTTGATTTCCTTGATGGCACTCCAGAGAAACCCCAAGAACACTGTTTCAAGGCTAGAGGGATCCTGAGGTCACTGTAGCAACATGAAAGAGCTCCGTGGACCAAAAATCAACTCGAGATGAGAGGTTAGTCCCTGGCTTCGACTCCAGAGGAATACCACCTTACCACAAGCACCTCAAGAGGAGGCTTCTCTCAGCTCTAGGTATGTGAGAGGGACCCTGAGTTAGCGGCCGCAAGTGGAATGGACACCGCGATACCCTGACTCGAAATAAGGCCGGATATCCCTGCAGTGACTTGAATGCAGGCTCGTCTTGCATCTCCCAAGATGAAAGGATGTCTGAATTCCCTGTGGAGACCACAGAGAAAGACCTAATTTCCCACCTCATCGCGACCGGAGGCCTCACATCCTTTGAAAACTCCAGAGGGACGCGGAGATCAGTGCCTCCAAAGGAGACGATGCCTGACTCCTCGTGAAACTTGATAGGAGTCCCAGGATTCCTGTGGCACTTGGAAAGGGACCCTTGGTCTCCCGCCTCAGCTGGAGAGGCGTCCCAATTGCCCTGCCAAGCCTCGAGGAGAATCCCGAGTTGTTCCTCGCAACTAGGCAGGAGTCCTAACGTCGCTGAACAAACACGTGTGTGGAAGGGCCATCCCCGTCGTAACTCGTGAATATACCCCAGATTCCGGCCGCAACTCGAGAAAAACCATGAGACTTCCCCCTCGCCGCGAGATGAGGCCCGATTCCCCTGCAGTGCATGCAGAGCAATTCCGTATTTAACATCACACATGAAAGGAGCCTTGATTTCCTTGATGGCACTCCAAAGAAAGCCCAAGAACAGTGTTTCAAGGCTAGAGGGATCCTGAGGTCACTGTAGCAACACGAAAGAGCTCCGTGGACCAAAAATCAACTCGAGCTGAGAGGTTAGTCCCTGGCTTCGACTCCAGAGGAATACCACCTTACCACAAGCACCTCAAGAGGAGGCTTCTCTCAGCTCTAGGTATGTGAGAGGGACCCTTAGTTTGCGGCCTCAAGTGGAATGGACACCGCGATGCCCTGACTCAAAATAAGGCCGGATATCCTTGCAGTGACTTGAATGCAGGCTTGTCTTGCATCTCCCAAGACGAAAGGATGTCTGAATCCCCTGTGAAGACCACAGAGAAAGACCTAGTTCCCCACCTCATCGCGTCTGGAGGCCTCACATCCTTAGAAAATTCCAGAGGTACACGGATATCAGTGCCTCCAAAGGAGACGATGCCTGACGCCTCGTGAAACTTGATAGGAGTCCCAGGATTCCTGTGGCACTTGGAAAGGGACCCTTGGTCTCCCGCCTCAGCTGGAGATGCGTCCCAATTGCCCTGACAAGCCTCGAGGAGAATCCCGAGTTGTCCCTTGCAACTAGGCAGGAGTCCTGGCGTCGGTGAACAAACACGAGGTTGGAAGGGCCATCCCCGTCGTAACTCGAGAATATACCCCAGGTTCCCGCCGCAACTCGAGAAAAACCATGAGACTTCCCCCTCGCCGCGAGAAGAGGCCCAATTCCCCTGCACTGCGTGCAGAGCAATTCCGTGTTGCACATCACACATGAAAGGAGCCTTGATTTCCTTGATGGCACTCCAGAGAAACCCCAAGAACACTGTTTCAAGGATACAGGGATCCTGAGGTCACTGTAGCAACACGAAAGAGCTCCGTGGACCAAAAATCAACTCGAGATGAGAGGTTAGTCCCTGGCTTCGACTCCAGAGGAATACCACCTTACCACAAGCACCTCAAGAGGAGGCTTCTCTCAGCTCTAGGTATGTGAGAGGGACCCTGAGTTTGCGGCCTCAAGTGGAATGGACACCGCGATGCCCTGACTCGACATAAAGCCGGATATCCCTGCAGTGACTTGAATGCAGGCTCTTCTTGCATCTCCCAAGACAAAAGGATATCTGAATCCCCTGTGGAGACCACAGAGAAAGACCTAGTTCCCCACCTCATCGCGACCGGAGGCATCACATCCTTTGAAAATTCCAGAGGTACGCGGAGATCAGTGCCTCCAAAGGAGACGATGCCTGACTCCTCGTGAAACTTGATAGGAGTCCCAGGATTCCTGTGGCACTTGGAAAGGGACCCTTGGCCTCCCGCCTCAGCTGGAGAGGCGTCCCAATTGCAGTGCCAAACCTCGAGGAGAATCCCGAGTTGTCCCTTGCAACTAGGCAGGAGTCCTGGCGTCGGTGAACAAACACGAGGTTGGAAGGGCCATCCCCGTCGTAACTCGAGAATATACCCCAGGTTCCCGCCGCAACTCGAGAAAAACCATGAGACTTCCCCCTCGCCGGGAGATGAGGCCCGATTCCCATGCACTGCGTGCAGAGCAATTCCGTGTTGCACACCACACAGGAAAGGAGCCTTGATTTCCTTGATGGCACTCCAGAAAAACCCCAAGAACACTGTTTCAAGGATACAGGGATCCTGAGGTCACTGTAGCAACACGGAAGAGCTCCGTGGACCAAAAATCAACTCGAGATGAGAGGTTAGTCCCTGGCTTCGACTCCAGAGGAATACCACCTTACCACAAGCACCTCAAGAGGAGGCTTCTCTCAGCTCTAGGGATGTGAGACGGACTCTGAGTTAGCGTCCTCAAGTGGAATGGACACCGCGATGCCCTGACTCGAAATAAGGCCGGATATCCCTGCAGTGACTTGAATGCAGGCTCGTCTTGCATCTCTCAAGATGAACGGATGTCTTACTCCCCTGTGGAGACCACAGAGAAAGACCTAGTTTCCCACCTCATCGCGACCGGAGGCCTCACATCCTTGGAAAACTCCAGAGGTACGCGGAGATCAGTGCCTCCAAAGGAGCCGATGCCTGACTCCTCGTGAAACTTGTTAGGAGTCCCAGGATTCCTGTGGCACGTGGAAAGGGACCCTTGGTCTCCCGCCTCAGCTGGAGAGGCGTCCCAATTGCCCTGCCAAGCTTCGAGGAGAATCCCGAGTTGTCCCTCGCAACTAGGCAGGAGTCCTGATGTCGCTGGACAAACACGTGTGTGGAAGGGCCATCCCCGTCGTAACTTGAGAATATACCCCAGGTTCCCACCGCAACTCGAGAAAAACCATGAGACTTCCCCCTCGCCACGAGATGAGGCCTGATTCCCCTGCATTGCATGCAGAGCAATTCCGTGTTGCACATCACACATGAAAGGAGCCTTGATTTCATAGATGGCACTCCAGAGAAACCCCAGAACACTGTTTCAAGGCTAGAGGGATCCTGAGGTCACTGTAGCAACACGAAAGAGCTCCGTGGACCAAAAATCAACTCGAGATGAGAGGTTAGTCCCTGGCTTCGACTCCAGAGGAATACCACCTTACAGAAGCACCTCAAGAGGAGGCTTCTCTCAAATCTTTTAATGTGAGAGGGACCCTGAGTTTACGGCCTCAAGTGGAATGGACACCGTGATGCCCTGACTCGAAATAAGGCCGGATATCCCTGCAGTGACTTGAATGCATGCTCGTCTTGCATCTCTCAAGATGAAATGATGTCTGAATCCCCTGTGGAGACCACAGAGAAAGACCTAGTTCCCCACCTCATCGCGACCGGAGGCCTCACATCCTTTGAAAACTCCAGAGGTACGCGGAGATCAGTGCCTCCAAAGGAGACGATGCCTGAGTCCTCATGAAACTTGATAGGAGTCCCAGGATTGCTGTGCCACGTGGAAAGGGACACTTGGTCTCCCGCCTCAGCTGGAGAGGCGTCCTAATTGCCCTGCCAAGTCTCAAGGAGAATCCCGAATTGTCCCTCGCAACTGGGCAGGAGTCCTGACGTCGCTGAACAAACGCATATGTTGAAGGACCATACCCGTCGTAACTCAGGAATATACACCAGGTTCCGGCCGCAACTCGAGAAAAACCATCAGACTTCCCCCTCGCCGCGAGATGAGGCCCGATTCCCCTGCACTGCGTGCAGAGCAATTCCGAGTTGCACCTCACATTTGAAAGGAGCCTTGATTTCCTTGATCGCACTCCAGAGAAACCCCAAGAACACTGTTTCAAGGCTAGAGGGATCCTGAGGTCACTGTAGCTACACGAAAGAGCTCCGTGGACCAAAAATCAACTCGAGAAGAGAGGTTAGTCCCTGTCTTCGACTCCTGAGGAATACCACCTTACCACAAGCACCTCAAGAGGAGGCTTCTCTCAGCTCTAGGTATGTGAGAGGGACCCTGAGTTAGCGGCCTCACGTGGAATGGACACCGCGATGGCCTGACTCGAAATAAGGAAGGATATCCCTGCAGTGACTTGAATGAAGGCTCGTCTTGCATCTCCCAAGATGAAAGGATGTCTGAATCCCCTGTGGAGACCACAGAGAAAGACCTCGTTCCCCACCGCATCGCGATCGGAGGCCTCAAATCCTTTGAAAACTGCAGAGGTACTCGGAGATCAGTGCCTCCAAAGGAGATGATGCTTGACTCCTCGAGAAACTTGATAGGAGTCCCAGAATTCCTGTGGCACGTGGAAAGGGACCCTTGGTCTCCCGCCTCAGCTGGAGAGGCTTCCCAATTGCCCTGCCAAGCCTCGAGGAGAATCCCGAGTTGTCCCTCGCAACTAGGCAGGAGTCCTGACGTCGCTGAACATACACGAATGTGGAAGGGCCATCCCCATCGTAACTCGAGAATATACCCCAGGTTCCCGCCACAACTCAAGAAAAACCATGAGACTTCCCCCTCGCTGCGAGATGAGGCCCGATTCCCCTGAACTGCGTGCAGAGCAATTCCGTGTTGCGCATCACACATGAAAGGAGCCTTGATTTCCTTGATGGCACTCGAGATAAACCCCAAGCACACTGTTTCAAGGCTAGAGGGATCCTGAGATCACTGTAGCAACACGAAAGACCTCCGTGGACCAAAAGTCAACTCGAGATGAGAGGTTAATCCCTGGCTTTGACGCCAGAGGAATACCACCTTACCACAAGCACCTCAAGAGGAGGCTTCTCTCAGCCATAGGTATGTGAGAGGGACCCTGAGTTTGCGGCCTCAAGTGTAATGGACACCGCGATGCCCTGACTTGAAATAAGGCGGGGAGTCCCTGCAGAGACTTGAATGCAGGCTCGTCTTGCATCCCCCAAGACGAAAGGATGTCTGAATCCCCTGTGGAGACCACAGAGAAAGACCTAGTTCCCCACCTCATCGCGACCGGAGGCCTCACATGCTTTGAAAACTCCAGAGGTACGCGGAGATCAGTGCCTCCAAAGGAGACGATGCCTGACTCCTCGTGAGACTTGATAGGAGTCCCAGGATTCCTGTGGCACGTGGAAAGGGACACTTGGTCTCCCGCCTCAGCTGGAGAGGCGTCCCAATTGCCCTGCCAAGCCTCGAGGAGAATCCCGAGTTGTCCCTCGCAACTAGGCAGGAGTCCTGACGTCGCTGATCAAACACGTGTGTGGAAGGGCCATCCCCGTCGTAACTCGAGAATATACCCCAGGTTCCCGCCCCATCTCGAGAAAAACCATGAGACTTCCCCCTCGCCGCGAGATGAGGCCCGATTTCCCTGCACTGCGTGCAGAGCAATGCCGTGTTGCACATCACACAGGAAAGGAGCCTTGATTTCCTTGATGGCAGTCCAGAGAAACCCCAAGAACACTGTTTCAAGGCTAGAGGGATCCTGAGGTCACTGTAGCAACATGAAAGAACTCCATGGAACAAAAATCAACTCGAGATGAGAGGTTAGTCCCTGGCTTCGACTCCAGAGGAATACCACCTTACCACAAGCACCTCAAGAGGAGGCTTCTCTCAGCTCTAGGTATGTGAGAGGGACCCTGAGTTTGCGGCCTCAAATGGAATGGACACCGCGATGCCCTGACTCGAAATAAGGCCGGATATCCCTCCAGTGATTTGAATGCAGGCTCGTCTTGCATCTCCCAAGACGAAAGGATGTCTGAATCCCCTCTGGAGACCGCAGAGAAAGACCAAGTTCCCCACCTCATGGCGACCGGAGGCCTCACATCCTTTGAAAACTCCAGAGGGACGCGGAGATCAGTGCCTCCAAAGGAGACGATGCCTGACTCCTCGTGAAACTTGATAGGAGTCCCAGGATTCCTGTGGAACGTGGAAAGGGACCCTTGGTCTCCCACCTCAGCTGGAGAGGCTTCCCAATTGCCCTGCCAAGCCTCGAGGAGAATGCCGAGTTGTCCCTCACAACTAGGCAGGGGTCCTGACGTCGCTGAACAAACACGTGTGTGGAAGGGCCATCCCCGTCGTAACTCGAGAATATACCACAGGTTCCAGCCGCAACTCGAGAAAAACCATGAGACTTCACCCTCGCCGGGATATGAGGCCCGATTCCCCTGCACTGCGTGCAGAGCAATGGCGTGTTGCACATCACACAGGAAAGGAGCCTTGATTTCCTTGATGGCACTCCAGAGAAACCCCAAGAACACTGTTTCAAGGCTAGAGGGATCCTGAGGTCACTGTAGCCACAGGAAAGAGCTCCGTGGACCAAAAATCAACTCGAGATGAGAGGTTAGTCCCTGGCTTCGACTCCAGAGGAATACCACCTTACCAAAAGCACCTCAAGAGGAGGCTTCTCTCAGCTCTAGGTATGTGAGAGGGACCCTGAGTTTGCGGCCTCAAGTGGAATGGACACCGGGATGCCCTGACTCGAAATAAGGCCGGATATCCCTGCAGTGACCTGAATGCAGCCTCTTCTTGCATCTCCCAAGACGAAAGGATGCCTGAATCCCCTGTGGAGACCACAGAGAAAGACCTAGTACCCCACCTCATCGCGACCGGAGGCCTCACATCCTTTCAAAACTCCAGAGGTATGCGGAGATCAGTGCCTCCAAAGGAGACGATGCCTGACTCCTCGTGATACTTGATAGGAGTCCCAGGATTCCTGTGGCAAGTGGAAAGGTACACTTGGTCTCCCGCCTCAGCTGGAGAGGGGTCCCAATTGCCCTGCCAAGCCTCGAGGAGAATCACGAGTTGTCCCTCACAACTAGGCAGGAGTCCTGACGTCGCTGAACAAACACGTGTGTGGAAGGGCCATCCCCGTCATAACTCGAGAATATACCCCAGGTTCCCGCCGCAACTCGAGAAAAACCATGAGACTTCCCCCTCGCCAAGAGATGAGGCCCGATTCCCTGCACTGCGTGCAGAGCAATTCCGTGTTGCACATCACACAGGAAAGGAGCCTTGATTTCCTTGATGGCACTCCAGAGAAACCCGAAGAACACTGTTTCAAGGCTAGAGGGATCCTGTGGTCACTGTAGCAACACGAAAGAGCTCCATGGAACAAAAATCAACTTGAGATGAGAGGTTAGTCCCTGGCTTCGACTCCAGAGGAATATCACCTTACCACAAGCACCTCAAGAGGAGGCTTCTCTCAGCTCTAGGTATGTGAGAGGGACCCTGAGTTTGCGGCCTCAATTGGAATCGGCACGGGGATGCCCTGACTCGAAATAAGGTCGGATATCCCTGCAATGACTTGAATCCAGGCTCGTCTCCATCTACGAAGACGAAACGATGTCTGAATCCCCTGTGGAGACCACAGTGAAAATCCTAGTTCCCCACATCATCGCGACCGGAGGCCTCACATCCTTTGAAAACTCCAGAGTTACGCGGAGATCAGTGCCTCCAAAGGAGACGATGTCTGACTCCTCGTGAATCTTCATAGGAGTCCCACGATTCCTGTGGCATGTGGAAAGGGACCCTTGGTCTCCCGCCTCAGCTGGAGAGGCATCCCAATTGCCCTGCCAAGCCTCGAGGAGAATCCCGAGTTGTCCCTCACAGCTAGGCAGGAGTCCTGACGTCGCTGAACAAACACGTGTGTGGAAGGGCCATCCCCGTCGTAACTCGAGAATATACCCCAGGTTCCCGCTGCAACTCGAGAAAAACCATAAGACTTCTCCCTCGCCGTGAAATGAGACCCGATTTCCCTGCACTGCGTGCAGAAAAATTTCGTGTTGCACATCACACATGAAAGGAGCATTGATTTCCTTGATGGCACTCCAGAGAAACCCCAAGAACACTGTTTCAAGGCTAGAGGGATCCTGAGGTCACTGTAGCAACACGAAAGAGCTCTGTGGACCAAAAATCAACTGGAGAAGAGTTTAGTCCCTGGCTTCGACTCCAGAGGAATACCACCTTACCACAAGCACCTCCAGAGGAGGCTTTTCTCAGCTCTAGGTATGTGAGAGGGACCCTGAGTTTGCGGCCTCAAGTGGAACGGACACCGCGATGCCCTGACTCGAAATAAGGCCGGACATCCCTGCAGTGACTTGAATGCAGGCTCGACTTGCATCTACCAAGACAAAAGGATGTCTGAATCCCCTGTGGAGACCACAAGGAAAGACCTAGTTCCCCACCTCTTCACGACCGGAGGCCTCACATTCTTTGAAAACTCCAGAGGTATGCAGAGATCAGTGCCTCCAAAGGAGACGATGCCTGACTCCTCGTGACACTTGATAGGAGTTCCAGGATTCCTGTGGCACGTTGGAAGAGACACTTGGTCTCCCGCCTCAGCTGGGGAGGCGTTCCATTGCCCTGCCAAACCTCGAGGAGAATCCCGAGTTGTCGCTCGCAACTAGGCAGGAGTCCTGACGTCACTGAGCAAACACGTGTGTGGAAGGGCCATCCCCGTCGTAACTCGAGAATATACCCCAGGTTCCCGCAGCAACTCGAGAAAAACCATGAGACTTCCCCCTCGCCGCGAGATGAGGCCCGATTACCCTGCACTGCGTGCAGAGCAATTCCGTGATGCACATCACACAGGAAAGGAGCCTTGATTTCCTTGATGGCACTCCAGAGAAACCCGAAGAACACTGTTTCAAGGCTAGAGGGATCCTGAGGTTACTGTAGCAACACGAAAGAACTCCGTGGACCAAAAATCAACTTGAGATGAGAGGTTAGTCCCTGGCTTCAACTCCAGAGGAATACCACCTTACCACAAGCACCCCAAGAGGAAGCTTCTCTCAGCTCTAGGTATGTGAGAGGGACCCTGAGTTTGTGGCCTCAATTGGAATCTGCACTGGGATGCCCTGACTCGAAATAAGGCCGGATATCCCTGCAAAGACTTGAATCCAGGCTCGTCTCCATCTACGAAGACGAAACGATGTCTGAATCCCCTGTGGAGACCACAGTGAAAATCCTAGTTCCCCACATTATCGCGACTGGAGGCCTCACATCCTTTGAAAACTCCAGAGGTACGCGGAGATCAGTGCCTCCAAAGGAGACGATGTCTGACTCCTCGAGAATCTTCATAGGAGTCCCATGATTCCTGTGGCACATGGAAAGGGACCCTTGGTCTCCCGCCTCAGCTGGAGAGGCGTCCCAATTGCCCTGCCAAGCCTCGAGGAAAATCCCGAGTTGTCCCTCACAACTAGGCAGGAGTCCTGACGTCGCTGAACAAACCCGTGTGTGGAAGGGCCATCCCCGTCGTAACTCGAGAATATACCCCAGGTTCCCGCTGCAACTCGAGAAAAACCATGAGACTTCTCCCTCGCCGTGAAATGAGACCCGATTTCCCTGCACTGCGTGCAGAAAAATTTCGTGTTGTACATCACACATGAAAGGAGCATTGATTTCCTTGATGGCACTCCAGAGAAACCCCAGAACACTGTTTCAAGACTAGAGTGATCCTGAGGTCATTGTAGCAACACGAAAGAGCTCCGTGGACCAAAAATCAACTCGAGATATGAGGTGAGTCCCTGGCTTCGACTCCAGAGGAATACCACCTTACCACAAGCACCTCAAGAGGAGGGTTCTCTCAGCTCCAGGTATGTGAGAGGGACCCTGAGTTTGCGGCCTCAAGTGGAAAGGACACTGCGATGCCCTGACTCGAAATAAGGCCGGATATCCCTGCAGTGACTTGAATGCAGGCTCGCTTGCATCTCCCAAAATGAAAGGATGTCTGAATCCCCTGTGGAGACCACAGAGAAAGACCTAGTTTCCCACCTCATCGCGACCGGAGGCCTCACATCCTTTGAAAACTCCAGAGGTACGCGGAGATCAGTGCCTCCAAAGGAGACGATGCCTGACTCCTCGGAAAACTTGATAGGAGTCCCAGGATTCCTGTGGCACGTGGAAAGGGACCCTTGGTCTCCTGCCTCAGCTGGAGAGGCGTCCCAATTGCCCTGCCAAGCCTCGAGGAGAATCCCGAGTTGTCCCTCGCAACTAGGCAGGAGTCCTGACGTCGCTGAACAAACACGTGGGTGGAAGGGCCATCCCCGTCGTAACTCGAGAATATACCCCAGGTTCCCACCGCAATTCGAGAAAAACCATGAGACTTCCCCCTCGCCGCGAGATGAGGCCCGATTCCCCTGCACTGCGTGCAGAGCAAGGCCGTGTTGCACATCACACATGAAAGGAGCCTTGATTTCCTTAATGGCACTCCAGAGAAACCCCATGAACACTGTTTCAAGGCTAGAGGGATCCTGAGGTCACTGTAGTAACACGAAAGAGCTCCGTGGACCAAAAATCAACGCGAGATGAGAGGCTAGTCCCTGGCTTCGACTCCAGAGCAATACCATCTTACCACAAGCACCTCAAGAGGAGGCTTCTCTCAGCTCTAGGTATGTGAGAGGGACCCTGAGTTTGCGGCCTCAAGTGGAATGGACACCGCAATGCCCTGACTCGAAATAAGGCCGGATATCCCTGCAGTGACTTGAATGCAGGCTCGTCTTGCATCCCCCATGACGAAAGGATGTCTGAATCCCGGGTGGAGACCACAGAGAAACACCTAGTTCCCCACCTCATCGCGACCGGAGGCCTCACATCCTTTGAAAACTCCAGAGGAACGCGGAGATCAGTGCCTCCAAAGGAGACGATGCCTGACTCCTCGTGAAACTTGATAGGAGTCCCAGGATTCCTGTGGCACGTGGAAAGGGACCCTTGGTCTCCCGCCTCAGCTGGAGAGGCGTCCCAATTGCCCTGCCAAGCCTCGAGGAGAATCCCGAGTTGTCCCTCGCAACTAGGCAGGAGTCCTGACGTCGCTGAACAAACACGTGTGTGGAAGGGCCATCCCCGTCGTAACTCGAGAATATACCGCAGGTTCCCGCTGCAACTCGAGAAAAACCATGAGACTTCCCCCTCGCCGCGAGATGAGGCCCGATTCGCCTGCACTGCGTGCAGAGCAATGCCGTGTTGCACATCAGACAGGAAAGGAGCCTTGATTTCCTTGATGGCACTCCAGAGAAAGCCCAAGAACACGGTTTCAAGGCTAGAGGGATGCTGAGGTCAATGTAGCAACAAGAAAGAGCTCCGTGGACCAAAAATCAACTCGAGATGAGAGGTTAGTCCCTGGCTTCGACTCCAGAGGAATATCACCTTACCACAAGCACCTCAAGAGGAGGCTTCTCTCAGCTCTAGGTGTGTGAGAGGGACCCTGAGTTTACGGCCTCAAGTGGAATGGACACTGCGATTCCCTGACTCGAAATAAGGCCGGATATCCCTGCAGTGACTTGAATGCAGGCTCGTCTTGCATCTCCCAAGACTAAAGGATGTCTGAATCCCCTGTAGAGACCACAGAGAAAGACCTAGTTAACCACCTCATCGCGACCGGAGGCCTCACATCCTTTGAAAACTCCAGAGGGACGCGGAGATCAGTGCCTCCAAGGGAGACGATGCCTGACTCCTCGTGAAACCTGATAGGAGTCCCAGGATTCCTGTGGCACGTGGAAAGGGACCCTTGGTCTACCGCCTCAGCTGGAGAGGCGTCCCAATTGCCCTGCCAAGCCTCGAGGAGAATCCCGAGTTGTCCCTCGCAACTAGGCAGGAGTCCTGACGTCGCTGAACAAACACGTGTGTGGAAGGGCCATCCCCGTCGTAACTCGAGAATATACCCCAGGTTCCCGCCGCAACTCGAGAAAAACCATGAGACTTCGCCCTCCCCGCGAGATGAGGCCCGATTCACCTGCACTGCATGCAGAGCAATGCCGTGTTGAACATCACACAGGAAAGGAGCCTTGATTTCCTTGATGGCACTCCAGAGAAACCCCAAGAACATTGTTTCAAGGCTAGAGGGATCCTGAGATCACTGTACCAACAAGAAAGAGCTCCGTGGACCAAAAATCAACTCGAGATGAGAGGTTAGTCCTTGGCTTCGACTCCAGAGGAATACCACCTTACCACAAGTACCTCAAGAGGAGGCTTCTCTCAGCTCTAGGTATGTGAGAGGGACCCTGAGTTTGCGGCCTCAAGTGGAATCGACACCGCGATGCCCTGACTCGAAATAAGGCCAGATATGCCTGCAGTGACTTGAATGAAGGCTCGTCTTGCATCTCCCAAGACGAAAGGATGTCTGAATCCCCTGTGGAGACCACAGAGAAAGACCTAGTTCCCCACCTCATCGCGACCGGAGGACTCACATTCTTTGAATACTCCAGAGGGACGCGGAGATCAGTGCCTCCAAAGGAGACGATGCCTGACTCCTCGTGAAACTTGATAGGAGTACCAGGAGTCCAGTGGCACGTGGAAAGGGACCCTTGGTCTCCCGCCTCAGCTGGAGAGGGGTCCCAATTGACCTGCCATGCCTCGAGGAGATTCCCGAGTTGTCCCTCGCAACTAGGCAGGAGTCCTGACGTCGCTCCTAACAAACACGTGTGTGGAAGGGCCATCCCCGTCGTAACTTGAGAATATACCCCAGGTTCCCGCCGCAACTCGAGAAAAGCCATGAGACTTCCCCCTCGCCGCGAGATGAGGCCCGATTCCCCTGCACTGCATGCAGAGCAAAGCCGTGTGGCACATCACACAGGAAAGGAGACTTGATTTCCTTGATGGTACTCCAGAGAAACCCCAAGAGAACTAATTCAAGGCTAGAGGGATCCTGAGGTCACTGTAGCAACACGAAAGAGCTCCGTGGAGCAAAAATCAACTCGAGATGAAAGGTTAGTCCTTGGCTTCGACTCCAGAGGAATACCACCTTACCACAAGCACCTCAAGAGGAGAATTCTCTCAGCTCTAGGTATGTGAGAGGGACCCTGAGTTTTCGGCCTCAAGTGGAATCGACACCGCGATGCCCTGACTCGAAATAAGGCCGGATATCCCTGCAGTGACTTGAATGCAGGCTCGTCTTGCATCTCCCAAGACGAAAGGATGTCTGAATCCCCTGTGGAGACCACAGAGAAAGACCTAGTTCCCCACCTAAAGGCGACCGGAGGCCTCATATCCTTTGAAAACTCCAGAGGGACGCAGAGATCAGTGCCTCCAAAGAAGACGATGCCTGACAACGCGTGAATGTTGATAGGAGTCCCAGGAATCCTGTGGCACGTGGAAAGGGACCCTTGGTCTCCCGCCTCAGCTGGAGAGGCGTCCCAATTGCCCTGCCAAGCCTCGAGGAGAATCCCGAGTTGTCCCTCGCAACTAGGCAGGAGTCCTGACGTCGCTGAACAAACACGTGTGTGGAAGGGCCATCCCCGTCGTAACTCGAGAATATACCCCAGGTTCCCGCCGCAAATCGAGAAAAACCATGAGACTTCCCCCTCGCCGCGAGATGAGGCCCGATTCCCCTGCACTGCGTGCAGAGCAATGCCGTGTTGCACATCACACAGGAAAGGAGCCTTGATTTCCTTGATGGCACTCCAGAGAAACCCCAAGAACACTGGTTCAAGGCTAGAGGGTTCCTGAGGTCACTGTAGCAACATGAAAGAGCTCCGTGGACCAAAAATCAACTCGAGATGAGAGGTTAGTCCCTGGCTTCGACTCCAGAGGAATACCACCTTACCACAAGCACCTCAAGAGGAGGCTTCTCTCAGCTCTAGGTATGTGAGAGGGACCCTGAGTTTGCGGCCTCAAGTGGAATGGACACGGGGATGGGCTGACGCGAAATAAGGCCGGATATCCCTGCAGTGACTTGAATGCAGGCTCGTCTTGCATCTCCCAAGACGAAAGGATGTCTGAATCCCCAGTGGAGACCACAGAGAAAGACCTAGTTCCCCACCTCATCGCGACCGGAGGCCTCACATCCTTTGAAAACTCCAGAGGGACGCGGAGATCAGTGCCTCCAAAGGAGACGATGCCTGACTCCTCGTGAAACTTGATAGGAGTCCCAGGAGTCCAGTGGCACGTGGAAAGGGACCCCTGGTCTCCCGCCTCAGCTGGAGAGGCGTCCCAATTACACTGCCAAGCCTCGAGGAGAATCCCGAGTTGTCCCTCGCAACTAGGCAGGAGTCCTGACATCGCTGAACAAACACATGTGTGGAAGGGCCATCCCCGTCGTAACTCGAGAATATACACCAGGTTCCCGCCGCAACTCGAGAAAAACCATGAGACTTCCCCCTCGCCGCGAGATGAGGCCCGATTCCCCTGCACTGCGTGCAGAGCAATGCCGTGTTGCACATCACACAGGAAAGGAGCCTTGATTTCCTTGATGGCACTCCAGAGAAAGCCCAAAAACACGGTTTCAAGGCTAGAGGGATCCTGAGGTCACTGTAGCAACACGAAAGAGCTCCGTGGACCAAAAATCAACTCGAGATGAGAGGTTAGTCCCTGGCTTCGACTCCAGAGGAATACCACCTTACCACAAGCACCTCACGAGGAGGCTTCTCTCAGCTCTAGGTATGTGAGAGGGACCCTGATTTTGCGGCCTCAAGTGGAATGGACACCGCGATGGCCTGACTCTAAATAAGGCCGGATATGCCTGCAGTGACTTGAATGCAGGCTCGTCTTGTATCTCGCAAGACGAAAGGATGTCTGAATCCCCTGTGGAGACCACAGATAGACCTAGATCCACACCTCATCGCGACCGGAGGCCTCACATCCTTTGAAAACTCCAGAGGGACGCGGAGATCAGTGCCTCCAAGGGAGACGATGCCTGACTCCTCGTGAAACTTGATAGGAGTCCCAGGATTCCTGTGGCACGTGGAAAGGGACCCTTGGTCTCCCGCCTCAGGTGGAGAGGCGTCCCAATTGCCCTGCCAAGCCTCGAGGAGAATCCCGAGTTGTCCCTCGCAACTAGGCAGGAGTCCTGACGTCGCTGAACAAACACGTGTGTGGAAGGGCCATCCCCGTCGTAACTCGAGAATATAACCCAGGTTCCCGCCACAACTCGAGAAAAACCATGAGACTTCCCCCTCGCCGCGAGATGAGGCTCGATTCCCCTGCACTACGTGCAGAGCAATGCCGTGTTGCACATCATACAGGAAAGCAGCCTTGATTTCCTTGATGGCACTCCAGAGAAACCCCAAGAACAGTGTTTCAAGGCTAGAGGGATCCTGAGGTCACTGTAGCAACACGAAAGAGCTCCGTGGACCAAAAATCAACTCGTGATGAGAGGTTAGTCTCTGGATTCTACTCCAGAGGAATACCACCTTACTACAAGTACTTCTAGAGGAGGCTTCTCTCAGCTCTAGGTATCTTAGAGGGACCCTGAGTTTGCGGCCTCAAGTGGAATGGACACCGCGATGCCCTGACTCGAAATAAGGCCGGATATCCCTGTAGTGACTTGAATGCAGGCTCGACTTGCATCTCCCAAGATGAAAGGATGTCTGAATCCCCTGTGGAGACCACAGAGAAAGACCTAGTTCCCCACCTCATCGCGACCGGAGGCCTCACATCCTTTGAAAACTCCAGAGGGACGCGGAGATCAGTGCCTCCAAAGGAGACGATGCCTGACTCCTCGTGAAACTTGATAGGAGTCCCAGGATTCCTGTGGCACGTGGAAAGGGACCCTTGGTCTCCCGCCTCAGTTGGAGAGGCGTCCCAATTGCCCTGCCAAGCCTCGAGGAGAATCCTGAGTTGTCCCTCGCAACTAGGCAGGAATCCTGAAGTCGCTGAACAAACACGTGTGTAGAAGGACCATCCCCGTCGTAACTCGAGAATATACCCCAGGTTCCCGCCGCAACTCGAGAAAAACCATGAGACTTCCCCCTCGCTGCCAGATGAGACCCGATTCCCCTGGACTTCGTGCAGAGCAAAGCCGTGTGGCACATCACACAGAAAAGGAGACTTGATTTCTTGATGGCACTCCAGAGAAACCCCAAGAGTACTAATTCAAGGCTAGAGGGATCCTGAGGTCACTGTAGCAACACGAAAGAGCTCCGTGGACCAAAAATCAACTCGAGATGAGAGGTTAGTCCCTGACTTCGACTACAGAGGAATATCACCTTACCACAAGCACCTCAAGAGGAGGCTTCTCTCAGCTCTAGGTATGTGAGAGGGACCCTGAGTTTGCGGCCTCAAGTGGAATGGACACCGCGATGCCGTGACTCGAAATAAGGCCGGATATCCCTGCAGTGACTTGAAAGGGTCATCTTGCATCTCCCAAGACGAAAGGATATCTGAATCCCCTGAGGAGACCACAGAGAAAGACCTAGTTCCACACCTCATCGCGACCGGAGGCCTCACATCCTTTGAAAACTCCAGAGGGACGCGGAGATCAGTTCCTCCAAAGGAGACGATGCCTGACTCCTCGTGAAACTTGATAGGAGTCCCAGGATTCCTGTGGCACGTGGAAAGGGACACTTGGTCTCCCGCCTCAGTTGGAGAGGCGTCCCAATTGCCCTGCCAAGCCTCGAGGAGAATCCTGAGTTGTCCCTCGCAACTAGGCAGGAATCCTGAAGTCGCTGAACAAACACGTGTGTGGAAGGACCATCCCCGTCGTAACTCGAGAATATACCCCAGGTTCCCGCCGCAACTCGAGAAGAACCATGAGACTTCCCCTTCGCTGCCAGATGAGACCCGATTCCCCTGCACTGCGTGCAGAGCAAAGCCGTGTGGCACATCACACAGAAAAGGAGACTTGATTTCCTTGATGGCACTCCAGAGAAACCCCAAGAGAACTAATTCAAGGCTAGAGGGATCCTGAGGTCACTGTAGCAACACGAAAGAGCTCCGTGGACCAAAAATCAACTCGAAATGAGAGGATAGACCCTGGCTTCGACTCCAGAGGAATACCACCTTACCACAAGCACCTCAAGAGGAGGCTTCTCTCAGCTCTAGGTATGTGAGAGGGACCCTGAATTTGCAGCCTCAAGTGGAATGGACACCGCGATGCCCTGACAGGAAATAAAGCCGGATATCCCTGCAGTGACTTGAATGCAGGCTCGTCTTGCATCTCCCAAGACGAAAGGATGTCTGAATCCCCTGTGGAAACCACAGAGAAAGACCTAGTTCCCCACCTCAAGGCGACCGGAGGCCTCACATCCTTTGAAAACTCCAGAGGGACGCAGAGATCAGTGCCTCCAAAGGAGACGATGCCTGACTCCGCGTGAATCTTGATAGGAGTCCCAGGATTCCGGTGGCACGTGGAAAGGGACACTTGGTCTCCCGCCTCAGCTGGAGAGGCGTCCCAATTGCCCTGCCAAGCCTCGAGGAGAATCCCGAGTTGTCCCTTGCAACTAGGCAGGAGTCCTGACGGCGCTGAACAAACACGTGTGTGGAAGGGCCATCCCCGTCGTAACTCGAGAATATACCCCAGGTTCCCGCCGCAACTCGAGAAAAACCATGAGACTTCCCCATCGCCACGAGATGAGGCCCGATTCCCCTTCACTGCGTGCAGAGCAATGCCGTGTTGCAGATCACAGAGGAAAGGAGCCTTTATTTCCTTGATGGCACTCCAGAGAAACCCCAAGAACACTGTTTCAAGGCTAGAGGGATCCTGAGGTCACTGTAGCAACACGAAAGATCTCCGTGGACCACAATTCAACTCGAGATGAGAGGTTAGTCCCTGGCTTCGACTCCAGAGGAATACCACCTTACCACAAGCACCTCAAGAGGAGGCTTCTCTCAGCTCTAGGTATGTGAGAGGGACCCTGAGTTTGCGGCCTCAAGTGGAATGGACACCGTGATGCCCTGACTCGAAATAAGGCTGGATATGCCTGCAGTGACTTGAATGCAGGCTCGTCTTGCATCTCCCAAGACGAAAAGTTGTCTGAATCCCCTGTGGAGACCACAGAGAAAGACCTAGTTCCCCACCTCATAGCGACCGGAGGCCTCACATCCTTTGAAAACTCCAGAGGGACGCGGAGATCAGTGCCTCCAAAGGAGACGATGCCTGACTTCTCGAGAAACTTGATAGGAGTTCCAGGATTCCTGTGGCACGTGGAAAGGGACCCTTGGTCTCCGCCTCAGCAGGAGAGGCGTCCCAATTGCCCTGCCAAGCCTCGAGGAGAATCCCGAGCTGTCCCTCGCAACTAGGCAGGAGTCCTGACGTCGCTGAACAAACACGTGTGTGGAAGGGCCATCCCCGTCGTAACTCGAGAATATACCCCAGGTTCCCGCCGCAACTCGAGAAAAACCATGAGACTTCCCCCTCGCTGCGAGATGAGGCCCGAATCCCTTGCACTGCGTGCAGTGCAATATCGTGTTGCACATCACACAGGAAAGGAGCCTTGATTTCCTTGATGGCACTCCAGAGAAAGCCCAAGAACACTGTTTCAAGGCTAGAGGGATCCTGAGGTCACTGTAGCAACACGAAAGAGCTCCGTGGACCAAAAATCAACTCGAGATGAGAGTTTAGTCCCTGGCTTCGACTCCAGAGGAATACCACCTTACCACAAGCACCTCAAGAGGAGGCTTCTCTCAGCTCTAGGTATGTGAGAGGGACCCTGAGTTTGCGGCCTCATGTGGAATGGACACCGCGATGCCCTGACTCGAAATAAGGCCGGATATGCCTGCAGTGACTTGAATGCAGGCTCGTCTTGCATCTCCCAGGACGAAAAGTTGTCTGAATCCCCTGTGGAGACCACAGAGAAAGACCTAGTTCCCCACCTCATCGCGACCGGAGGCCTCACATCCTTGGAAAACTCCAGAGGGACGCGGAGATCAGTGCCTCCAAAGGAGACGATGCCTGACTCCTCGTAAAACTTGATAGGAGTCCCATGATTCCTGTGGCACGTGGAAAGGGACCCTTGGTCTCCCGCCTCAGCTGGAGAGGCGTCCCAATTGCCCTGCCAAGCCTCGAGGAGAATCCCGTGTTGTCCTCCGCAACTAGGCAGGAGTCCTGACGTCGCTGAACAAACACGTGTGTGGAAGGGCCATCCCCGTCGTAACTCGAGAATATACCCCAGGTTCCCGCCGCAAATCGAGAAAAACCATGAGACTTCCCCATCGCCACGAGATGAGGCCCGATTCCCCTTCACTGCGCGCAGAGCAATGCCGTGTTGCACATCACACAGGAAAGGAGCCTTGATTTCCTTTATGGCACTCCAGAGAAAGCCCAAGAACACTGTTTCAAGGCTAGAGGGATCCTGAGGTCACTGTAGCAACACGAAAGAGCTCCGTGGACCAAAAATCAACTCGAGATGAGAGGTTAGTCCCTGGCTTCGAATCCAGAGGAATATCACCTTACTACAAACACCTCAAGAGGAGGCTTCTCTCCGCTCTAGGTATGTGAGAGGGACCCTGAGTTTGCGGCCTCAAGTGGAATGGACACCGCGATGCCCTGACTCGAAATAAGGCCGGATATGCTTACAGTGACTTGAATGCAGGTTCGTCTTGCATCTCCCAAGACGAATGTATGTCTGAATCCCCTGTGGAGACCACAGAGAAAGACCTAGTTCCCTACCTCATAGCGACCGGAGGCCTCACATCCTTGGAAAACTCCAGAGGGACGCGGAGATCAGTGCCTCCAAAGGAGACGATGCCTGACTCCTCGTGAAACTTGATAGGAGTCCCAGGATTCCTGTGGCACGTGGAAAGGGACCCTTGGTCTCCCGCCTCAGCTGGAGAGGCGTCCCAATTGCCCTGCCAAGCCTCGAGGAGAATCCCGAGTTGTCCCTCGCAACTAGGCAGGAGTCCTGACGTCGCTGAACAAACACGAGTGTGGAAGGGCCATCCCCGTCGGAACTCGAGAATATACCCCAGATTCCCGCCGCAACTCGAGAAAAATCATGAGACTTCCCACTCGCCGCGAGATGAGGCCCGATTCCCCTGCACTGCGTGCAGAGCAATGCCGTGTTGCACATCACACAGGAAAGGAGCCTTGATTTCCTTGATGGCACTCCAGAGAAAGCCCAAGAACACTGTTTCAAGGCTAGAGGGATCCTGAGGTCACTGTAGCAACACGAAAGAGCTCTGTGGACCAAAAATCAACTCGAGATGAGAGGTTAGTCCCTGGCTTCGACTCCAGAGGACTACCACCTTACCACAAGCACCTCAAGAGGAGGCTTCTCTCCGCTCTAGGTATGTGAGATTGACCCTGAGTATGCGGCCTCAAGTGGAATGGACACCGCGATGCCCTGACTCGAAATAAGGCCGGATATCCCTGCAGTGACTTGAATGCAGGCTCGTCTTGCATCTCCCAAGACGAAAGGATGTCTGAATCCCCTGTGGAGACCACAGAGAAAGACCTAGTTCCCCACCTCATCACGACCGGAGGCCTCACATCCTTTGAAAACTCCAGAGGGACGCGGAGATCAGTGCCTCCAAAGGAGACGATGCCTGACTCCTCGTGAAACTTGATAGGAGTCCCAGGATTCCTGTGGCACGTGGAAAGGGACCCTTGGTCTCCCGCCTCAGCTGGAGAGGCGTCCCAATTGCCCTGCCAAGCCTCGAGGAGAATCCCGAGTTGTCCCCCGCAACTAGGCAGGAGTCCTGACGTTGCTGAACAAACACGAGTGTGGAAGGGCCATCCCCGTCGTACCTCGAGAATATACCCCAGGTTCCCGCCGCAACTCGAGAAAAACCATGAGACTTCCCCCTCGCCACGAGATGAGGCCCGATTCCCCTGCACTGCGTGCAGAGCAATGCCGTGTTGCACATCACACAGGAAAGGAGCCTTGATTTTCTTGATGGCACTCCAGAGAAAGCCCAAGAACACTGTTTCAAGGCTAGAGGGATCCTGAGGTCACTGTAGCAACACGCAAGATCTCCGTGGACCACAAATCAACTCGAGATGAGAGGTTAGTACCTGGCTTCGACTCCAGAGGAATACCACCTTACCACAAGCACCTCAAGAGGAGGCTTCTCTCAGCTCTAGGTATGTGAGAGGGACCCTGAGTTTGCGGCCTCAAGTGGAATGGACACCGCGATGCCCTGACTCGAAATAAGGCCGGATATGCCTGCAGTGACTTGAGTGCAGGCTCGTCTTGCATCTCCCAAGAAGAAAGGTTGTCTGAATCCCCTGTGGAGACCACAGAGAAAGACCTAGTTCCCCACCTCATAGCGACCGGAGGCCTCACATCCTTTGAAAACTCCAGAGGGACGCGGAGATCAGTGCCTCCAAAGGAGACGATGCCTGACTTCTCGAGAAACTTGATAGGAGTTCCAGGATTCCTGTGGCACGTGGAAAGGGACCCTTGGTCTCCGCCTCAGCTGGAGAGGCGTCCCAATTGCCCTGCCATTAGTCGAGGAGAATCCCGAGCTGTCCCTCGCAACTAGGCAGGAGTCCTGACGTCGCTGAACAAACACGTGTGTGGAAGGGCCATCCCCGTCGTAACTCGAGAATATACCCCAGGTTCCCGCCGCAACTCGAGAAAAACCATGAGACTTCCCACTCGCCGCGAGATGAGGCCCGATTCCCCTGCACTGCGTGCAGAGCAATGCCGTGTTGCACATTACACAGGAAAGGAGCCTTGATTTCCTTGATGGCACTCCAGAGAAAGCCCAAGAACACTGTTTCAAGGCTAGAGGTATTCTGAGGTCACTGTAGCAACACGAAAGAGCTCCGTGGACCACAAATCAACTCGAGATGGGAGGTTAGTCCCTGGCTTCGACTCCAGAGGAATACCACCTTACCACAAGCACCTCAAGAGGAGGCTTCTCTCAGCTCTAGGTATGTGAGAGGGACCCTGAGTTTGCGGCCTCAAGTGGAATGGACACCGCGATGCCCTGACTCGAAATAAGGCCGGATATGCCTGCAGTGACTTGAATGCAGGCTCGTCTTGCATCTCCCAAGACAAAAGGATGTCTGAATCCCCTGTGGAGACCACAGAGAAAGACCTAGTTCCCCAACTCATCGCGACCGGAGGCCTCACATCCTTTGAAATCTCCAGAGGGACGCAGAGATCAGTGCCTCCAACGGAGACGATGCCTGACTCCTCGTGACACTTGATAGGAGTCCCAGGATTCCTGTGGCACGTGGAAAGGGACCCTTGGTCTCCCGCCTCAGCTGGAGAGGCGTCCCAATTGCCCTGCCAAGCCTCGAGGAGAATCCCGAGTTGTCCCTCACAACTAAGCGGGAGTCCTGACGAGGCTGAACATCACGTGTGTGGAAGGGCCATCCCCGTCGTAACTCGAGAATATACCCCAGGTTCCCGCCGCAACTCGAGAAAAACCATGAGACTTCCCCCTCGCCGAGAGATGAGGCACGATTCCCCTGCAATGCGTGCAGAGCAATGCCGTGTTGCACATCACACAGGAAAGGAGCCTTGATTTCCTTGATGGCACTCCAGAGAAAGCCCAAGAACACTGTTTCAAGGCTAGAGGGATCCTGAGGTCACTGTAGTAACACGAAAGAGCTCCGTGGACCACAAATCAACTCGAGATGAGAGGTTAGTCCCAGGCTTCGACTCCAGAGGAATACCACCTTACCACAAGCACCTCAAGAGGAGGCTTCTCTCCGCTCTAGGTATGTGAGAGGGACCCTGAGTTTGCGGCCTCATGTGGAATGGACACCGCGATGCCCTGACTCGAAATAAGGCCGGATATGCCTGCAGTGACTTGAATGCAGGCTCGTCTTGCATCTCCCAAGACGAAAGGATGTCTGAATCCCCTGTGGAGACCACAGAGAAAGACCTAGTTCCCCACCTCATCGCGACCGGAGGCCTCACATCCTTTGAAAACTCCAGAGGGACGCGGAGATCAGTGCCTCCAAAGGAGACGATGCCTGACTCCTCGTGAATCTTGATAGGAGTCCCAGGATTCCTGTGGCACGTGGAAAGGGACCCTTGGTCTCCCGCCTCAGCTGGAGACGCGTCCCAATTGCCCTGCCAAGCCTCGAGGAGAATCCCGAGTTGTCCCTTGCAGCTAGGAAGGAGTCCTGACGGCGCTGAACAAACACGTGTGTGGAAGGGCCATCCCCGTCGTAACTCGAGAATATACCCCAGGTTCCCGCCGCAAATCGAGAAAAACCATGAGACTTCCCCATCGCCACGAGATGAGGCCCGATTCCCCTTCACTGCGTGCAGAGAAATGCCGTGTTGCACATCACACAGGAAAGGAGCCTTGATTTCCTTTATGGCACTCCAGAGAAACCCCAAGAACACTGTTTCAAGGCTAGAGTGATCCTGAGGTCACTGTAGCAACACGAAAGAGCTCCGTGGACCAAAAATCAACTCGAGATGAGAGGTTAGTCCCTGGCTTCGAATCCAGAGGAATATCACCTTACTACAAGCACCTCAAGAGGAGGCTTCTCTCCGCTCTAGGTATGTGAGAGGGACCCTGAGTTTGCGGCCTCAAGTGGAATGGACACCGCGATGCCCTGACTCGAAATAAGGCCGGATATGCCTGCAGTGACTTGAATGCAGGTTCGTCTTGCATCTCCCAAGACGAATCTATGTCTGAATCCCCTGTGGAGACCACAGAGAAAGACCTAGTTCCCTACCTCATGGCGACCGGAGGACTCACATCCTTGGAAAACTCCAGAGGGACGCGGAGATCAGTGCCTCCAAAGGAGACGATGCCTGACTCCTCGTGAAACTTGATAGGAGTCCCAGGATTCCTGTGGCACGTGGAAAGGGACCCTTGGTCTCCCGCCTCAGCTGGAGAGGCGTCCCAATTGCCCTGCCAAGCCTCGAGGAGAATCCCGAGTTGTCCCCCGCAACTAGGCAGGAGTCCTGACGTAGCTGAACAAACACGAGTGTGGAAGGGCCATCCCCGTCGTAACTCGAGAATATACCCCAGGTTCCCGCCGCAACTCGAGAAAAACCATGAGACTTACCCCTCGCCGCGAGATGAGGCCCGAATCCCTTGCACTGCGTGCAGTGCAATATCGTGTTGCACATCACACAGGAAAGGAGCCTTGATTTCCTTGATGGCACTCCAGAGAAAGCCCAAGAACACTGTTTCAAGGCTAGAGGGATCCTGAGGTCACTGTAGCAACACGAAAGAGTTCTGGGGACCAAAAATCAACTCGAGATGAGAGGTTAGTCCCTGGCTTCGACTCCAGAGGAATACCACCTTACCACAAGCACCTCAAGAGGAGGCTTCTCTCCGCTCTAGGTATGTGAGAGGGACCCTGAGTTTGTGGCCTCATGTGGAATGGACACCGCGATGCCCTGACTCGAAATAAGGCCGTATATGCCTGCAGTGACTTGAATGCAGGCTCGTCTTGCATCTCCCAATACGAAAGTATGTCTTACTCCCCTGTGGAGACCACAGATAAAGACCTAGTTCCCTCCTCATGGCGACCGGAGGCCTCACATCCTTGGAAAACTCCAGACGGATGCGGAGATCAGTGCCTCCAAAAGAGACGATGCCTGACTCCTCGTGAAACTTGATAGGAGTCCCAGGATTCCTGTGGCACGTGGAAAGGGACCCTTGGTCTCCCGCCTCAGCTGGAGAGGCGTCCCAATTGCCCTGCCAAGCCTCGAGGAGAATCCCGAGTTGTCCCTCGCAACTAGGCGGGAGTCGTGCCGTCGCTGAACAAACACGTGTGTGGAAGGGCCATCCCCGTCGTAACTCGAGAATATACCCCAGGTTCCCGCCGCATCTCGAGAAAAACCATGAGACTTCCCCCTCGCCGCGAGATGAGGCCCGATTCCCCTGCACTGCGTACAGAGCAATGCCGTGTTGCACATCACACAGGAAAGGAGCCTTGATTTCCTTGATGGCACTCCAGAGAAAGCCCAAGAACACTGTTTCAAGGCTAGAGGGATCCTGAGGTCACTGTAGCAACACGAAAGAGCTCCGGAGACCACAAATCAACTCGAGATGAGAGGTTAGTCCCTGGGTTCGACTCCAGAGGAATACCACCTTACCACAAGCACCTCAAGAGGAGGCTTCTCTCAGCTCTAGGTAAGTGAGAGGGACCCTGAGTTTGCGGCCTCAAGTGGAATGGACACCGCGATGCCCTGACTTGAAATAAGGCCGGATATGCCTGCAGTGACTTGAATGCAGGCTCGTCTTGCATCTCCCAAGAAGAAAGGTTGTCTGAATCCCCTGTGGAGACCACAGAGAAAGACCTAGTTCCCCACCTCATGGCGACCGGAGGCCTCACATCCTTGGAAAACTCCAGAGGGACGCGGAGATCAGTGCCTCCAAAGAAGATGATGCCTGATTCCTCGTGAAACTTGATAGGAGTTCCAGGATTCCTGTGGCACGTGGAAAGGGACCCTTGGTCTCCGCCTCAGCTGGAGAGGCGTCCCAATTGCCCTGCCAAGCCTCGAGGAGAATCCCGAGCTGTTCCTCGCAACAAGGCAGGAGTCCTGACGTCGCTGAACAAACACGTGTGTGGAAGGGCCATCCCCGTCGTAACTCGAGAATATACCCCAGGTTCCCGCCGCAACTCGAGAAAAACCATGAGACTTCCCCCTCGCAATGAGATGAGGCCCGATTCCCCTGCACTGCGTGCAGAGCAATGCCGTGTTGCACATCACACAGGAAAGGAGCCTTGATTTCCTTGATGGCACTCCAGAGAAACCCCAAGAACACTGTTTGAAGGCTAGAGTGATCCTGAGGTCACTGTAGCAACACGAAAGAGCTCCGTGGACCAAAAATCAACTCGAAATGAGAGGATAGACCCTGGCTTCGACTCCAGAGGAATATCACCTTACTACAAGCACCTCAAGAGGAGGCTTCTCTCAGCTCTAGGTATGTGAGAGGGACCCTGATTTTGCGGCCTCAAGTGGAATGGACACCGCGAGGCCCTGACTCGAAATAAGGCCGGATATGCCTGCAGTGACTTGAATGCAGGCTCGTCTTGCATCTCCCAAGACGAAAGTATGTCTGAATCCCCTGTGGAGACCACAGATAAAGACCTAGTTCCCCCCTCATGGCGACTGGAGGCCTCACATCCTTGGAAAACTCCAGAGGGACGCGGAGATCAGTGCCTCCAAAGGAGACGATGCCTGACTCCTCGTGAAACTTGATAGGAGTCCCAGGATTCCTGTGGCACGTGGAAAGGGACACTTGGACTCCCGCCTCAGCTGGAGAGGCGTCCCAATTGCCCTGCCAAGCCTCGAGGAGAATCCCGAGTTGTCCCTCGCAACTAGGCAGGAGTCCTGACGTCGCTGAACAAACACGTGTGTGGAAGGGCCATCCCCGTCGTAACTCGAGAATATACCCCAGGTTCCCGCCGCAACTCGAGAAAAACCATGAGACTTCCCCCTCGCCGCGAGATGAGGCCCGAATCCCCTGCACTGCATGCAGTGCAATATCGTGTTGCACATCACACAGGAAAGGAGCCTTGATTTCCTTGATGGCACTCCAGAGAAAGCCCAAGAACACTGTTTCAAGGCTAGAGGGATCCTGAGGTCACTGTAGCAACACGAAAGAGCTCCGTGGACCAAAAATCAACTCGAGATGAGAGGTTAGTCCCTGGCTTCGACTCCAGAGGAATACCACCTTACCACAAGCACCTCAAGAGGAGGCTTCTCTCAGCTCTAGGTATGTGAGAGGGACCCTGAGTTTGCGGCCTCATGTGGAATGGACACCGCGATGCCCTGACTCGAAATAAGGCCGGATATGCCTGCAGTGACTTGAATGCAGGCTCGTCTTGCATCTCCCAAGACGAAAAGTTGTCTGAATCCCCTGTGGAGACCACAGAGAAAGACCTAGTTCCCCACCTCATCGCGACCGGAGGCCTCACATCCTTGGAAAACTCCAGAGGGACGCGGAGATCAGTGCCTCCAAAGGAGACGATGCCTGACTCCTCGTAAAACTTGATAGGAGTCCCATGATTCCTGTGGCACGTGGAAAGGGACCCTTGGTCTCCCGCCTCAGCTGGAGAGGCGTCCCAATTGCCCTGCCAAGCCTCGAAGAGAATCCCGTGTTTTCCTCCGCAACTAGGCAGGAGTCCTGACGTCGCTGAACAAACACGTGTGTGGAAGGGCCATCCCCGTCGTAACTCGAGAATATACCCCAGGTTCCCGCCGCAAATCGAGAAAAACCATGAGACTTCCCCATCGCCACGAGATGAGGCCCGATTCCCCTTCACTGCGCGCAGAGCAATGCCATGTTGCACATCACACAGGAAAGGAGCCTTGATTTCCTTTATGGCACTCCAGAGAAAGCCCAAGAACACTGTTTCAAGGCTAGAGGGATCCTGAGGTCACTGTAGCAACACGAAAGAGCTCCGTGGACCAAAAATCAACACGAGATGAGAGGTTAGTCCCTGGCTTCGAATCCAGAGGAATATCACCTTACTACAAACACCTCAAGAGGAGGCTTCTCTCCGCTCTAGGTATGTGAGTGGGACCCTGAGTTTGCGGCCTCAAGTGGAATGGACACCGCGATGCCCTGACTCGAAATAAGGCCGGATATGCTTACAGTGACTTGAATGCAGGTTCGTCTTGCATCTCCCAAGACGAATGTATGTCTGAATCCCCTGTGGAGACCACAGAGAAAGACCTAGTTCCCCACCTCATCACGACCGGAGGCCTCACATCCTTTGAAAACTCCAGAGGGACGCGGAGATCAGTGCCTCCAAAGGAGACGATGCCTGACTCCTCGTGAAACTTGATAAGAGTCCCAGGATTCCTGTGGCACGTGGAAACGGACACTTGGTCTCCCGCCTCAGCTGGAGAGGCGTCCCAATTGCCCTGTCAAGCCTCGAGGAGAATCCCCAGTTGTCCCTCGCAACTAGGCAGGAGTCCTGACATCGCTGAACAAACACGAGTGTGGAAGGGCCATCCCCGTCCTACCTCGAGATTATACCCCAGGTTCCCGCCGCAACTCGAGAAAAACCATGAGACTTCCCCCTCGCCGGGAGATGAGGCCCGATTCCCCTGCACTGCGTGCAGAGCAATGCCGTGTTACACGTCACACAGGAAAGGAGCCTTGATTTCCTTGATGGCACTCCAGAGAAACCCCAAGAACACTGTTTCACGGCTAGAGGGATCCTGAGGTCACTGTAGCAACACGAAAGAGCTCCGTGGACCAAAAATCAACTCGAGATGAGAGGTTAGTCCCTGGCTTTGATTCCAGAGGAATATCACCTTACTACAAGCACCTCAAGAGGAGGCTTCTCTCCGCTCTAGGTATGTGAGAGGGACAATGAGTTTGCGACCTCAAGTGGAATGGACACCGCGATGCCCTGACTCGAAATAAGGCCGGATATGCTTGCAGTGACTTGAATGCAGGTTCGTCTTGCATCTCCCAAGACGAAAGGATGTCTGAATCCCCTGTGGAGACCACAGAGAAAGACCTAGTTCCGTACCTCATGGCGACCGGAGGCCTCACATCCTTGGAAAACTCCAGAGGTACGCGGAGATCAGTGCCTCCAAAGGAGACGATGCCTGACTCCTCGTGAAACTTGATAGGAGTCCCAGGATTCCTGTGGCACGTGGAAAGGGACCCTTGGTCTCCCGCCTCAGCTGGAGAGGCGTCCCAATTGCCCTGCCAAGCCTCGAGGAGAATCCCGAGTTGTCCCCCGCAACTAGGCAGGAGTCCTGACGTTGCTGAACAAACACGAGTGTGGAAGGGCCATCCCCGTCGTACCTCGAGAATATACCCCAGGTTCCCGCCGCAACTCGAGAAAAACCATGAGACTTCCCCCTCGCCACGAGATGAGGCCCGATTCCCCTGCACTGCGTGCAGAGCAATGCCGTGTTGCACATCACACAGGAAAGGAGCCTTGATTTTCTTGATGGCACTCCAGAGAAAGCCCAAGAACACTGTTTCAAGGCTAGAGGGATCCTGAGGTCACTGTAGCAACACGAAAGATCTCCGTGGACCACAAATCAACTCGAGATGAGAGGTTAGTACCTGGCTTCGACTCCAGAGGAATACCACCTTACCACAAGCACCTCAAGAGGAGGCTTCTCTCAGCTCTAGGTATGTGAGAGGGACCCTGAGTTTGCGGCCTCATGTGGAATGGACACCGCGATGCCCTGACTCGAAATAAGGCCGGATATGCCTGCAGTGACTTGAGTGCAGGCTCGTCTTGCATCTCCCAAGAAGAAAGGTTGTCTGAATCCCCTGTGGAGACCACAGAGAAAGACCTAGTTCCCCACCTCATAGTGACCGGAGGCCTCACATCCTTTGAAAACTCCAGAGGGACGCGGAGATCAGTGCCTCCAAAGGAGACGATGCCTGACTTCTCGAGAAACTTGATAGGAGTTCCAGGATTCCTGTGGCACGTGGAAAGGGACCCTTGGTCTCCGCCTCAGCTGGAGAGGCGTCCCAATTGCCCTGCCATTAGTCGAGGAGAATACCGAGCTGTCCCTCGCAACTAGGCAGGAGTCCTGACGTCGCTGAACAAACACGTGTGTGGAAGGGCCATCCCCGTCGTAACTCGAGAATATACCCCAGGTTCCCGCCGCAACTCGAGAAAAACCATGAGACTTCCCACTCGCCGCGAGATGAGGCCCGATTCCCCTGCACTGCGTGCAGAGCAATGCCGTGTTGCACATTACACAGGAAAGGAGCCTTGATTTCCTTGATGGCACTCCAGAGAAAGCCCAAGAACACTGTTTCAAGGCTAGAGGTATTCTGAGGTCACTGTAGCAACACGAAAGAGATCCGTGGACCACAAATCAACTCGAGATGGGAGGTTAGTCCCTGGCTTCGACTCCAGAGGAATACCACCTTACCACAAGCACCTCAAGAGGAGGCTTCTCTCAGCTCTAGGTATGTGAGAGGGACCCTGAGTTTGCGGCCTCAAGTGGAATGGACACCGCGATGTCCTGACTCGAAATAAGGCCGGATATGCCTGCAGTGACTTGAATGCAGGCTCGTCTTGCATCTCCCAAGACAAAAGGATGTCTGAATCCCCTGTGGAGACCACAGAGAAAGACCTAGTTCCCCACCTCATCGCGACCGGAGGCCTCACATCCTTTGAAATCTCCAGAGGGACGCAGAGATCAGTGCCTCCAACGGAGACGATGCCTGACTCCTCGTGACACTTGATAGGAGTCCCAGGATTCCTGTGGCACGTGGAAAGGGACCCTTGGTCTCCCGCCTCAGCTGGAGAGGCGTCCCAATCGCCCTGCCAAGCCTCGAGGAGAATCCCGAGTTGTCCCTCACAACTAAGCGGGAGTCCTGACGAGGCTGAACATCACGTGTGTGGAAGGGCCATCCCGGTCGTAACTCGAGAATATACCCCAGGTTCCCGCCGCAACTCGAGAAAAACCATGAGACTTCCCCCTCGCCGAGAGATGAGGCACGATTCCCCTGCAATGCGTGCAGAGCAATGCCGTGTTGCACATCACACAGGAAAGGAGCCTTGATTTCCTTTATGGCACTCCAGAGAAAGCCCAAGAACACTGTTTCAAGGCTAGAGGGATCCTGAGGTCACTGTAGTAACACGAAAGAGCTCCGTGGACCACAAATCAACTCGAGATGAGAGGTTAGTCCCAGGCTTCGACTCCAGAGGAATACCACCTTACCACAAGCACCTCAAGAGGAGGCTTCTCTCCGCTCTAGGTATGTGAGAGGGACCCTGAGTTTGCGGCCTCATGTGGAATGGACACCGCGATGCCCTGACTCGAAATAAGGCCGGATATGCCTGCAGTGACTTGAATGCAGGCTCGTCTTGCATCTCCCAAGACGAAAGGATGTCTGAATCCCCTGTGGAGACCACAGAGAAAGACCTAGTTCCCCACCTCATCGCGACCGGAGGCCTCACATCCTTTGAAAACTCCAGAGGGACGCGGAGATCAGTGCCTCCAAAGGAGACGATGCCTGACTCCTCGTGAATCTTGATAGGAGTCCCAGGATTCCTGTGGCACGTGGAAAGGGACCCTTGGTCTCCCGCCTCAGCTGGAGACGCGTCCCAATTGCCCTGCCAAGCCTCGAGGAGAATCCCGAGTTGTCCCTTGCAGCTAGGAAGGAGTCCTGACGGCGCTGAACAAACACGTGTGTGGAAGGGCCATCCCCGTCGTAACTCGAGAATATACCCCAGGTTCCCGCCGCAAATCGAGAAAAACCATGAGACTTCCCCATCGCCACGAGATGAGGCCCGATTCCCCTTGACTGCGTGCAGAGAAATGCCGTGTTGCACATCACACAGGAAAGGAGCCTTGATTTCCTTTATGGCACTCCAGAGAAACCCCAAGAACACTGTTTCAAGGCTAGAGTGATCCTGAGGTCACTGTAGCAACACGAAAGAGCTCCGTGGACCAAAAATCAACTCGAGATGAGAGGTTAGTCCCTGGCTTCGAATCCAGAGGAATATCACCTTACTACAAGCACCTCAAGAGGAGGCTTCTCTCCGCTCTAGGTATGTGAGAGGGACCCTGAGTTTGCGGCATCAAGTGGAATGGACACCGCGATGCCCTGACTCGAAATAAGGCCGGATATGCCTGCAGTGACTTGAATGCAGGTTCGTCTTGCATCTCCCAAGACGAATCTATGTCTGAATCCCCTGTGGAGACCACAGAGAAAGACCTAGTTCCCTACCTCATGGCGACCGGAGGCCTCACATCCTTGGAAAACTCCAGAGGGACGCGGAGATCAGTGCCTCCAAAGGAGACGATGCCTGACTCCTCGTGAAACTTGATAGGAGTCCCAGGATTCCTGTGGCACGTGGAAAGGGACTCTTGGTCTCCCGCCTCAGCTGGAGAGGCGTCCCAATTGCCCTGCCAAGCCTCGAGGAGAATCCCGAGTTGTCCCCCGCAACTAGGCAGGAGTCCTGACGTCGCTGAACAAACACGAGTGTGGAAGGGCCATCCCCGTCGTAACTCGAGAATATACCCCAGGTTCCCGCCGCAACTCGAGAAAAACCATGAGACTTACCCCTCGCCGCGAGATGAGGCCCGAATCCCCTGCACTGCGTGCAGTGCAATATCGTGTTGCACATCACACAGGAAAGGAGCCTTGATTTCCTTGATGGCACTCCAGAGAAAGCCCAAGAACACTGTTTCAAGGCTAGAGGGATCCTGAGGTCACTGTAGCAACACGAAAGAGTTCTGGGGACCAAAAATCAACTCGAGATGAGAGGTTAGTCCCTGGCTTCGACTCCAGAGGAATACCACCTTACCACAAGCACCTCAAGAGGAGGCTTCTCTCCGCTCTAGGTATGTGAGAGGGACCCTGAGTTTGTGGCCTCATGTGGAATGAACACTGCGATGCCCTGACTCGAAATAAGGCCGTATATGCCTGCAGTGACTTGAATGCAGGCTCGTCTTGCATCTCCCAATACGAAAGTATGTCTTACACCCCTGTGGAGACCACAGATAAAGACCTAGTTCCCTCCTCATGGCGACCGGAGGCCTCACATCCTTGGAAAACTCCAGACGGATGCGGAGATCAGTGCCTCCAAAAGAGACGATGCCTGACTCCTCGTGAAACTTGATAGGAGTCCCAGGATTCCTGTGGCACGTGGAAAGGGACCCTTGGTCTCCCGCCTCAGCTGGAGAGGCGTCCCAATTGCCCTGCCAAGCCTCGAGGAGAATCCCGAGTTGTCCCTCGCAACTAGGCGGGAGTCGTGAAGTCGCTGAACAAACACGTGTGTGGAAGGGCCATCCCCGTCGTAACTCGAGAATATACCCCAGGTTCCCGCCGCATCTCGAGAAAAACCATGAGACTTCCCCCTCGCCGCGAGATGAGGCCCGATTCCCCTGCACTGCGTGCAGAGCAATGCCGTGTTGCACATCACACAGGAAAGGAGCCTTGATTTCCTTGATGGCACTCCAGAGAAAGCCCAAGAACACTGTTTCAAGGCTAGAGGGATCCTGAGGTCACTGTAGCAACACGAAAGAGCTCCGGAGACCACAAATCAACTCGAGATGAGAGGTTAGTCCCTGGGTTCGACTCCAGAGGAATACCACCTTACCACAAGCACCTCAAGAGGAGGCTTCTCTCAGCTCTAGGTAAGTGAGAGGGACCCTGAGTTTGCGGCCTCAAGTGCAATGGACACCGCGATGCCCTGACTTGAAATAAGGCCGGATATGCCTGCAGTGACTTGAATGCAGGCTCGTCTTGCATCTCCCAAGAAGAAAGGTTGTCTGAATCCCCTGTGGAGACCACAGAGAAAGACCTAGTTCCCCACCCCATGGCGACCGGAGGCCTCACATCCTTGGAAAACTCCAGAGGGACGCGGAGATCAGTGCCTCCAAAGGAGATGATGCCTGACTCCTCGTGAAACTTGATAGGAGTTCCAGGATTCCTGTGGCACGTGGAAAGGGACCCTTGGTCTCCGCCTCAGCTGGAGAGGCGTCCCAATTGCCCTGCCAAGCCTCGAGGAGAATCCCGAGCTGTTCCTCGCAACAAGGCAGGAGTCCTGACGTCGCTGAACAAACACGTGTGTGGAAGGGCCATCCCCGTCGTAACTCGAGAATATACCCCAGGTTCCCGCCGCAACTCGAGAAAAACCATGAGACTTCCGCCTCGCAATGAGATGAGGCCCGATTCCCCTGCACTGCGTGCAGAGCAATGCCGTGTTGCACATCACACAGGAAAGGAGCCTTGATTTCCTTGATGGCACTCCAGAGAAACCCCAAGAACACTGTTTGAAGGCTAGAGTGATCCTGAGGTCACTGTAGCAACACGAAAGAGCTCCGTGGACCAAAAATCAACTCGAAATGAGAGGATAGACCCTGGCTTCGACTCCAGAGGAATATCACCTTACTACAAGCACCTCAAGAGGAGGCTTCTCTCAGCTCTAGGTATGTGAGAGGGACCCTGAGTTTGCGGCCTCAAGTGGAATGGACACCGCGAGGCCCTGACTCGAAATAAGGCCGGATATGCCTGCAGTGACTTGAATGCAGGCTCGTCTTGCATCTCCCAAGACGAAAGTATGTCTGAATCCCCTGTGGAGACCACAGATAAAGACCTAGTTCCCCCCTCATGGCGACTGGAGGCCTCACATCCTTGGAAAACTCCAGAGGGACGCGGAGATCAGTGCCTCCAAAGGAGACGATGCCTGACTCCTCGTGAAACTTGATAGGAGTCCCAGGATTCCTGTGGCACGTGGAAAGGGACACTTGGACTCCCGCCTCAGCTGGAGAGGCGTCCCAATTGCCCTGCCAAGCCTCGAGGAGAATCCCGAGTTGTCCCTCGCAACTAGGCAGGAGTCCTGACGTCGCTGAACAAACACGTGTGTGGAAGGGCCATCCCCGTCGTAACTCGAGAATATACCCCAGGTTTCCGCCGCAACTCGAGAAAAACCATGAGACTTCCCCCTCGCCGCGAGATGAGGCCCGAATCCCCTGCACTGCGTGCAGTGCAATATCGTGTTGCACATCACACAGGAAAGGAGCCTTGATTTCCTTGATGGCACTCCAGAGAAAGCCCAAGAACACTGTTTCAAGGCTAGAGTGATCCTGAGGTCACTGTAGCAACACGAAAGTGCTCCGTGGACCACAAATCAACTCGAGATGAGAGGTTAGTCCCTGGCTTCGACTCCAGAGGAATACCACCTTACCACAAGCACCTCAACAGGAGGCTTCTCTCAGCTCTAGGTATGTGAGAGGGACCCTGAGTTTGCGGCCTCAAGTGGAATGGACACCGCGATGCCCTGACTCGAAATAAGGCCGGATATCCCTGCAGTGACTTGAATGCAAGCTCGTCTTGCATCTCCCAAGAAGAAAGGTTGTCTGAATCCCCTGTGGAGATCACAGAGAAAGACCTAGTTCCCCACCTCATGGCGACCGGAGGCCTCACATCCTTGGAAAACTCCAGAGGGACGCGGAGATCAGTGCCTCCAAAGGAGACAATGCCTGACTCCTCGTGAAACTTGATAGGAGTCCCAGGATTCCTGTGGCACGTGGAAAGGGACCCTTGGTCTCCCGCCTCAGCTGGAGAGGCGTCCCAATTGCCCTGCCATGCCTCGAAGAGAATCCCGAGTTGTCCCTCGCAACTAGGCAGGAGTCCTGACGTCGCTGAACAAACACGTGGGTGGAAGGGCCATCCCCGTCGTAACTCGAGAATATACCCCAGGTTCCCGCCGCAACTCGAGAAAAACCATGAGACTTCCCCCTCGCCGCGAGATGAGGCCCGATTCCCCTGCACTGCGTGCAGAGCAATGCCGTGTTGCACATCACACAGGAAAGGAGCCTTGATTTCCTTGATGGCACTCCAGAGAAACCTCAAGAACACTGTTTCAAGGCTAGAGGGATCCTGAGGTCACTGTAGCAACACGAAAGAGCTCCGGAGACCACAAATCAACTCGAGATGAGAGGTTAGTCCCTGGCTTCGACTCCAGAGGAATACCACCTTACCACAAGCACCTCAACAGGAGGCTTCTCTCAGCTCTAGGTAAGTGAGAGGGACCCTGAGTTTGCGGCCTCAGGTGGAATGGACACCGCGATGCCCTGACTTGAAATAAGGCCGGATATGCCTGCAGTGACTTGAATGCATGCTCGTCTTGCATCTCCCAAGACGAAAGTATGTCTGAATCCCCTGGGGAGACCACAGATAAAGACCAAGTTCCCCACCTCATGGCGACCGGAGGCCTCACATCCTTGGAAAACTCCAGAGGGACGCGGAGATCAGTGCCTCCAAAGGAGACGATGCCTGACTCCTCGTGAAACTTGATAGGAGTCCCAGGATTCCTGTGTCACGTGGAAAGGGACCCTTGGTCTCCCGCCTCAGCTGGAGAGGCGTCCCAATTGCCCTGCCAAGCCTCAAGGAGAATCCCGAGTTGTCCCTCGCAACTAGGCAGGAGTCCTGACGGCGCTGAACAAACACGTGTGTGGAAGGGCCATCCCCGTCATAACTCGAGAATATACACCAGGTTCCCGCCGCAACTCGAGAAAAACCATGAGACTTTCCCCTCGCCGCGAGATGAGGCCCGATTCCCCTGCACTGCGTGCAGAGTAATGCCGTGTTGTACAGCACACAGGAAAGGAGCCTTGATTTCCTTGATGGCACTCCAGAGAAAGCCCAAGAACACTGTTTCAAGGCTAGAGGGATCCTGAGGTCACTGTAGCAACACGAAAGAACTCCGTGGACCACAAATCAACTCGAGATGAGAGGTTAGTCCCTGGCTTCGACTCCAGAGGAATATCACCTTACTACAAGCACCTCAAGAGGAAGCTTCCTTCCGCGCTAGGTATGTGAGAGGGACCCTGTGTTTGCGTCCTCAAGTAGAATGGACACCGCGATGCCCTGAGTCAAAATAAGGCCGGATATGCTTGCAGTGACTTGAATGCAGGTTCGTCTTGCATCTCCCAAGACGAAAGTATGTCTGAATCCCCTGTGGAGACCACAGATAAAGACCTAGTTCCCCACCTCATGGCGACCGGAGGCCTCACATCCTTGGAAAACTCCAGACGGATGCGGAGATCAGTGCCTCCAAAGGAGACGATGCCTGACTCCTCGTGAAACTTGATAGGAGTCCCAGGATTCCTGTGGCACGTGGAAAGGGACCCTTGGTCTCCCGCCTCAGCTGGAGAGGTGTCCCAATTGCCCTGCCAAGCCTCGAGGAGAATCCCGAGTTATCCCTCGCAACTAGGCGGGAGTCGTGACGTCGCTGAACAAACACGTGTGTGGAAGGGCCATCCCCGTCGTAACTCGAGAATATACCCCAGGTTCCCGCCGCAACTCGAGAAAAACCATGAGACTTCCCCCTCGCAATGAGATGAGGCCCGATTCCCCTGCACTGCGTGCAGAGCAATGCCGTGTTGCACATCACACAGGAAAGGAGCCTTGATTTCCTTGATGGCACTCCAGAGAAACCCCAAGAACACTGTTTGAAGGCTAGAGTGATCCTGAGGTCACTGTAGCAACACGAAAGAGCTCCGTGGACCAAAAATCAACTCGAAATGAGAGGATAGACCCTGGCTTCGACTCCAGAGGAATATCACCTTACTACAAGCACCTCAAGAGGAGGCTTCTCTCAGCTCTAGGTATGTGAGAGGGACCCTGAGTTTGCGGCCTAAAGTGGAATGGACACCGCGAGGCCCTGACTCGAAATAAGGCCGGATATGCCTGCAGTGACTTGAATGCAGGCTCGTCTTGCATCTCCCAAGACGAAAGTATGTCTGAATCCCCTGTGGAGACCACAGATAAAGACCTAGTTCCCCCCTCATGGCGACTGGAGGCCTCACATCCTTGGAAAACTCCAGAGGGACGCGGAGATCAGTGCCTCCAAAGGAGACGATGCCTGACTCCTCGTGAAACTTGATAGGAGTCCCAGGATTCCTGTGGCACGTGGAAAGGGACCCTTGGTCTCCCGCCTCAGCTGGAGAGGCGTCCCAATTGCCCTGCCATGCCTCGAAGAGAATCCCGAGTTGTCCCTCGCAACTAGGCAGGAGTCCTGACGTCGCTGAACAAACACGTGGGTGGAAGGGCCATCCCCGTCGTAACTCGAGAATATACCCCAGGTTCCCGCCGCAACTCGAGAAAAACCATGAGACTTCCCCCTCGCCGCGAGATGAGGCCCGATTCCCCTGCACTGCGTGCAGAGAAATGCCGTGTTGCACATCACACAGGAAAGGAGCCTTGATTTCCTTGATGGCACTCCAGAGAAACCTCAAGAACACTGTTTCAAGGCTAGAGGGATCCTGAGGTCACTGTAGCAACACGAAAGAGCTCCGGAGACCACAAATCAACTCGAGATGAGAGGTTAGTCCCTGGCTTCGACTCCAGAGGAATACCACCTTACCACAAGCACCTCAACAGGAGGCTTCTCTCAGCTCTAGGTAAGTGAGAGGGACCCTGAGTTTGCGGCCTCAGGTGGAATGGACACCGCGATGCCCTGACTTGAAATAAGGCCGGATATGCCTGCAGTGACTTGAATGCATGCTCGTCTTGCATCTCCCAAGACGAAAGTATGTCTGAATCCCCTGGGGAGACCACAGATAAAGACCAAGTTCCCCACCTCATGGCGACCGGAGGCCTCACATCCTTGGAAAACTCCAGATGGACGCGGAGATCAGTGCCTCCAAAGGAGACGATGCCTGACTCCTCGTGAAACTTGATAGGAGTCCCAGGATTCCTGTGTCACGTGGAAAGGGACCCTTTGTCTCCCGCCTCAGCTGGAGAGGCGTCCCAATTGCCCTGCCAAGCCTCGAGGAGAATCCCGAGTTGTCCCTCGCAACTAGGCAGGAGTCCTGACGGCGCTGAACAAACACGTGTGTGGAAGGGCCATCCCCGTCATAACTCGAGAATATACACCAGGTTCCCGCCGTAACTCGAGAAAAACCATGAGACTTTCCCCTCGCCGCGAGATGAGGCCCGATTCCCCTGCACTGAGTGCAGAGTAATGCCGTGTTGTACAGCACACAGGAAAGGAGCCTTGATTTCCTTGATGGCACTCCAGAGAAACCCCAAGAACACTGTTTCAAGGTTAGAGTGATCCTGAGGTCACTGTAGCAACACGAAAGAGCTCCGTGGACCACAAATCAACTCGAGATGAGAGGTTAGTCCCTGGCTTCGACTCCAGAGGAATATCACCTTACTACAAGCACCTCAAGAGGAGGCTTCCTTCGGCTCTAGGTATGTGAGAGGGACCCTGAGTTTGCGGCCTCAAGTGGAATGGACACCGCGATGCCCTGAGTCAAAATAAGGCCGGATATGCTTGCAGTGACTTGAATGCAGGTTCGTCTTGCATCTCCCAAGACGAAAGTATGTCTGAATCCCCTGTGGAGACCACAGATAAAGACCTAGTTCCCTACCTCATGGCGACCGGAGGCCTCACATCCTTGGAAAACTCCAGACGGATGCGGAGATCAGTGCCTCCAAAGGAGACGATGCCTGACTCCTCGTGAAACTTGATAGGAGTCCCAGGATTCCTGTGGAACGTGGAAAGGGACCCTTGGTCTCCCGCCTCAGCTGGAGAGGCGTCCCAATTGCCCTGCCAAGCCTCGAGGAGAATCCCGAGTTGTCCCTCGCGGCTAGGAAGGAGTCCTGACGTCGCTGAACAAACACGTGTGTGGAAGGGCCATCCCCGTCGTAACTCGAGAATATACCCCAGGTTCCCGCCGCAACTCGAGAAAAACCATGAGACTTCCCCCTCGCCGCGAGATGAGGCCCGAATCCCCTGCACTGCATGCAGTGTAATATCGTGTTGCACATCAGACAGGAAAGGAGCCTTGATTTCCTTGATGGCACTCCAGAGAAAGCCCAAGAACACTGTTTCAAGCCTAGAGGGATCCTGAGGTCACTGTAGCAACACGAAAGAGCTCCGTGGACCAAAAATCAACTCGAGATGAGAGGTTAGTCCCTGGCTTCGACTCCAGAGGAATACCACCTTACCACAAGGACCTCAACAGGAGGCTTCTCTCAGCTCTAGGTAAGTGAGAGGGACCCTGATTTTGCGGCCTCAAGTGGAATGGACACCGCGATGCCCTGACTCGAAATAAGGCCGGATATGCCTGCAGTGACTTGAATGCATGCTCGTCTTGCATCTCCCAAGGCGAAAGTATGTCTAAATCCCCTGTGGAGACCACAGATAAAGACCAAGTTCCCCACCTCATGGCGACCGGAGGCCTCACATCCTTGGAAAACTCCAGAGGGACGCGGAGATCAGTGCCTCCAAAGGAGACGATGCCTGACTCCTCGTGAAACCTGATAGGAGTCCCAGGATTCCTGTGTCACGTGGAAAGGGACCCGTGGTCTCCCGCCTCAGCTGGAGAGGCGTCCCAATTGCCCTGCCAAGCCTCGAGGAGAATCCCGTGTTGTCCCTCGCAACTAGGAAGGAATCCTGATGTCGCTGAACAAACACGTGTGTGGAAGGGCCATCCCCGTCGTAACTCGAGAATATACCCCAGGTTCCCGCCGCAACTCGAGAAAAACCATGAGACTTCCCCCTCGCTGCGAGATGAGGCCCGATTCCCCTGCACTGAGTGCAGAGCAATGCCCTGTTGCACATCGCAGAGGAAAGGAGCCTTTATTTCCTGGATGGCACTCCAGAGAAAACCCAAGAACACTGTTTCAAGGCTAGAGGGATCCTGAGGTCACTGTAGCAACACGAAAGAACTCCGTGGACCAAAAATCAACTCAAGATGAGAGGTTAGTCCCTGGCTTCAACTCCAGAGGAATATCACCTTACTACAAGCACCTCAAGAGGAGGATTCTCTCCGCTCTAGGTATGTGAGAGGCACCCTGAGTTTGCGGCCTCATGTGGAATGGACACCGCGATGTCCTGACTCGAAATAAGGCCGGATATCCCTGTAGTGACTTGAATGCAGGCTGGTCTTGCATCTCCCAAGACGAAAGTATGTCTGAATCCCCTGGGGAGACCACAGATGAAGACCAAGTTCCCCACCTCATGGCGACCGGAGGCCTCACATCCTTGGAAAACTCCAGAGGGACGCGGAGATCAGTGCCTCCAAAGGAGACGATGCCTGACTCCTCGTGAAACTTGATAGGAGTCCCCGGATTCCTCTGGCACGTGGAAAGGGACCCTTGGTCTCCCGCCTCAGCTGGAGAGGCGTCCCAATTGCCCTGCCAAGCCTCGAGGAGAATCCCGAGTTGTCCCTCGCAACTAGGCAGGAGTCCTGACGGCACTGAACAAACACGTGTGTGGAAGGGCCATCCCCGTCTTAACTCGAGAATATACCCCAGGTTCCCGCCGCAACTCGAGAAAAACCATGAGACTTTCCCCTCGTCGCGAGATGAGGCCCGATTCCCCTGCACTGAGTGCAGTGCAATGCCGTGTTGGACATCACACAGGAAAGGAGCCTTGATTTCCTTGATGGCACTCCAGAGAAACCCCAAGAACACAGTTTCAAGGCTAGAGGGACCTGAGGTCACTGTAGCAACACGAAAGAGCTCCGTGGACCAAAAATCAACTCGAGATGAGAGGTTAGTCCCTGGCTTCGACTCCAGAGGAATACCACCTTACCACAAGCACCTCAACAGGAGGCTTCTCTGAGCTCTAGTTAAGTGAGAGGGACCCTGAGTTTGCGGCCTCAAGTGGAGTGGACACCGCGATGCCCTGACTCGAAATAAGGCCGGATATGCCTGCAGTGACTTGAATGCAGGCTCGTCTTGCATCTCCCAAGACGAAAGGATGTCTGAATCCCCTGTGGAGACCACAGAGAAAGACCTAGTTCCCCACCTCATCGCGACCGGAGGCCTCACATCCTTTGAAAACTCCAGAGGGACGCGGAGATCAGTGCCTCCAAAGGAGACGATGCCTGACTCCTCGTGAAACTTGATAAGAGTCCCAGGATTCCTGTGGCACGTGGAAACGGACAATTGGTCTCCCGCCTCAGCTGGAGAGGCGTCCCAATTGCCCTGCCAAGCCTCGAGGAGAATCCCCAGTTGTCCCTCGCAACTAGGCAGGAGTCCTGATGTCGCTGGACAAACACGTGTGTGGAAGGGCCATCCCCGTCGTAACTCGAGAATATACCCCAGGTTCCCGTCGCAACTCGAGAAAAACCATGAGACTTCCCCATCACCGCGAGATGAGGCCCGATTACCCTGCACTGCATGCACAGCAATTCCGTGTTGCACATCACACATGAAAGGAGCCTTGATTTCCTTGATGGCACTCCAGAGAAACCCCAAGAACACTGTTTCAAGACTAGAGGGATCCTGAGGTCACTGTAGCAACACGAAAGAGCTCCGTGGACCAAAAATCAACTCGAGATGAGAGTTTAGTCCCTGGCTTCGACTCCAGAGGAATACCACCTTACCACAAGCACCTCAAGAGGAGGTTTCTCTCAGCTCTAGGTAAGTGAGAGGGACACTGAGTTTGCGGCCTCAAGTGGAATGGACACCGCGATGCCCTGACTCAAAATAAGGCCGGATATGCCTGCAGTGACTTGAATGCAGGCTCGTCTTGCATCTCCCAAGACGAAAGGATGTCTGAATCCCCTGTGGAGACCACATATAAAGACCTAGTTCCCCACCTCATGGCGACTGTAGGTCTCACATCCTTGGAAAACTCCAGAGGGACGCGGAGATCAGTGCCTCCAAAGGAGACGATGCCTGACTCCTCGTGAAACTTGATAGGAGTCCCAGGATTCCTGTGGCACGTGGAAAGGGACACTTGGTCTCCCGCCTCAGCTGGAGAGGCGTCCCAATTGCCCTGCCAAGCCTCGAGGAGAATCCCGAGTTGTCCCTCGCAACTAGGCAGGAGTCCTGACGGCGCTGAACAAACACGTGTGTGGAAGGGCCATCCCCGTTGTACCTCGAGAATATACCCCAGGTTCCCGCGGCAACTCAAGAAAAACCATGAGACTTCCCCCTCGTCGTGAGATGAGGCCCGATTCCCCTGCACTGAGTGCAGAGCAATGCCGTGTTGCACATCGCAGAGGAAAGGAGCCTTGATTTCCTTGATGGCACTCCAGAGAAACCCCAAGAACACTATTTCAAGGCTCGAGGGATCCTGAGGTCACTGTAGCAACACGAAAGAGCTCCGTGGACCAAAAATCAACTCGAGATGAGAGGTTAGTCCCTGGCTTCGACTCCAGAGGAATATCACCTTACTACAAGCACCTCAAGAGGAGGCTTCTCTCAGCTCTAGGTATGTGAGAGGGACCCTGAGTTTGCGGCCTCAAGTGGAATGGACACCGCGATGCCCTGACTCGAAATAAGGCCGGATATGCCTGCAGTGACTTGAATGCAGGCTCGTCTTGCATCTCCCAAGAAGAAAGGTTGTCTGAATCCCCTGTGGAGACCACAGAGAAAGATCTAGTTCCCCACCTCATCGCGACCGGAGGTCTCACATCCTTTGAAAATTCCAGAGGGACGCGGAGATCAGTGCCTCCAAAGGAGACGATGCCTGACTCCTCGTGAAACTTGATAAGAGTCCCAGGATTCCTGTGGCACGTGGAAACGGACACTTGGTCTCCCGCCTCAGCTGGAGAGGCGTCCCAATTGCCCTGCCAAGCCTCGAGGAGAATCCCTAGTTGTCCCTCGCAACTAGGCAGGAGTCCTGACGTCGCTGAACAAACACGTGTGTGGAAGGGCCATCCCCGTCGTAACTCGAGAATATACCCCAGGTTTCCGCCGCAACTCGAGAAAAACCATGAGACTTCCCACTCGCCGCGAGATGAGGCCCGATTCCCTGCACTGCATGCAGAGTAATTCCGTGTTGCACATCACACAGGAAAGGAGCCTTGATTTCCTTGATGGCACTCCAGAGAAAGCCCAAGAACACTGTTTCAAGGCTAGAGGGATCCTGAGGTCACTGTAGCAACACGAAAGAGCTCCGTGGACCAAAAATCAACTCGAGATGAGAGGTTAGTCCCTGGCTTCGACTCCAGAGGAATACCACCTTACCACAAGCACCTCAAGAGGAGGCTTCTCTGAGCTCTATGTATGTGAGAGGGACCCTGAGTTTGCGGCCTCAAGTGGAATGGACACCGCGATGCCCTGACTCGAAATAAGGCCGGATATGCCTGCAGTGACTTGAATGCAGGCTCGTCTTGCATCTCCCAAGACGAAAGGATGTCTGAATCCCCTGTGGAGACCACAGAGAAAGACCTAGTTCCCCACCTCATCGCGACCGGAGGCCTCACATAATTTGAAAACTCCAGAGGGACGCGGAGATCAGTGCCTCCAAAGGAGACGATGCCTGACTCCTCGTGAAAATTGATAAGAGTCCCAGGATTCCTGTGGCACGTGGAAACGGACACTTGGTCTCCCGCCTCAGCTGAAGAGGCGTCCCAATTGCCCTGTCAAGCCTCGAGGAGAATCCCGAGTTGTCCCTCGCAACTAGGCAGGAGTCCTGACGTCGCTGAACAAACACGTGTGTGGAAGGGCCATCCCCGTCGTACCTCGAGAATATACCCCAGGTTCCCGCCGCAACTCGAGAAAAACCATGAGAATTCCCCCTCGCCGCGAGATGAGGCCCGAATCCCCTGCACTGCGTGCAGAGCAATGCCGTGTTGCACATCACACAGGAAAGGAGCCTTGATTTCCTTGATGGCACTCCAGAGAAAGCCCAAGAACACTGTTTCAAAGCTAGAGGGATCCTGAGGTCACTGTAGCAACACGAAAGAGCTCCGTGGACCAAAAATCAACTCGAGATGAGAGGTTAGTCCCTGGCTTCGACTCCAGAGGAATACCACCTTACCACAAACACCTCAAGAGGAGGCTTCTCTGAGCTCTAGGTATGTGAGAGGGACCCTGAGTTTGCGGCCTCAAGTGGAATGGACACCGCGATGCTCTGACTCGAAATAAGGACGGATATGCATGCAGTGACTTGAATGCAGGCTCGTCTTGCATCTCCGAAGACGAAAGGATGTCTGAATCCCCTGTGGAGACCACAGAGAAAGACCTAGTTCCCCACCTCATCGCGACCGGAGGCCTCACATAATTTGAAAACTCCAGAGGGATGCGGAGATCAGTGCCTCCAAAGGAGACGATGCCTGACTCCTCGTGAAACTTGATAAGAGTCCCAGGATTCCTGTGGCACGTGGAAACGGACACTTGGTCTCCCGCCTCAGCTGAAGAGGCGTCCCAATTGCCCTGTCAAGCATCGAGGAGAATCCCGACTTGTCCCTCGCAACTAGGCAGGAGTCCTGACATCGCTGAACAAACACGTGTGTGGAAGGGCCATCCCCGTCGTACCTCGAGAATATACCCCAGGTTCCCGCCGCAACTCGAGAAAAACCATGAGACTTCCCCTCGCCGCGAGATGAGGCCCGATTCCCCTGCACTGAGTGCAGAGCAATGCCGTGTTGCACATCGCAGAGGAAAGGAGCCTTGATATCCTTGATGGCACTCCAGAGAAACCCCAAGAACACTGTTTCAAGGCTAGAGGGATCCTGAGGTCACTGTAGCAACAGGAAAGAGCTCCGTGGACCAAAAATCAACTCGAGATGAGAGGTTAGTCCCTGGCTTCGACTCCAGAGGAATATCACCTTACTACAAGCACCTCAAGAGGGGGCTTCTCTCCGCTCTAGGTATGTGAGAGGGACCGTGAGTTTGCTGCCTCATGTGGAATGGACACCGCGATGCCCTGACTCGAAATAAGGCCGGATATGCCTGCAGTGACTTGAATGCAGGCTCGTCTTGCATCTCCCAAGACGAAAGGATGTCTGAATCCCCTGTGGAGACCACAGAGAAAGACCTAGTTGCCCACCTCATCGCGACCGGAGGCCTCACATCCTTGGAAAACTAAAGAGGGACGCGGAGATCAGTGCCTCCAAAGGAGACGATGCCTGACTCCTCGTGAAACTTGATAGGAGTCCCAGGATTCCTGTGGCACGTGGAAAGGGACCCTTGGTCTCCCGCCTCAGCTGGAGAGGCGTCCCAATTGCCCTGCCAAGCCTCGAGGAGAATCCCGAGTTGTCCCTCGCAACTAGGCGGGAGTCCTGACGTCGCTGAACAAACACGTGTGTGGAAGGGCCATCCCCGTCGTAACTCGAGAATATACCCCAGGTTCCCGCCGCAACTCGAGAAAAACCATGAGACTTCCCCCTCGCCGCGAGATGAGGCCCGATTCCCCTGCACTGCGTGCAGAGCAATGCCGTGTTGCACATCACACAGGAAAGGAGCCTTGATTTCCTTGATGGCACTCCAGAGAAACCCCAAGAACACTGTTTCAAGGCTAGAGGGATCCTGAAGTCACTGTAGCAACACGAATGAGCTCCGTGGACCACAAATCAACTCGAGATGAGAGGTTAGTCCCTGGCTTCGACTCCAGAGGAATACCACCTTACCGCAAGCACCTCAAGAGGTGGCTTCTCTCAGCTCTAGGTATGTGAGAGGGACCCTGAGTTTGCGGCCTCAAGTGGAATGGACACCGCGATGCCCTGACTCGAAATAAGGCCGGATATGCCTGCAGTGACTTGAATGCAGGCTGGTCTTGCATCTCCCAAGACGAAAGGATGTCTGAGTCCCCTGTGGAGACCACAGAGAAAGACCTAGTTCCCCACCTCATCGCGACCGGAGGCCTCACATCCTTTGAAAACTCCAGAGGGACGCAGAGATCAGTGCCTCCAAAGGAGACGATGCCTGACTCCTCGTGAAACTTGATAGGAGTCCCAGGATTCCTGTGGCACGTGGAAAGGGACTCTTGGTCTCCCGCCTCAGCTGGAGAGGCGTCCCAATTGCCCTGCCAAGCCTCGAGGAGAATCCCGAGTTGTCCCTCGCAACTAGGCGGGAGTCCTGACATCGCTGAACAAACACGTGTGTGGAAGGGCCATCCCCGTCGTAACTCGAGAATATACCCCAGGTTCCCGCCGCAACTCGAGAAAAACCATGAGACTTCCCCCTCGCCGCGAGATGAGGCCCGATTCCCCTGCACTGCGTGCAGAGCAATGCCGTGTTGCACATCACACAGGAAAGGAGCCTTGATTTCCTTGATGGCACTCCAGAGAAACCCCAAGAACACTGTTTCAAGGCTAGAGGGATCCTGAGGTCACTGTAGCAACACGAAAGAGCTCCGTGGACCAAAAATCAACTCCAGATGAGAGGTTAGTCCCTGGCTTCGACTCCAGAGGAATACCACCTTACCACAAGCACCTCAAGAGGAGGCTTCTCTCAGCTCTAGGTATGTGAGAGGGACCCTGAGTTTGCGGCCTCAAGTGGAATGGACACTGCGATGCCCTGACTCGAAATATGGCCTGATATGCCTGCAGTGACTTGAATGCAGGCTCGTCTTGCATTTCCCAAGACGAAAGGATGTCTGAATCCCCTGTGGAGACCAAGGGGGAAGACCTAGTTCCCCACATCATCGCGACCGGAGGCCTCACATCCTTTGAAAATTCCAGAGGGACGCGGAGATCAGTGCCTCCAAAGGAGACGATGCCTGACTCCTCGTGAAACTTGATAGGAGTCCCAGGATTCCTGTGGCACGTGGAAAGGGACTCTTGGTCTCCCGCCTCAGCTGGAGAGGCGTCCCAATTGCCCTGCCAAGCCTAGAGGAGAATCCCTAGTTGTCCCTCGCAACTAGGCAGGAGTCCTGACGGCGCTGAACAAACACGTGTGTGGAAGGGCCATCCCCGTGGTAACTCGAGAATATACCCCAGGTTGCCGCCGTAACTCGAGAAAAACCATGAGACTTCCCCCTCGCCGCGAGAAGAGGCCCGATTCCCCTGCACTGCGTGCAGAGCAATGCCGTGTTGCACATCACACAGGAAAGGAGCCTTGATTTCCTTGATGGCACTCCAGAGAAACCCCAAGAACACTGTTTCAAGGCTAGAGGGATCGTGAGGTCACTGTAGCAACACGAAAGAGCTCCGTGGACCACAAATTAACTCGAGATGATAGGTTAGTCCCTGGCTTCGACTCCAGAGGAATACCACCTTACCACTAGCACCTCAAGAGGAGGCTTCTCTCAGCTCTAGGTATGTGAGAGGGACCCTGAGTTTGCGGCCTCAAGTGGAATGGACACCGCGATGCCCTGACTTGAAATAAGGCCGGATATGCCTGCAGTGACTTGAATGCAGGCTCGTCTTGCATCTCCCAAGACGAAAGGATGTCTGAATCCCCTGTGGAGACCACAGAGAAAGACCTAGTTCCCCACCTCATCGCGACCGGAGGCCTCACATCCTTGGAAAACTCCAGAGGGACAGGGAGATCTGTGCCTCCAAAGGAGACGATGCCTGACTCCTCGTGAAACATGATAGGAGTCCCAGGATTCCTGTGGCACGTGGAAAGGGACAATTGGTCTCCCGCCTCAGCTGGAGAGGCGTCCCAATTGCCCTGCCAAGCCTCGAGGAGAATCCCGAGTTGTCCCTCGCAACTAGGCAGGAGTCCTGACGGCGCTGAACAAACACGTGTGTGGAAGGGCCATCCCCGTGGTAACTCGAGAATATACCCCAGGTTCCCGCCGCAACTCGAGAAAAACCATGAGACTTCCCCCTCGCCGCGAGATGAGGCCCGATTCCCCTGCACTGCGTGCAGAGCAATGCCGTGTTGCACATCACACAGGAAAGGAGCCTTGATTCCCGTGATGCCACTCCAGAGAAACCCCAAGAACACTGTTTCAAGGCTAGAGGGATCCTGAGGTCACTGTAGCAACACGAAAGAGCTCCGTGGACCACAAATCAACTCGAGATGATAGGTTAGTCCCTGGCTTCGACTCCAGAGGAATACCACCTTACCACAAGCACCTCAAGAGGAGGCTTCTCTCAGCTCTAGGTATGTGAGAGGGACCCTGAGTTTGCGGCCTCAAGAGGAATGGACACCGCGATGCCCTGACTCGAAATAAGGCCGGATATGCCTGCAGTGACTTGAATGCAGGCTGGTCTTGCATCTCCCAAGACGAAAGAATGTCTGAATCCCCTGTGGAGATCACAGAGAAAGACCTAGTTCCCCACCTCATCGCGACCGGAGGCCTCACATCCTTGGAAAACTCCAGAGGGACGCGGAGTTCTGTGCCTCCAAAGGAGACGATGCCTGACTCCTCGTGAAACTTGATAGGAGTCCCAGGATTCCTGTGGCACGTGGAAAGGGACTCTTGGTCTCCCGCCTCAGCTGGAGAGGCGTCCCAATTGCCCTGCCAAGCCTCGAGGAGAATCCCGAGTTGTCCCTCGCAACTAGGCAGGAGTCCTGACGTCACTGAACATACACGTGTGTGGAAGGCCATCCCCGTCGTAACTCGAGAATATACCCCAGGTTCCCGCCGCAACTCGAGAAAAACCATGAGACTTCCCCCTCGCCGCGAGATGAGGCCCGATTCCCCTGCACTGCGTGCAGAGCAATGCCGTGTGGCACATCACACAGGAAAGGAGCCTTGATTTCCTTGATGGCACTCCAGAGAAACCCCAGGAACACTGTTTCAAGGCTAGAGGGATCCTGAAGTCACTGTAGCAACAAGAAAGAGCTCCGTGGACCACAAATCAACTCGAGATGAGAGGTTAGTCCCTGGCTTCGACTCCAGAGGAATACCACCTTACCACAAGCACCTCAAGAGGTGGCTTCTCTCAGCTCTAGGTATGTGAGAGGGACCCTGATTTTGCGGCCTCAAGTGGAATGGACACCGCGATGCCCTGACTCGAAATAAGGCCGGATATGCCTGCAGTGACTTGAATGCAGTCTCGTCTTGCATCTCCCAAGACGAAAGGATGTCTGAATCCCCTGTGGAGACCACAGAGAAAGACCTAGTTCCCCACCTCATCTCGACCGGAGGCCTCACATCCTTTGAAAATTCCAGAGGGACGCAGAGATCAGTGCCTCCAAAGGAGACGATGCCTGACTCCTCGTGAAACTTGATAGGAGTCCCAGGATTCCTGTGGCACGTGGAAAGGGACCCTTGGTCTCCCGCCTCAGCTGGAGAGGCGTCCCAACTGCCCTGCCAAGCCTCGAGGAGAATCCCGAGTTGTCCCTCGCAACTAGGCAGGAGTCCTGACGTCGCTGAACTTACACGTGTGTGGAAGGGCCATCCCCGTCGTAACTCGAGAATATAACCCAGGTTCCCACCGCAACTCGAGAAAAACCATGAGACTTCCCCCTCGCCGCGAGATGAGGCCCGATTCCCCTGCACTGCGTGCAGAGTAATGCCGTGTTGCACATCACACTGGAAAGGAGTCTTGATTTCCTTGATGGCACTCCAGAGAAACCCCAAGAACACTGTTTCAAGGCTAGAGGGATCCTGAGGTCACTGTAGCAACACGAAAGAGCTCCGTGGACCAAAAATTAACTCGAGATGAGAGGTTAGTCCCTGGCTTCGACTTCAGAGGAATAACACCTTACCACAAGCACCTCAAGAGGAGGCTTCTCTCAGCTCTAGGTATGTGAGAGGGACCCTGAGTTTGCGGCCTCAAGTGGAATGGACACCACGATGCCCTGACTTGAAATAAGGCCGGATATGCCTGCAGTGACTTGAATGCAGGCTCGTCTTACATCTCCCAAGACGAAAGGATGTCTGAATCACCTGTGAAGACCATAGAGAAAGACCTAGTTCCCCACCTCATCGCGACCGGAGGCCTCACATCCTTTGAAAACTCCAGAGGGATGCGGCGATCAGTGTGTCCAAAGGAGACGATGCCTGACTCCTCGTGAAACTTGATAGGAGTCCCAGGATTCCTGTGGCACGTGGAAAGGGACCCTTGGTCTCCCGCCTCAGCTGGAGAGGCGTCCCAATTGCCCTGCCAAGCCTCGAGGAGAATCCCGAGTTGTCCCTCGCAACTAGGCAGGAGTCCTGACATCGCTGAACAAACACGTGTGTGGAAGGGCCATCGCCGTCGTAACTCGAGAATATACCCCAGGTTCCCGCTGCAACTCGAGAAAAACCATGAGACTTCCCCCTCGCCGCGAGATGAGGCCCGATTCCCCTGCACTGCGTGCAGAGCAATGCCGTGTTGCACATCACACAGGAAAGGAGCCTTGATTTCCTTGATGGCACTCCAGAGAAAGCCCAAGAACACTCTTTCAGGCTAGCGGGATCCTGAGGTCACGGTAGCAACACAAAAGAGCTCCGTGGAGCAAAAATCAACTCGAGATGAGAGGTTAGTCCCTGGCTTCGACTCCAGAGGAATACCACCTTACCACAAGCACCTCAAGAGGAGGCTTCTCTCAGCTCTAGGTATGTGAGAGGGACCCTGAGTTTGCGGCTCAAGTGGAATGGACACCGCGATGCCCTGACTCGAAATAAGGCCGGATATGCCTGCAGTGACTTGAATGCAGGCTCGTCTTGCATCTCCCAAGACGAAAGGATGTCTGAATCACCTGTGGAGACCACAGAGAAAGACCTAGTTCCCCACCTCATCGCGACCGGAGGCCTCACATCCTTGGAAAACTCCAGAGGGATGCGGAGATCTGTGCCTCCAAAGGAGACGATGCCTGACTCCTCGTGAAACTTGATAGGAGTCCCAGGATTCCTGTGGCACGTGGAAAGGGACCCTTGGTCTCCCGCCTCAGCTGGAGAGGCGTCCCAATTGCCCTGCCAAGCCTCGAGGAGAATCCCGAGTTGTCCCTTGCAACTAGGCAGGAGTCCTGACGGCGCTGAACAAACACGTGTGTGGAAGGGCCATCCCCGTGGTAACTGGAGAATATACCCCAGGTTCCCGCCGCAACTCGAGAAAAACCATGAGACTTCCCCCTCGGCGCGAGATGAGGCCCGATTCCCCTGCACTGCGTGCAGAGCAATGCCGTGTTGCACATCACACAGGAAAGGAGCCTTGATTTCCTTGATGGCACTCCAGAGAAAGCCCAAGAACACTGTTTCAAGGCTAGAGGGATCCTGAGGTCACTGTAGCAACATGAAAGAGCTCCGTGGACCACAAATCAACTCGAGATGAGAGGTTAGTCCCTGGCTTCGACTCCAGAGGAATACCACCTTACCACAAGCACCTCAAGAGGAGGCTTCTCTCAGCTCTCGGTATGTGAGAGGGACCCTGAGTTTGCGGCCTCAAGTGGAATGGACACCGCGATGCCCTGACTCGAAATAAGGCCGGATATGCCTGCAGTGACTTGAATGCAGGCTCGTCTTGCATCTCGCAAGATGAAAGGATGTCTGAATCCCCTGTGGAGCCCACAGAGAAAGACCTAGTTCCCCACCTCATCGCGACCGGAGGCCTCACATCCTTTGAAAACTCCAGAGGGACGCGGAGATCAGTGCCTCCAAAGGAGACGATGCCTGACTCCTCGTGAAACTTGATAGGAGTCCCAGGATTCCTGTGGCACGTGGAAAGGGACACTTGGTCTCCCGCCTCAGCTGGAGAGGCGTCCCAAATGCCCTGCCAAGCCTCGAGTAGAATCCCGAGTTGTCCCTCGCAACTAGGCAGGAGTCCTGACGTCGCTGAACATACACGTGTGTGGAAGGGCCATCCCCGTCGTAACTCGAGAATATACCCCAGGTTCCCGCCGCAACTCGAGAATAACCATGAGACTTCCCCCTCGCCGCGAGATGAGGCCCGATTCCACTGCACTGCGTGCAGAGCAATGCCGTGTTGCACATCACACAGGAAAGGAGCCTTGATTTCCTTGATGGCACTCCAGAGAAACCCCAAGAACACTGTTTCAAGGCTAGAGGGATCCTGAGGTCACTGTAGCAACACGAAAGAGCTCCGTGGACCACAAATCAACTCGAGATGAGAGGTTAGTCCCTGGCTTCGACTCCAGAGGAATACCACCTTACCACAAGCACCTCAAGAGGAGGCTTCTCTCAGCTCTAGGTATGTGAGAGGGACCCTGAGTTTGCGGCCTCAAGTGGAATGGACACCACGATGCCCTGACTTGAAATAAGGCCGGATATCCCTGCAGTGACTTGAATGCAGGCTCGTCTTACATCTCCCAAGACGAAAGGATGTCTGAATCACCTGTGAAGACCATAGAGAAAGACCTAGTTCCCCACCTCATCGCTACCGGAAGCCTCACATCCTTTTAAAATTCTAGAGGGATGCGGTGATCAGTGTGTCCAAAGGAGACGATGCCTGACTCCTCGTGAAACTTGATAGGAGTCGCAGGATTCCTGTGGCACGTGGAAAGGGATCCTTGGTCTCCCGCCTCAGCTGGAGAGGCGTCCCAACTGCCCTGTCAAGCCTCGAGGAGAATCCCGAGTTGTCCCTCGCAACTAGGCAGGAGTCCTGACGTCGCTGAACAAACACGTGTGTGGAAGGGCCATCCCCGTCGTAACTCGAGAATATACCCCAGATTCCTGCCGCAACTCGAGAAAAACCATGAGACTTCCCCCTCTCCGCGAGATGAGGCCCGATTCCCCTGCACTGCGTGCACAGCAATGCAGTGTTGCACATCACACAGGAAAGGAGCCTTGATTTCCTTGATGGCACTCCAGAGAAACCCCAAGAACACTGTTTCAAGGCTAGAGGGATCCTGAGGTCACTGTAGCAACACGAAAGAGCTCCGTGGACCAAAAATCAACTCGAGATGAGATGTTAGTCCCTGGCTTCGACTCCAGAGGAATACCACCTTAGCACAAGCACCTCAAGAGGAGGCTTCTCTCAGCTCTAGGTATGTGAGAGGGAACCTGAGTTTGCGGCCTCAAGTGGAATAGACACCGCGATGCCCTGACTCGAAATAAAGCCGGATATTCCTGCAGTGACTTGAATGCAGGCTCGTCCTGCATCTCCCAAGACGAAAGGATGTCTGAATCCCCTGTGGAGACCACAGAGAAAGACCTAGTTCCCCACCTCATCGCGACCGGAGGCTTCACATCCTTGGAAAACTCCAGAGGTACGCGGAGATCAGTGCCTCCAACGGGGACGATGCCTGACTCCTCGTGAAACTTGATAGGAGTCCCAGGATTCCTGTGGCACGTGGAAAGGGACCCTTGGTCTCCCGCCTCAGCTGGAGAGGCGTCCCAATTGCCCTGCCAAGCCTCGAGGAGAATCCCGAGTTGTCCCTCGCAAGTAGGGAGGAGTCCTGACGTCGCTGAACAAACACGTGTGTGGAAGGGCCATCCCCGTCGTAACTCGAGAATATACCCCATGTTCCCGCCGAAACTCGAGAAAAACCATGAGACTTCCCCCTCGCCGCGAGATGAGGCCCGATTCCCCTGCACTGTGTGCAGAGCAATGCCGTGTTGCACATCGCACAGGAAAGGAGCCTTGATTTCCTTGATGGCACTCCAGGGAAACCCCAAGAACATTGTTTCAAGGCTAGAGGGATCCTGAGGTCACTGTAGCAACACGAAAGAGCTCCGTGGACCAAAAATCAACTCGAGATGAGAGGTTAGCCCCTGGCTTCGACTCCAGTTGAATACCACCTTAGCACAAGCACCTCAAGAGGAGGCTTCTCTCAGCTCTAGGTATGTGAGAGGGACCCTTAGTTTGCGGCCTCAAGTGGAATGGACACCGCGATGCCCTGACTCGAAATAAGGCCGGATATTCCTGCATTGACTTGAATGCAGGCTCGTCTTTCATCTGCCAAGACGAATGGATGTCTGAATCCCCTGTGGAGACCACAGAGAAAGACGTAGTTTCCCACCTGATCGCGACCGGAGGCCTCATATCCTTGGAAAACTCCATAGGGACGCGGAGATCAGTGCCTCCAAAGGAGACGATGCCTGACTCCTCGTGAAAATTGATAGGAGTCCCAGGATTCCTATGGCACTTGGAAAGGGACCCTTGGTCTCCCGCCTCAGCTGGAGAGGCGTCCCAATTGCTCTGCCAAGCCTCGAGGAGAATCCCGAGTTATCCCTCGCAACTAGGCAGGAGTCCTGACTTCGCTGAACAAACACGTGTGTGGAAGGGCCATCGCCGTCGTAACTCGAGAATATACCCCAGGTTCCCGCCGAAACTCGAGAAAAACCATGAGACTTCCCCCTCGCCGCCAGATGAGGCCCGATTCCCCTGCACTGCCTGCAGAGCAATGCCGTGTTGCACATCACACAGGAAAGGAGCCTTGATTTCCTTGATGGCACTTCAGAGAAACCCCAAGAACACTGTTTCAAGGCTAGAGGGATCCTGAGGTCACTGTAGCAACACGAAAGAGCTCCGTGGACCAAAAATCAACTCGAGATGAGAGGTTAGTCCCTGGCTTTGACTCCAGAGGAATACCACCTTAGCACAAGCACCTCAAGAGGAGGCTGCTCTCAGCTCTAGGTATGTGAGAGGGACCCTGAGTTTGCGGCCTCAAGTGGAATGGACACCGCGATGCCCTGACTCGATATAAGGCCGGATATGCCTTCAGTGACTTGAATGCAGGCTCGTCTTGCATCTCCCAAGACGAAAGGATGTCTGAATCCCCTGTGGAGACCACAGAGAAAGACCTAGTTCCCCACCTCATCGCGACCGGGGGCCTCACATCCTTTGAAAACTCCAGAGGGATTCGGAAATCAGTGCCTCCAAAGGAGACGATGCCTGACTCCTTGTGAAACTTGATAGGAGTCCCAGGATTCCTGTGGCACGTGGAAAGGGACCCTGGGTCTCCCGCCTCAGCTGGAGAGGCGTCCCAATTGCCCTGCCAAGCCTCGAGGAGAATCCCGAGTTGTCCCTCGCAACTAGGCAGGAGTCCTGACGTCGCTGAACAAACACGCGTGTGGAAGGGCCATCCCGTCGTAACTCGAGAATATACCCCAGGTTTCCGTGCAACTGGAGAAAAACCATGAGACGTCCCCCTCGCCGCGAGATGAAGCTTGATTCCCCTGCACGGCGTGCAGAGCAATGTCGTGTTGCACATCACACGGGAAAGGAGCCTTGATTTCCTTGATAGCTTTCCAGAGAAACCCCAAGAACACCGTTTCAAGGCTAGAGAGATACTGAGGTCACTGTAGCAACACGAAAGAGCTCCCTGGCAAAAAATTAACTCGAGATGAGAGGTTAGTCCCTGGCTTCGACTCCAGAGGAATACCACCTTACCACAAGCACCTCAAGAGGAGGCTTCTCTCAGCTCTAGGTATGTGAGAGGGACCGTGATTCTGCGGCCTCAAGTGGAATGGACACCGCGATGCCCTGACTCGAAATAAGGCCGGATATGCCTGCAGTGACTTGAATGCAGGCTCGTCTTGCATCTCCCAAGACGAAAGGATGTCTGAATCCCCTGTGGAGACCACAGAGAAAGACCGATTACCCACCTCATCGCGACCGGAGGTCTCACATCCTTGGAAAACTCCAGAGGGACGCGGAGATCAGTGCCTCCAAAGGAGACGATGCCTGACTGCTCGTGAAACTTGATAGGAGTCCCAGGATTCCTGTGGCACGTGGAAAGGGACCCTTGTTCTCCCGCCTCAGCTGGAGAGGCGTCCCAATTGCCTTGTCAAGCCTCGAGGTGAATCCCGAGTTGTCCCTCGCAACTAGGCAGGAGTCCTGACATCGCTGAACAAACACGTGTGTGGAAGGGCCATCCCCGTCGTAACTCGAGAATATACCCCAGGTTTCTGCCGCAACTGGAGAAAAACCATGAGACTTCCCCCTCGCCGCGAGATGAGGCCTGATTCCCCTGCACTGCGTGCAGAGCAATGTCGTGTTGCACATCACACAGGAAAGGAGCCTTGATTTCCTTGATGGCACTCTAGAGAAACCTCAGGAACACCGTTTCAAGGCTAGAGGGATCCTGAGGTCACTGTAGCAACACTAAAGAGCTCCGTGGACCAAAAATCAACTCGAGATGAGAGGTTAGGCCCTGGCTTCCACTCCAGAGGAATACCACCTTACCACAAGCACCTCAAGAGGAGGCTTCTCTCAGCTCTAGGTATGTGAGAGGGACCCTGAGTTTGCGGCCTTAAGCGGAATGGACACCGCGATGCCCTGACTAGAAATATGGCCGGATATCCCTGCAGTGACTTGAATGCAGGCTCGTCTTGCATCTCGCAAAATGAAAGGATGTCTGAATCATCTGTGGAGACCACAGAGAAAGACCTAGTTCCCCACCTCATCGCGACCGGAGGCCTCACATCCTTTGAAAACTCCAGAGGGATGGGGAGTTCAGTGCCTACAAAGGAGACGATGCCTGACTCCTCGTGAAACTTGATAGGAGTCCCAGGATTCCTGTGGCACGTAGAAAGGGACCCTTGGTCTCCCGCCTCAGCTGGAGAGGCGTCCCAATTGCCCTGCCAAGCCTCGAGGAGAATCCCGAGTTGTCCCTCGCAACTAGGCAGGAGTCCTGACATCGCTCAACAAACAAGTGTGTGGAAGGGCCATCCCCGTCGTAACTCGAGAATATAAACCAGGTTCCCGCCGCAACTCGAGAAAAACCATGAGATTTCCCCCTCGCCGCGAGACGAGGCCCGATTCCCCTGCACTGTGTGCAGAGCAATGCAGTGTTGCACATCACACAGGAAAGGAGCCTTGATTTCCTTGATGGCATTCCAGAGAAACCCCAAGAACACTGTTTCAAGGCTAGAGGGATCCTGAGGTCACTGTATCAACACGAAAGAACTCCGGGGACCAAAAATCAACTCGAGATGAGAGGTTAGTCCCTCGCTTCGACTCCAGAGGAATACCACCTTACCACAAGCACCTCAAGAGGAGGCTTCTCTCAGTTCTAGGTATGTGAGAGGGACCCTGAGTTTGCGGCCTCAAGCGGAATGGACACTGCGATGCCGTGACTTGAAATAAGGCTGGATATTCCTGCAGTGACTTGAATGCAGGCTCGTCTTACATCTCCCAAGATGAAAGGATGTCTGAATCATCTGTGGAGACCACAGAGAAAGACCTAGTTCCCCACCTCATCGCGACCGGAGGCCTCACATCCTTGGAAAACTCCAGAGGGACGCGGAGATCAGTGCCTCCAAAGGAGACGATGCCTGACTCCTCGTCAAACTTGATAGGAGTCCCAGGATTCCTGTGGCACGTGGAAAGGGACCCTTGGTCTCCCGCCTCAGCTGGAGAGGCGTCCCAATTGCCCTGCCAAGCCTCGAGGAGAATCCCGAGTTGTCCCTCGCAACTAGGTAGGAGTCTTGAGGTCACTGAACAAACACGTGTGTGGAAGGGCCATCCCCGTCGTAACTCGAGAATATACCCCAGGTTCCCGCCGCAACTCGAGAAAAACCATGAGACTTCCCCCTCGCCGCGAGATGAGGCCCGAATCCCCTGCACTGCGTGCAGTGCAATATCGTGTTGCACATCACACAGGAAAGGAGCCTTGATTTCCTTGATGGCACTCCAGAGAAAGCCCAAGAACACTGTTTCAAGGCTAGAGGGATCCTGAGGTCACTGTAGCAACACGAAAGAGCTCCGTGGACCAAAAATCAACTCGAGATGAGAGGTTAGCCCCTGGCTTCGACTCCAGTTGAATACCACCTTAGCACAAGCACCTCAAGAGGAGGCTTCTCTCAGCTCTAGGTATGTGAGAGGGACCCTTAGTTTGCGGCCTCAAGTGGAATGGACACCGCGATGCCCTGACTCGAAATAAGGCCGGATATTCCTGCATTGACTTGAATGCAGGCTCGTCTTTCATCTGCCAAGACGAATGGATGTCTGAATCCCCTGTGGAGACCACAGAGAAAGACGTAGTTTCCCACCTGATCGCGACCGGAGGCCTCATATCCTTGGAAAACTCCATAGGGACGCGGAGATCAGTGCCTCCAAAGGAGACGATGCCTGACTCCTCGTGAAAATTGATAGGAGTCCCAGGATTCCTATGGCACTTGGAAAGGGACCCTTGGTCTCCCGCCTCAGCTGGAGAGGCGTCCCAATTGCTCTGCCAAGCCTCGAGGAGAATCCCGAGTTATCCCTCGCAACTAGGCAGGAGTCCTGACTTCGCTGAACAAACACGTGTGTGGAAGGGCCATCGCCGTCGTAACTCGAGAATATACCCCAGGTTCCCGCCGAAACTCGAGAAAAACCATGAGACTTCCCCCTCGCCGCCAGATGAGGCCCGATTCCCCTGCACTGCCTGCAGAGCAATGCCGTGTTGCACATCACACAGGAAAGGAGCCTTGATTTCCTTGATGGCACTTCAGAGAAACCCCAAGAACACTGTTTCAAGGCTAGAGGGATCCTGAGGTCACTGTAGCAACACGAAAGAGCTCCGTGGACCAAAAATCAACTCGAGATGAGAGGTTAGTCCCTGGCTTTGACTCCAGAGGAATACCACCTTAGCACAAGCACCTCAAGAGGAGGCTGCTCTCAGCTCTAGGTATGTGAGAGGGACCCTGAGTTTGCGGCCTCAAGTGGAATGGACACCGCGATGCCCTGACTCGATATAAGGCCGGATATGCCTGCAGTGACTTGAATGCAGGCTCGTCTTGCATCTCCCAAGACGAAAGGATGTCTGAATCCCCTGTGGAGACCACAGAGAAAGACCGATTACCCACCTCATCGCGACCGGAGGTCTCACATCCTTGGAAAACTCCAGAGGGACGCGGAGATCAGTGCCTCCAAAGGAGACGATGCCTGACTGCTCGTGAAACTTGATAGGAGTCCCAGGATTCCTGTGGCACGTGGAAAGGGACCCTTGTTCTCCCGCCTCAGCTGGAGAGGCGTCCCAATTGCCTTGTCAAGCCTCGTGGTGAATCCCGAGTTGTCCCTCGCAACTAGGCAGGATTCCTGACATCGCTGAACAAACACGTGTGTGGAAGGGCCATCCCCGTCGTAACTCGAGAATATACCCCAGGTTTCCGCCGCAACTGGAGAAAAACCATGAGACTTCCCCCTCGCCGCGAGATGAGGCCTGATTCCCCTGCACTGCGTGCAGAGCAATGTCGTGTTGCACATCACACAGGAAAGGAGCCTTGATTTCCTTGATGGCACTCTAGAGAAACCTCAGGAACACCGTTTCAAGGCTAGAGGGATCCTGAGGTCACTGTAGCAACACTAAAGAGCTCCGTGGACCAAAAATCAACTCGAGATGAGAGGTTAGGCCCTGGCTTCCACTCCAGAGGAATACCACCTTACCACAAGCACCTCAAGAGGAGGCTTCTCTCAGCTCTAGGTATGTGAGAGGGACCCTGAGTTTGCGGCCTTAAGCGGAATGGACACCGCGATGCCCTGACTAGAAATATGGCCGGATATCCCTACAGTGACTTGAATGCAGGCTCGTCTTGTATCTCGCAAAATGAAAGGATGTCTGAATCATCTGTGGAGACCACAGAGAAAGACCTAGTTCCCCACCTCATCGCGACCGGAGGCCTCACATCCTTTGAAAACTCCAGAGGGATGGGGAGTTCAGTGCCTACAAAGGAGACGATGCCTGACTCCTCGTGAAACTTGATAGGAGTCCCAGGATTCCTGTGGCACGTAGAAAGGGACCCTTGGTCTCCCGCCTCAGCTGGAGAGGCGTCCCAATTGCCCTGCCAAGCCTCGAGGAGAATCCCGAGTTGTCCCTCGCAACTAGGCAGGAGTCCTGACATCGCTCAACAAACAAGTGTGTGGAAGGGCCATCCCCGTCGTAACTCGAGAATATAAACCAGGTTCCCGCCGCAACTCGAGAAAAACCATGAGATTTCCCCCTCGCCGCGAGACGAGGCCCGATTCCCCTGCACTGTGTGCAGAGCAATGCAGTGTTGCACATCACACAGGAAAGGAGCCTTGATTTCCTTGATGGCATTCCAGAGAAACCCCAAGAACACTGTTTCAAGGCTAGAGGGATCCTGAGGTCACTGTATCAACACGAAAGAACTCCGGGGACCAAAAATCAACTCGAGATGAGAGGTTAGTCCCTCGCTTCGACTCCAGAGGAATACCACCTTACCACAAGCACCTCAAGAGGAGGCTTCTCTCAGTTCTAGGTATGTGAGAGGGACCCTGAGTTTGCGGCCTCAAGCGGAATGGACACTGCGATGCCGTGACTTGAAATAAGGCTGGATATTCCTGCAGTGACTTGAATGCAGGCTCGTCTTACATCTCCCAAGATGAAAGGATGTCTGAATCATCTGTGGAGACCACAGAGAAAGACCTAGTTCCCCACCTCATCGCGACCGGAGGCCTCACATCCTTGGAAAACTCCAGAGGGACGCGGAGATCAGTGCCTCCAAAGGAGACGATGCCTGACTCCTCGTGAAACTTGATAGGAGTCCCAGGATTCCTGTGGCACGTGGAAAGGAACACTTGGTCTCCCGCCTCAGCTGGAGAGGTGTCCCAATTGTCCTGCCAAGCCTCGAGGAGAATCCCGAGTTGTCCCTCGCAACTAGGCAGGAGTCCTGACGGCGCGGAACAAACACGTTTGTGGAAGGGCCATCCCCGTCGTAACTCGAGAATATACCCCAGGTTCCCGCCGCAACTCGAGAAAAACCATGAGACTTCCCCCTCACCGCGAGATGAGGTCCAATTCCCCTGCACTGCGTGCAGAGCAATGCCGTGTTGCACATCACACAGGAAAGGAGCCTTGATTTCCTTGATGGCACTCCAGAGAAAGCCCAAGAACACTGTTTCAAGGCTAGAGGGATGCTGAGGTCACTGTATCAACACGAAAGAACTCCGGGGACCAAAAATCAACTCGAGATGAGAGATTAGTCCCTGGCTTCGACTCCAGAGGAATACCACCTTACCACAAGCACCTCAATAGGAGGCTTCTCTCAGCTCTAGGTATGTGAGAGGGACCCTGAGTTTGCGGCCTCACGTGGAATGGACACCGCGATGCCCTGACTCAAAATAAGGCAGGATATCCCAGCAGTGACTTGAATGCAGGCTCCTCTTGCATCTCCCAAGACGAAAGGATGTCTGAATCCCCTGTGGAGACCACAGAGAAAGACCTAGTTCCCCACCTCATCGCGACCGGAGGCCTCACATCCTTTGAAAACTCCAGAGTGACGCGGAGTTCAGTGGCTACAAAGGAGACGATGCCTGACTGCTCGTGAAACTTGATAGGAGTCCCAGGATTCCTGTGGCACGTGGAAAGGGACCCTTGGTCTCCCGCCTCAGCTGGAGAGGCGTCCCAATTGCCCTGCCAAGCCTCGAGGAGAATCCCGAGTTGTCCCTCGCAACTAGGTAGGAGTCTTGAGGTCACTGAACAAACACGTGTGTGGAAGGGCCATCCCCGTCGTAACTCGAGAATATACCCCAGGTTCCCGCCGCAACTCGAGAAAAACCATGAGACTTCCCCCTCGCCGCGAGATGAGGCCCGATTCCCCTGCACTGCGTGCAGAGCAATGCCGTGTTGTACATCACACAGGAAAGGAGCCTTGATTTCCTTGATGGCACTCCACAGAAAGCCCAAGAACACGGTTTCAAGGCTAGAGGGATCCTGAGGTCACTGTAGCAACACGAAAGAGCTCCGTGGACCTAAAATCAACTCGAGATGAGATGTTAGTCCCTGGATTCGACTCCAGAGGAATACCACCTTACGACAAGCACCTCAAGAGGAGGCTTCTCTCAGCTCTAGGTATGTGAGAGGGACCCTGAGTTTGCGGCCTCAAGTGGAATGGACACCGCGATGCCCTGACTCGAAATAAGGCAGGATATCCCAGCAGTGACTTGAATGCAGGCTCGTCTTGCATCTCCCAAGACGAAAGGATGTCTGAATCCCCTGTGGAGACCACAGAGAAAGACGTAGTTTCCCTCCTGATCGCGACCGGAGGCCTCACATCCTTGGAAAACTCCAGAGGGACGCGGAGATCAGCGCCTCCAAAGGAAACGATGCCTGACTCCTCGTGAAACTTGATAGGAGTCCCAGGATTCCTGTGGCATGCGGAAAGGGACCCTTGGTCTCCCGCCTCAGCTGGAGAGGCGTCCCAATTGCCCTGCCAAGCCTCGAGGAGAATCTCGAGTTGTCCCTCGCAACTAGGCAGGAGTCCTGACGTCCCTGAACAAACACGTGTGTGGAAGGGCCATCCCCGTCATAACTCGAGAATATACCCCAGGTTCCCGCCGCAACTCGAGAAAAACCATGAGACTTCCCACTCGCCGCGAGATGAGGCCCGATTCGCCTGCACTGCGTGCAGAGCAATGCCGTGTTGCACATCACACAGGAAAGGAGCCTTGATTTCCTTGATGGCATTCCAGAGAAACGCCAAGAACACTGTTTCAAGGCTAGAGGGATCCTGAGGTCACTGCATCAACACGAAAGAACTCCGGGGACCAAAAATCAACTCGAGATGAGAGGTTAGTCCCTCGCTTCGACTCCAGAGGAATACCACCTTACCACAAGCACCTCAAGAGGATGCTTCTCTCAGCTCTATGTATGTGAGAGGGACCCTGAGTTTGCGGCTACAAGCGGAATGGACACTGCGATGCCGTGACTTGAAATAAGGCCGGATATGCCTGCAGTGACTTGAATGCAGGCTCATCTTACATCTCCCAAGATGAAAGGATGTCTGAATCATCTGTGGAGATCACAGAGAAAGACATTGTTCCCAACCTCATCGCGACCGGAGGCCTCACATCCTTGGAAAACTCCAGAGGGACGCGGAGATCAGTGCCTCCAAAGGAGACGATGCCTGACTCCTCGTGAAACTTAATAGGAGTCCCAGGATTCCTGTGGCACGTGGAAAGGGACCCTTGGTCTCCCGCCTCAGCTGGAGAGGTGTCCCAATTGCCCTGCCAAGCCTCGAGGAGAATCCCGAGTTGTCCCTCGCAACTAGGCAGGAGTCCTGACGGTGCTGAACAAACACGTGTGTGGAAGGGCCATCCCCGTCGTAACTCGAGAATATACCCCAGGTTCCTGCCGCAACTCGAGAAAAACCATGAGACTTCCCCATCGCCGCGAGATGAGGCCCGATTCCCCTGCACTGCGTGCAGAGCAATGCCGTGTTGCACATCACACAGGAAAGGAGCCTTGATTTCCTTGATGGCATTCCAGAGAAACCCCAAGAACACTGTTTCAAGGCTAGAGGGATCCTGAGGTCACTGTATCCACACGAAAGAACTCCGGGGACCAAAAATCAACTCGAGATGAGAGGTTAGTCCCTGGCTTCGACTCCAGAGGAATACCACCTTACCACAAGCACCTCAAGAGGAGGCTTCTCTCAGCTCCAGGTATGTGAGAGGGACCCTAAGTTTGCGGCCTCAAGTGGAATGGACACCGCGATGCCCTGACTCGAAATAAGGCCGGATATCCCAGCAGTGACTTGAATGCAGGCTCGTCTTGCATCTCCCAAGACGAAAGGATGTCTGAATCCCCTGTGGAGACCACAGAGAAAGACCGAGTTACCCACCTCATCGCGACCGGAGGTCTCACATCCTTGGAAAACTCCAGAGGGACGCGGAGATCGGTGTCTCCAAAGGAGACGATGCCTGACTCCTCGTGAAACTTGATAGGAGTCCCAGGATTCCTGTGGCTCGTGGAAAGGGACACTTGGTCTCCCGCCTCAGCTGGAGATGCGTCCCAATTGCCCTGCCAAGCCTCGAGGAGAATCCCGAGTTGTCCCTCGCAACTAGGCAGGAGTCCTGACGTCGCTGAACAAACACGTGTGTGGAAGGGCCATCCCCGTTGTAACTCGAGAATATACCCCAGGTTTCCGCCGCAACTGGAGAAAAACTATGAGACGTCCCCCTCGCCGCGAGATGAGGCCTGATTCCCCTGCACTGCGTGCAGAGCAATGGCGTGTTGCACATCACACAGGAAAGGAGCCTTGATTTCCTTGATGGCACTCCAGAGAAACCCCAAGAACACCGTTTCAAGGCTAGAGGGATCCTGAGGTCACTGTAACAACACTAAAGAGCTCCGCGGCCCAAAAATCAACTTGAGATGAGAGGTTAGGCCCTGGCTTCCACTCCAGAGGAATACCACCTTACCACAAGCACCTCAAGAGGAGGCTACTCTCAGCTCTAGGTATGTGAGAGGGACCCTGAGTTTGCGGCCTCAAGTGGAATGGACACCGCGATGCCCTGACTCGAAATAAGGCCGGATATCCCAGCAGTGACTTGAATGCAGGCACGTCTTGCATCTCCCAATCGAAAGGATGTCTGAATCCCATTTGGAGACCACAGAGAAAGACGTAGTTTCCCACCTGATCGCGACCGGAGGCCTCACATCCTTGGAAAACTCCAGAGGGACGCGGAGATCAGTGCCTCCAAAGGAAACGATGCCTGACTCCTCGTGAAACTTGATAGGAGTCCCAGGATTCCTGTGGCATGCGGAAAGGGACCCTTGGTCTCCCGCCTCAGCTGGAGAGGCGTCCCAATTGCCCTGCCAAGCCTCGAGGAGAATCCCGAGTTGTCCCTCGCAACTAGGCAGGAGTCCTGACGTCGCTGAACAAACACGTGTGTGGAAGGGCCATCCCCGTGGTAACTCGAGAATATACCCCAGGTTCCCGCCGAAACTCGATAAAAACCATGAGACTTCCCCCTCGCCGCGAGATGAGGCCCGATTCGCCTGCACTGCGTGCAGAGCAATGCCGTGTTGCACATCACACAGGAAAGAAGCCTTGATTTCCTTGATGGCACTCCAGAGAAACCCCAAGAACACTGTTTCAAGGCTAGAGGGATCCTGAGGTCACTGTAGCAACACGAAAGAGCTCCGTGGACCAAAAATTCACTCGAGATGAGAGGTTAATCGCTGGCTTCGACTCCAGAGGAATACCACCTTACCACAAGCACCTCAAGAGGAGGCTTCTCTCAGCTCTAGGTATGTGAGAGGGACCCTGAGTTTGCGGCCTCAAGTGGAATGGACACCGCGATGCCCTGACTCGAAATAAGGCCGGATATCCCTGCAGTGACTTGAATGCAGGCTCGTCTTGCATCTCCCAAGATGAAAGGATGTCTGAATCCCCTATGGAGACCGCAGATATAGACCTAGTTCCCCACCTCAACGCGACCGGAGGCCTCACTTCCTTTGAAAACTCCTGAGGGACGCGGAGATCAGTGCCTCCAAAGGAGACGATGCCTGACTCCTCGTGAAACTTGATAGGAGTCCCAGGATTCCTGTGGCACGTGGAAAGGGACCCTTGGTCTCCCGCCTCAGCTGGAGAGGCGTCCCAATTGCCCTGCCAAGCCTCGAGGAGAATCCCGAGTTGTCCCTCGCAACTAGGCAGGAGTCCTGACGTCGCTGAACAAACACGTGTGTGGAAGGGCCATCCCCGTCGTAACTCGAGAATATACCACAGGTTCCCGGTGCAACTCGAGAAAAACCTTGAGACTTCCCCCTCGCGGCGAGATGAGGCCCGATTCCCCTGCACTGCGTGCAGAGCAATGCCGTGTTGGACATCACACAGGAAAGGAGCCTTGATTTCCTTGATGGCATTCCAGAGAAACCATAAGAACACTGTTTCACGGCGAGAGGGATCCTGAGGTAACTGTAGCAACACGAAAGAGCTCCGCGGACCAAAAATCAACTCGAGATGAGAGGTTAGTCCCTGGCTTCGACTCCAGAGGAATACCACCTTACCACAAGCACCTCAAGAGGAGGCTTCTCTCAGCTCTAGGTATGTGAGAGGGACCCTGAGTTTGCGGCCTCAAGTGGAATGGACACCGCGATGCCCTGACTCGAAATAAGGCAGGATATCCCAGCAGTGACTTGAATGCAGGCTCGTCGTGCATCTCCCAAGACGAAAGGATGTCTGAATCCCCTGTGGAGACCACAGAGAAAGACGTAGTTTCCCACCTGATCGCGACCGGAGGCCTCACATCCTTGGATAACTCCAGAGGGACGCGGAGATCAGCGCCTCCAAAGGAAACGATGCCTGACTCCTCGTGAAACTTGATAGGAGTCCCAGGATTCCTGTGGCATGCGGAAAGGGACCCTTGGTCTCCCGCCTCAGCTGGAGAGGCGTCCCAATTGCCCTGCCAAGCCTCGAGGAGAATCTCGAGTTGTCCCTGGCAAGTAGGCAGGAGTCCTGACGTCGGGAAGCAAACACGTGTGTGGAAGGGCCATCCCCGTCGTAACTCGAGAATATACCCCAGGTTCCCGCCGCAACTCGAGAAAAACCATGAGACTTCCCCCTCGCCGTGAGATGAGGCCCGATTCCCCTCCACTGCAAGCTGAGCATTTCCGTGTTGCACATCACACACGAAAGGAGCCTTGATTTCCTTGATGGCAGTCCAGAGAAACCCCAAGAACACTGTTTCAAGGCTAGAGGGATCCTGAGGTCACTGTAGCAACAAAAAAGAGCTCCGTGGACCAAAAATCAACTCGAAATGAGAGGTTAGTCCCTGGCTTCGACTCCAGAGGAATACCACCTTACCACAAGCACCTCAAGAGGAGGCTTCTCTCAGCTCTAGGTATTTGAGAGGGACCCTGAGTTTGCGGCCTCCAGTGGAATGGACACCGCGATGCCCTGACTCGAAATAAGGCCGGATATCCCTGCAGTGACTTGAATGCAGGCTCGTCTTGCATCTCCTAAGACGAAAGGATGTCTGAATCCCCTGTGGAGACCACAGAGAAAGACCTAGTTTCCCACCTCATCGCGACCGGAGGCCTCACATCCTTTGAAACCTCCAGAGGGACGCGGAGATCAGTGCCTCCAAAGGAGACGATGCCTGACTCCTCTTGAAGCTTGATAGGAGTCCCAGGATTCCTGTGGCACGTGGAAAGGGACCCTTGGTCTCCCGCCTCACCTGGAGAGGCGTCCCAATTGCCCTGCCAAGCCTCGAGGAGAATCCCGAGCTGTCCTTCCCAACTAGGCAGGAGTCCTGACGTCGCTGAACAAAGACGTGTGTGGAAGGGCCATCCCCGTCGTAACTCGAGAATATACCCCAGGTTCCCGCCGCAACTCGAGAAAAACCATGAGACTTCCCCCTCGCCGCGAGATGAGGCCCGATTCCCCTGCACTTCGTGCAGAGCAATGCCGTGTTGCACATCACACATGAAAGGAGTCTTGATTTCCTTGATGGCACTCCAGAGAAACCCCAAGAACACTGTTTCAAGGCTAGAGGGATCCTGAGGTCACTGTAGCAACACGAAAGAGCTCCGTGGACCAAAAATCAACTCGAGATGAGAGGTTAGTCCCTGGCTTCGACTCCAGAGGAATACCACCTTACCACAAGCACCTCAAGAGGAGGCTTCTCTCAGCTCTAGGTATGTGAGAGGGACCCTGAGTTTGCGGCCTCATGTGGAATGGACACCGCGATGCCCTGACTCGAAATAAGGCCGGATATCCCTGCAATGACTTGAATGCAGGCTCGTCTTGCATCTCCCAAGACGAAAGGATGCCTGAATCCCCTGTGGAGACCACAGAGAAAGAACTAGTTCTGCATCTCATCGTGACCGGAGGCCTCACATCCTTGGAAAACTCCAGAGGGACGCGGAGATCAGTGCCTCCAAAGGAGACGATGCCTGACTCCTCGTGAAACTTGATAGGAGTCCCAGGATTCCTGTGGCACGTGGAAAGGGACCCTTGGTCTCCCGCCTCAGCTGGAGAGGCGTCCCAATTGCCCTGCCAAGCCTCGAGGAGAATCCCGAGTTGTCCCTGGCAAGTAGGCAGTAGTCCTGACGTCGGGGAGAAAACACGTGTGTGGAAGGGCCACCCCCGTCGTAACTCGAGAATATACCCCAGGTTGCCGCCGCAACTCGAGAAAAACCATGAGACTTCCCCCTCGCCAGCAGATGAGGCCCGATTCCCCTGCACTGCGTGCAGAGCAATGCCGTGTTGCACATCACACAGGAAAGGAGCCTTGATTTCCTTGATGGCACTCCAGAGAAACCCCAAGAACACTGTTTCAAGGCTAGAGGGATCCTGAGGTCACTGTAGCAACACGAAAGAGCTCCGTGGACCAAAAATCAACTCGAGATGAGAGGTTAGTCCCTGGCTTCGACTCCAGAGGAATACCACCTTACCACAAGCACCTCAAGAGGAGGCTTCTCTCAGCTCTAGGTATGTGAGAGGGACCCTGAGTTTGCGACCTCAAGTGGAATGGACACCGCGATGCCCTGACTCGAAATAAGGGCGGATATCCCTGCAGTGACTTGAATGCAGGCTCGTCTTGCATCTCCCAAGACGAAAGGATGCCTGAATTCCTTGTGGAGACAACAGAGAAAGACCTAGTTCTGCATCTCATCGTGACCGGAGGCCTCACATCCTTGGAAAACTCCAGAGGGACGCGGAGATCAGTGCCTCCAAAGGAGACGATGCCTGACTCCTCGTGAAACTTGATAGGAGTCCCAGGATTCCTGTGGCACGTGGAAAGGGACCCTTGGTCTCCCGCCTCAGCTGGAGAGGCGTCCCAATTGCCCTGCCAAGCCTCGAGGAGAATCCCGAGTTGTCCCTGGCAAGTAGGCAGTAGTTCTGACGTCGGGAAGCAAACAGGTGTGTGGAAGGGCCATCCCCGTGGTAACTCGAGAATATACCCCAGGTTCCCGCCGCAACTCGAGAAAAACCATGAGCCTTCCCCCTCGCCGCGAGATGAGGCCCGATTCCCCTGCACTGCGTGCAGAGCAATGCCGTGTTGCACATCACACAGGAAAGGAGCCTTGATTTCCTTGATGGCACTCCAGAGAAACCCCAAGAACACTGTTTCAAGGCTAGAGGGATCCTGAGGTCACTGTAGCAACACAAAAGAGCTCTGTGGACCAAAAATCAACTCGAGATGAGAGGTTAGTCCTTGGCTTCGACTCCAGAGGAATACCACCTTACCACAAGCACCTCAAGAGGAGGCTTCTCTCAGCTCTACGTATGTGAGAGGGACCCTGAGTTTGCGGCCTAAAGTGGAATGGACACCGCGATGCCCTGACTCGAAATAAGGCCGGATATCCCTGCAGTGACTTGAATGCAGGCTCTTCTTGCATCTCCCAAGACGAAAGGATGTCTGAATCCCCTGTGGAGACCACAGATAAAGACCTAGTTCCCCACCTCATCGCGACCGGAAGCCTCACATCCTTGGAAAACTCCAGAGGGACACGGAGATCAGTGCCTCCAAAGGAGACGATGCCTGACTCCTCGTGAAACTTGATAGGAGTCCCAGGATTCCTGTGGCACGTGGAAAGGGACGCTTGGTCTCCCGCCTCAGCTGGAGAGGCGTCCCAATTGCCCTGCCAAGCCTCCTGGAGAATCCCGAGTTGTCCCTCGCAACTAGGCAGGAGTCCTGACGTCGCTGAACAAACACGTGTGTGGAAGGGCCATCCCCGTCGCAACTCGGGAATATACCCCAGGTTCCCGCCGCAACTCGAGAAAAACCATGAGACTTCCCCCTCGCCGTGAGATGAGGCCCGATTCCCCTCCACTGCAAGCTGAGCATTTCCGTGTTGCACATCACACACGAAAGGAGCCTTGATTTCCTTGATGGCAGTCCAGAGAAACCCCAAGAACACTGTTTCAAGGCTAGAGGGATCCTGAGGTCACTGTAGCAACACGAAAGAGCTCTGTGGACAAAAAAATCAACTCGAGATGAGAGGTTAGTCCCTGGCTTCGACTCCAGAGGAATACCACCTTACCACAAGCACCTCAAGAGGACGCTTCTCTCAGCTCTGGGTATGTGAGAGGGACCCTGAGTTTTTGTCCTCAAGCAGAATGGACACCGTGACGCCCTGACTCGAAATAAGGCCGCATATCCCTGCAGTGACTTGAATGCAGGCTCGTCTTGCATCTCCCAAGACGAAAGGATGTCTGAATCCCCTGTGGAGACACAGAGAAAGACCTAGTTCCCCACCTCATCGCGACCGGAGGCCTCACATCCTTTGAAAACTCCAGAGGGACGCGGAGATCAGTGCCTCCAAAGGAGACGATGCCTGACTCCTCGTGAAACTTGATAGGAGTTCCAGGATTCCTGTGGCACGTGCAAAGGGACCCTTGGTCTCCCGCCTCAGCTGGAGAGGCGTCCCAATTGCCCTGCCATGCCTCGAGGAGAATCCCGAGTTGTCCCTCACAACTAGGCAGGAGTCCTGACGTCGCTGAACAAACAGGTGTGTGGAAGGGCCATCCCCGTCGTAACTCGAGAATATACCCCAGGTTTCTGCCGCAACTGGAGAAAAACCATGAGACGTCCCCCTCGCCGCGAGATGAGGCCTGATTCCCCTGCACTGCGTGCAGAGCAATGTCGTGTTGCACATCACACAGGAAAGGAGCCTTGATTTCCTTGATGGCACTCCAGAGAAACCCCAACAACACCGTTTCAAGGCTAGAGGGATCCTGAGGTCACTGTAACAACATTAAAGAGCTCCGCGGACCAAAAATCAACTCGAGATGAGAGGTTAGGCCCTGGCTTCAACTCCAGAGGAATACCACCTTACCACAAGCACCTCAAGAGGAGGCTACTCTCAGCTCTAGGTATGTGAGAGGGACCCTGAGTTTGCGGCCTCAAGTGGAATGGACACCGCGATGCCCTGACTCGAAATAAGGCCGGATATCCCAGCAGTGACTTGAATGCAGGCTCGTCTTGCATCTCCCAAGACGAAAGGATGTCTGAATCCCCTGTGGAGACCACAGAGAAAGACCGAGTTACCCACCTCATCGCGACCGGAGGTCTCACATCCTTGGAAAACTCCAGAGGGACGCGGAGATCGGTGTCTCCAAAGGAGACGATGCCTGACTCCTCGTGAAACTTGATAGGAGTCCCAGGATTCCTGTGGCTCGTGGAAAGGGACACTTGGTCTCCCGCCTCAGCTGGAGATGCGTCCCAATTGCCCTGCCAAGCCTCGAGGAGAATCCCGAGTTGTCCCTCGCAACTAGGCAGGAGTCCTGACGTCGCTGAACAAACACGTGTGTGGAAGGGCCATCCCCGTCGTAACTCGAGAATATACCCCAGGTTTCCGCCGCAACTGGAGAAAAACTATGAGACGTCCCCCTCGCCGCGAGATGAGGCCTGATTCCCCTGCACTGCGTGCAGAGCAATGTCGTGTTGCACATCACACAAGAAAGGAGACTTGATTTCCTTGATGGCACTCCAGAGAAACCCCAAGAACACCGTTTCAAGGCTAGAGGGATCCTGAGGTCACTGTAACAACACTAAAGAGCTCCGCGGACCAAAAATCAACTTGAGATGAGAGGTTAGGCCCTGGCTTCCACTCCAGAGGAATACCACCTTACCACAAGCACCTCAAGAGGAGGCTACTCTCAGCTCTAGGTATGTGAGAGGGACCCTGAGTTTGCGGCCTCAAGTGGAATGGACACCGCGATGCCCTGACTCGAAATAAGGCCGGATATCCCAGCAGTGACTTGAATGCAGGCACGTCTTGCATCTCCCAATCGAAAGGACGTCTGAATCCCATTTGGAGACCACAGAGAAAGACGTAGTTTCCCACCTGATCGCGACCGGAGGCCTCACATCCTTGGAAAACTCCAGAGGGACGCGGAGATCAGTGCCTCCAAAGGAAACGATGCCTGACTCCTCGTGAAACTTGATAGGAGTCCCAGGATTCCTGTGGCATGCGGAAAGGGACCCTTGGTCTCCCGCCTCAGCTGGAGAGGCGTCCCAATTGCCCTGCCAAGCCTCGAGGAGAATCCCGAGTTGTGCCTCGCAACTAGGCAGGAGTCATGACGTCGCTGAACAAACACGTGTGTGGAAGGGCCATCCCCGTGGTAACTCGAGAATATACCCCAGGTTCCCGCCGAAACTCGATAAAAACCATGAGACTTCCCCCTCGCCGCGAGATGAGGCCCGATTCGCCTGCACTGCGTGCAGAGCAATGCCGTGTTGCACATCACACAGGAAAGAAGCCTTGATTTCCTTGATGGCACTCCAGAGAAACCCCAAGAACACTGTTTCAAGGCTAGAGGGATCCTGAGGTCACTGTAGCAACACGAAAGAGCTCCGTGGACCAAAAATTCACTCGAGATGAGAGGTTAATCGCTGGCTTCGACTCCAGAGGAAAACCACCTTACCACAAGCACCTCAAGAGGAGGCTTCTCTCAGCTCTAGGTATGTGAGAGGTACCCTGAGTTTGCGGCCTCAAGTGGAATGGACACCGCGATGCCCTGACTCGAAATAAGGCCGGATATCCCTGCAGTGACTTGAATGCAGGCTCGTCTTGCATCTCCCAAGATGAAAGGATGTCTGAATCCCCTATGGAGACCGCAGATATAGACCTAGTTCCCCACCTCAACGCGACCGGAGGCCTCACTTCCTTTGAAAACTCCTGAGGGACGCGGAGATCAGTGCCTCCAAAGCAGACGATGCCTGACTCCTCGTGAAACTTGATAGGAGTCCCAGGATTCCTGTGGCACGTGGAAAGGGACCCTTGGTCTCCCGCCTCAGCTGGAGAGGCGTCCCAATTGCCCTGCCAAGCCTCGAGGAGAATCCCGAGTTGTCCCTCGCAACTAGGCAGGAGTCCTGACGTCGCTGAACAAACACGTGTGTGGAAGGGCCATCCCCGTCGTAACTCGAGAATATACCCCAGGTTCCCGGTGCAACTCGAGAAAAACCTTGAGACTTCCCCCTCGCGGCGAGATGAGGCCCGATTCCCCTGCACTGCGTGCAGAGCAATGCCGTGTTGGACATCACACAGGAAAGGAGCCTTGATTTCCTTGATGGCATTCCAGAGAAACCATAAGAACACTGTTTCACGGCGAGAGGGATCCTGAGGTAACTGTAGCAACACGAAAGAGCTCCGTGGACCAAAAATCAACTTGAGATGAGAGGTTAGTCCCTGGCTTCGACTCCAGAGGAATACCACCTTACCACAAGCACCTCAAGAGGAGGCTTCTCTCAGCTCTAGGTATGTGAGAGGGACCCTGAGTTTGCGGCCTCAAGTGGAATGGACACCGCGATGCCCTGACTCGAAATAAGGCAGGATATCCCAGCAGTGACTTGAATGCAGGCTCGTCGTGCATCTCCCAAGACGAAAGGATGTCTGAATCCCCTGTGGAGACCACAGAGAAAGACGTAGTTTCCCACCTAATCGCGACCGGAGGCCTCACATCCTTGGATAACTCCAGAGGGACGCGGAGATCAGCGCCTCCAAAGGAAACGATGCCTGACTCCTCGTGAAACTTGATAGGAGTCCCAGGATTCCTGTGGCATGCGGAAAGGGACCCTTGGTCTCCCGCCTCAGCTGGAGAGGCGTCCCAATTGCCCTGCCAAGCCTCGAGGAGAATCTCGAGTTGTCCCTGGCAAGTAGGCAGGAGTCCTGACGTCGGGAAGCAAACACGTGTGTGGAAGGGCCATCCCCGTCGTAACTCGAGAATATACCCCAGGTTCCCGCCGCAACTCGAGAAAAACCATGAGACTTCCCCCTCGCCGTGAGATGAGGCCCGATTCCCCTCCACTGCAAGCTGAGCATTTCCGTGTTGCACATCACACACGAAAGGAGCCTTGATTTCCTTGATGGCAGTCCAGAGAAACCCCAAGAACACTGTTTCAAGGCTAGAGGGATCCTGAGGTCACTGTAGCAACAAAAAAGAGCTCCGTGGACCAAAAATCAACTCGAAATGAGAGGTTAGTCCCTGGCTTCGACTCCAGAGGAATACCACCTTACCACAAGCACCTAAAGAGGAGGCTTCTCTCAGCTCTAGGTATTTGAGAGGGACCCTGAGTTTGCGGCCTCCAGTGGAATGGACACCGGGATGCCCTGACTCGAAATAAGGCCGGATATCCCTGCAGTGACTTGAATGCAGGCTCGTCTTGCATCTCCTAAGACGAAAGGATGTCTGAATCCCCTGTGGAGACCACAGAGAAAGACCTAGTTTCCCACCTCATCGCGACCGGAGGCCTCACATCCTTTGAAACCTCCAGAGGGACGCGGAGATCAGTGCCTCCAAAGGAGACGATGCCTGACTCCTCTTGAAGCTTGATAGGAGTCCCAGGATTCCTGTGGCACGTGGAAAGGGACCCTTGGTCTCCCGCCTCACCTGGAGAGGCGTCCCAATTGCCCTGCCAAGCCTCGAGGAGAATCCCGAGCTGTCCTTCCCAACTAGGCAGGAGTCCTGACGTCGCTGAACAAAGACGTGTGTGGAAGGGCCATCCCCGTCGTAACTCGAGAATATACCCCAGGTTCCCGCCGCAACTCGAGAAAAACCATGAGACTTCCCCCTCGCCGCGAGATGAGGCCCGATTCCCCTGCACTGCGTGCAGAGCAATGCCGTGTTGCACATCAGACAGGAAAGGAGCCTTGATTTCCTTGATGGCACTCCAGAGAAAGCCCAAGAACACTGTTTCAAGGCTAGAGGGATCCTGAGGTCACTGTAGCAACGAGAAAGAGCTCCATGGACCAAAATTCAACTCGAGATGAGAGGTTAGTCCCTGGCTTCGACTCCAGAGGAATACCACCTTACCACAAGCACCTCAAGAGGAGGCTTCTCTCAGCTCTAGGTATGTGAGAGGGACCCTGAGTGTGCGGCCTCAAGTGGAATGGACACCGCGATGCCCTGACTCGAAATAAGGCCGGATATCCTTGCAGTGACTTGAATGCAGGCTCGTCTTGCATCTCCCAAGATGGAACGATGTCTGAATCCCCTGTGGAGACCACAGAGAAAGACCTAGTTCCCCACCACATCGCGAACGGAGGCCTCACATCCTTTGAAAACTCCAGAGGAACGCGGAGATCAGTGCCTCCAAAGGAGACGATGCCTGACTCCTCGTAAAATTGATAGGAGTCCCAGGATTCCTGTGGCACGTGGAAAGGGACCCTTGGTCTCCCGTCTCAGCTGGAGAGGCGTCCCAATTGCCCTGCCAGGCCTCGAGGAGAATCCCGAGTTGTCCCTCGCAACTAAGCAGGAGTTCTGACGTCGCTGAACAAACACGTGTGTGGAAGGGCCATCCCCGTCGTAACTCGAGAATATACCCCAGGTTCCCGCCGCAACTCGAGAAAAACCATGAGACTTCCCCCTCGCCGCGAGATGAGGCCCGATTCCCCTGCACTGCGTGCAGAGCAATGCCGTGTTGCACATCACACAGGAAAGGAGCCTTGATTTCCTTGATGGCACTCCAGAGAAACCCCAAGAACACTGTTTCAAGGCTAGAGGGATCCTGAGGTCACTGTAGCAACACGAAAGAGCTCCGTGGACCACAAATCAACTCGAGATGAGAGGTTAGTCCCTGGCTTCGACTCCAGAGGAATACCACCTTACCACAAGCACCTCAAGAGGAGGCTTCTCTCAGCTCTAGGTATGTGAGTAGGACCCTGAGTTTGTGGCCTCAAGTGGAATGGACACCGCGATGCCCTGACTCGAAATAAGGCCGGATATCCCTGCAGTGACTTGAATGCAGGCTCGTCTTGCATCTCCCAAGACGGAACGATGCCTGAATCCCCTGTGGAGACCACAGAGCAAGACCTAGTTCCCCACCTCATCGCGACCGGAGGCCTCACATCCTTTGAAAACTCCAGAGGAACGCGGAGATCAGTGCCTCCAAAGGAGACGATGCCTGACTCCTCGTAAAATTGATAGGAGTCCCAGGATTCCTGTGGCAGGTGGAAAGGGACCCTTGGTCTCCCGCCTCAGCTGGAGTGGCGTCCCAATTGCCCTGCCAAGCCTCGAGGAGAATCCCGAGTTGTCCCTCGCATCTAGGCCGGAGTCCTGACGTCGCTGAACAAACAGGTGTGTAAGGGCCATCCCCGTCGTAACTCGAGAATATACCCCAGGTTCCCGCCGCAACTAGAGAAAAACCATGAGACTTCCCCCTCGCTGCGAGATGAGGCCTGATTCCCCTGCACTGCCTGCAGAGCAATGCCGTGTTGCACATCACACAGGAAAGGAGCCTTGATTTCCTTGATGGCACTCCAGAGAAAGCCCAAGAACACTGTTTCAAGCCTAGAGGGATCCTGAGGTCACTGTAGCAACACGAAAGAGCTCCGTGGACCAAAAATCAACTCGAGATGAGAGGTTAGTCCCTGGCTTCGACTCCAGAGGAATACCACCTTACCACAAGCACCTCAAGAGGAAGCTTCTCTCAGCTCTAGGTATGTGAGAGGGACCCTGAGTTTGCGGCCTCAAGTGGAATGGACACCGCGATGCCCTGACTCGAAATAAGGCCGGATATCCCTGCAGTGACTTGAATGCAGGCTCGTCTTGCATCTCCCAAGACGAAAGGATGTCTGAAACCCTGTGGAGACCACAGAGCAAGACCTAGTTCCCCACCTCATCGCGACCGGAGGCCTCACATCCTTTGAAAACTCCAGAGGGACGCGGAGATCAGTGCCTCCAAAGGAGACGAAGCCTGACTCCTCGTGAAACTTGATAGGAGTCCCAGGATTCCTGTGGCACGTGGAAAGGGACACTTGGTCTCCCGCCTCAGCTGGAGAGGCGTCCCAATTGCCCTGCCAAGCCTCGAGGAGAATCCCGAGTTGTCCCTCGCAACTAGGCCGGAGTCCTGATGTCGCTGAACAAACACGTGTGTGGAAGGGCCATCCCTGTCGTAACTCGAGAATATACCCCAGGTTCCCGCCGCAACTCGAGAAAAACCATGAGACTTCCCCCTCGCCGCGAGATGAGGCCCGATTCCCCTGCACTGCGTGCAGATCAATGCCGTGTTGCACATCACACAGGAAAGGAGCCTTGATTTCCTTGATGGCACTCCAGAGAAACCCCAAGAACACTGTTTCAAGGCTAGAGGGATCCTGAGGTCACTGTAGCAACGAGAAAGAGCTCCATGGACCAAAATTCAACTCGAGATGAGAGGTTAGTCCCTGGCTTCGACTCCAGAGGAATACCACCTTACCACAAGCACCTCAAGAGGAGGCTTCTCTCAGCTCTAGGTATGTGAGAGGGACCCTGAGTGTGCGGGCTCAAGTGGAATGGACACCGCGATGCCCTGACTCGAAATAAGGCCGGATATCCCTGCAGTGACTTGAATGCAGGCTCGTCTTGCATCTCCCAAGACGAAAGGATGTCTGAAACCCTGTGGAGACCACAGAGAAATACCTAGTTCCCCACCTCATCGCGACTGGAGGCCTCACATCCTTTGAAAACTCCAGAGTGATGCCGAGATCAGTGCCTCCAAAGGAGACGATGCCTGACTCCTCGTGAAATTTAATAGGAGTCCCAGGATTCCTGTGGCACGTGGAAAGGGACCCTTGGTCTCCCGCCTCAGCTGGAGAGGCGTCCCAATTGCCCTGCCATGCCTCGAGGAGAATCCCAAGTTGTCCCTCGCAACTAGGCAGGAGTCCTGACGTCGCTGAACAAACAGGTGTGTGGAAGGGCCATCCCCGTCGTAACTCGAGAATATACCCCAGGTTCCCGCCGCAACTCGAGAAAAACCATGAGACTTCCCCCTCGCTGCGAGATGAGGCCCGATTCCCCGGCACTGCGTGCAGAGCAATGCCGAGTTGCACATCACACAGGAAAGGAGCCTTGATTTCCTTGATGGCACTCCAGAGAAACCCCAAGAACACTGTTTCAAGGCTAGAGGGATCCTGAGGTCACTGTAGCAACACGAAAGAGCTCCGTGGACCAAAAGTCAACTCGAGATGAGAGGTTAGTCCCTGGCTTCGACTCCAGAGGAATACCACCTTACCACAAGCACCTCAAGAGGAGGCTTCTCTCAGCTCTAGGTATGTGAGAGGGACCCTGAGTTTGCGGCCTCAAGAGGAATGGACACCGCGATGCCCTGACTCGAAATAAGGCCGGATATCCCTGCAGTTCCTTGAATGCAGGCTCGTCTTGCATCTCCCAAGACGAAAGGATGCCTGAATCCCCTGTGGAGACCACAGAGAAAGACCTAGTTCCCCACCTCATCGCGACCGGAGGCCTCACATCCTTTGAAAACTCCAGAGGGACGCGGAGATCAGTGCCTCCAAAGGAGACGATGCCTGACTCCTCGTGAAACTTGATAGGAGTCCCAGGATTCCTGTGGCACGTGGAAAGGGACCGTTGGTCTCCCGCCTCAGCTGGAGAGGCGTCCCAATTGCCCTGCCAAGCCTCGAGGAGAATCCCGAGTTGTCCCTCGCAACAAGGCAGGAGTCCTGACATCGCTGAACACATACGTTTGTGGAAGGTCCATCCCCGTCGTAACTCGAGAATATACCCCAGGTTCCCGCCGCAACTCGAGAAAAACCATGAGACTTCCCCCTCGCCGCGAGATGAGGCCCGATTCCCCTGCACTGCGTGCAGAGCAATTCCGTGTTGCACGTCACACAGGAAACAAGCCTTGATTTCCTTGATGGCTCTCGAGAGAAACCCCAAGAACACTGTTTCAAGGCTAGAGGGATCCTGAGGTCACTGTAGCAACACGAAAGAGCTCCGTGGACCAAAAATCAACTCGAGATGAGAGGTTAGTCCCTGGCTTCGACTCCAGAGGAATACCACCTTACCACAAGTACCTCAAGAGGAGGCTTCTCTCAGCCTTAGGTATGTGAGAGGGACCCTGAGTTTGCGGCCTCAAGTGAAATGGACACAGGGATGCCCTGACTCAAAATGAGGCCGGTTATCCGTTCAGTGACTTGAATGCAGACTCGTCTTGCATGTCCCAAGACGAAAGGATGTCTGAATCCCCTGTGGAGACCACAGAGAAAGACCTAGTTCCCCACCTCATCACGACTGGAGGCCTCACATACTTTGAAAACTCCAGAGGGATGCGGAGATCAGTGCCTCCAAAGGGGATGATGCCGGACTCCTCGTGAAACTTGATAGGAGTCCCAGGATTCCTGTGGCACATAGAAAGGGAAACTTGGTCTCTCGCCTCAGCTGAAGAGGCGTCCCAATTGCCCTGCCAAGCCCCGAGGAGAATCCCGAGTTGTCCCTCGCAACTATGCAGGAGTCCTGATGTCGCTGAGCAAACACGTGTTTGGAAGGGTCATCTCCGTCGTAACTCGAGAATATACCCCATGTTCCCGCCCCAACTCGAGAAAAACCATGAGACTTCCCGGTCGCCGCAAGATGAGCCCCGATTCCCCTGCACTGCATGCAGAGCAATTAGGTGTTGCACATCACACATGAAAGGAGGCTTGATTTCCTTGATGGCATTCCAGCGAAACCCCAAGAACACTGTTACAAGGCTAGAGGGATCCTGAGGTCACTGTAGCAACACGAAAGAGCTCCGTGGACCAAAAATCAACTCGAGATGAGACGTTAGTCCCAGGCTTCGACTCCAGAGGAATACCACCTTACCAAAAGCACCTCAAGAGGAATCTTCTCTCAGTTCTAACTATGTGAGAGGGACCCTGAATTTGCGGCCTCAAGTGGAATGGACACCGCGATGCCCTGACTCGAACTAAGGCCGGATATCGCTGCAGTGACTTGAATGCAGGCTCGTCTTGTATCTCCCAAGACGAAAGGACGTCTGAATCCCCTGTGGAGACCACAGAGAAAGACCTGTTCCCCACCTCATCACGACCGGAGGCCTCACATCCTTTGAAAACTCCAGAGGGACCCGGAGATCAGTGTCTCCAAAGGAGACGATGCCTGACTCCTCGTGAAACTTGATAGGAGTCCCAGCATTCCTGTGGCAGGTGGAAAGGGACCCGTGGTCTCCCGCCTCAGCTGGAGAGGCGTCCCAATTGCCCTGCCAAGCCTCGAGGAGAATCCCGAGTTGTCCCTCGCAACTAGGCCGGAGTCCTGACGTCGCTGAACACACAGGTGTGTGGAAGGGCCATCCCCGTCGTAACTCGAGAATATACCCAGGTTCCCGCCGCAACTCCAGAAAAACCATGAGAATTCCCCCTCGCCACGAGATGAGGCCCGATTGCCCTGCACTGCATGCAGAGCAATGCCGGGTTGCACATCAGACAGGAAAGGAGCCTTGATTTCCTTAATGGCACTCCAGAAAAAGCCCAAGAACACTGTTTCAAGGCTAGAGGGATCCTGAGGTCACTGTAGCAACACGAAAGAGCTCCGTGGACCAAAAGTCAACTCGAGATGAGAGGTTAGTCCCTGGCTTCGACTCCAGAGGAATACCACCTTACCACAAGCACCTCAAGAGGAGGCTTCTCTCAGCTCTAGGTATGTGAGAGGGACCCTGAGTTTGCGGCCTCAAGAGGAATGGACACCGCGATGCCCTGACTCGAAATAAGGCCGGATATCCCTGCAGTTCCTTGAATGCAGGCTCGTCTTGCATCTCCCAAGACGAAAGGATGCCTGAATCCCCTGTGGAGACCACAGAGAAAGACCTAGTTCCCCACCTCATCGCGACCGGAGGCCTCACATCCTTTGAAAACTCCAGAGGGACGCGGAGATCAGTGCCTCCAAAGGAGACGATGCCTGACTCCTCGTGAAACTTGATAGGAGTCCCAGGATTCCTGTGGCACGTGGAAAGGGACCGTTGGTCTCCCGCCTCAGCTGGAGAGGCGTCCCAATTGCCCTGCCAAGCCTCGAGGAGAATCCCGAGTTGTCCCTCGCAACAAGGCAGGAGTCCTGACATCGCTGAACACATACGTTTGTGGAAGGTCCATCCCCGTCGTAACTCGAGAATATACCCCAGGTTCCCGCCGCAACTCGAGAAAAACCATGAGACTTCCCCCTCGCCGCGAGATGAGGCCCGATTCCCCTGCACTGCGTGCAGAGCAATTCCGTGTTGCACGTCACACAGGAAACAAGCCTTGATTTCCTTGATGGCTCTCGAGAGAAACCCCAAGAACACTGTTTCAAGGCTAGAGGGATCCTGAGGTCACTGTAGCAACACGAAAGAGCTCCGTGGACCAAAAATCAACTCGAGATGAGAGGTTAGTCCCTGGCTTCGACTCCAGAGGAATACCACCTTACCACAAGTACCTCAAGAGGAGGCTTCTCTCAGCCTTAGGTATGTGAGAGGGACCCTGAGTTTGCGGCCTCAAGTGAAATGGACACAGGGATGCCCTGACTCAAAATGAGGCCGGTTATCCGTTCAGTGACTTGAATGCAGACTCGTCTTGCATGTCCCAAGACGAAAGGATGTCTGAATCCCCTGTGGAGACCACAGAGAAAGACCTAGTTCCCCACCTCATCACGACTGGAGGCCTCACATACTTTGAAAACTCCAGAGGGATGCGGAGATCAGTGCCTCCAAAGGGGATGATGCCGGACTCCTCGTGAAACTTGATAGGAGTCCCAGGATTCCTGTGGCACATAGAAAGGGAAACTTGGTCTCTCGCCTCAGCTGAAGAGGCGTCCCAATTGCCCTGCCAAGCCCCGAGGAGAATCCCGAGTTGTCCCTCGCAACTAGGCAGGAGTCCTGATGTCGCTGAGCAAACACGTGTTTGGAAGGGTCATCTCCGTCGTAACTCGAGAATATACCCCATGTTCCCGCCCCAACTCGAGAAAAACCATGAGACTTCCCGGTCGCCGCAAGATGAGCCCTGATTCCCCTGCACTGCATGCAGAGCAATTAGGTGTTGCACATCACACATGAAAGGAGGCTTGATTTCCTTGATGGCATTCCAGCGAAACCCCAAGAACACTGTTACAAGGCTAGAGGGATCCTGAGGTCACTGTAGCAACACGAAAGAGCTCCGTGGACCAAAAATCAACTCGAGATGAGACGTTAGTCCCAGGCTTCGACTCCAGAGGAATACCACCTTACCAAAAGCACCTCAAGAGGAATCTTCTCTCAGTTCTAACTATGTGAGAGGGACCCTGAATTTGCGGCCTCAAGTGGAATGGACACCGCGATGCCCTGACTCGAACTAAGGCCGGATATCGCTGCAGTGACTTGAATGCAGGCTCGTCTTGTATCTCCCAAGACGAAAGGACGTCTGAATCCCCTGTGGAGACCACAGAGAAAGACCTGTTCCCCACCTCATCACGACCGGAGGCCTCACATCCTTTGAAAACTCCAGAGGTACGCGGAGATCAGTGTCTCCAAAGGAGACGATGCCTGACTCCTCCTGAAACTTGATAGGAGTCCCAGGATTCCTGCGCCACGTGGAAAGGGACCATTGGTCTCCCACCTCAGCTGGAGAGGCGTCCCAATTGCCCTGCCAAGCCTTGAGGAGATTCCCGAGTTGGCCCTTGCAACTAGGCAGGAGTCGTGACGTCGCTGAACAAACACGTGGGTGGAAGGGCCATCCCCGTCGTAACTCGAGAATATACCCCAGGTTCCCGCCGCAACTCGAGAAAAACCATGAGACTTCCCCCTCGCCGCGAGATGAGGCCCGATTCCCCTGCACTGCGTGCAGAGCAATTCTGTTGCACATTCACACATGAAAGGAGCCTTGATTTCCTTGATGGCACTCCAGAGAAAGCCCAAGAACACTATTTCAAGGCTAGAGGGATCCTGAGGTCACTGTAGCAACACGAAAGAGCTCCGTGGACCAAAAATCAACTCGAGATGGGAGGTTAGTCCCTGGCTTCGACTCCAGAGGACTACCACCTTACCACAAGCACCTCAAGAGGAGGCTTCTCTCAGCTCTAGGTATGTGAGAGGGACCTTGATTTTGCGGCCTCAAGTGGAATGAATACAGCAATGCCCTGACTCGAAATAAGGCCGGATATCCCTGCAGTGACTTGAATGCAGGCTCGTCTTGCATCTCCCAAGATGAAAGGATGTCTAAATCCCCTGTGGAGACCACAGAGAAAGACCTAGTTCCCCACCTCATCGCCACCGGAGGCCTCACATCCTTTGAAAACTCCAGAGGGACGCGGAGATCAGTGCCTCCAAAGGAGACGATGCCTGACTCCTCGTGAAACTTGATAGGAGTCCCAGGATTCCTGTGACACGTGGAAAGGGACACTTGGTCTCCCGCCTCAGCTGGAGAGGCGTCCCAATTGCCCTGCCAAGCCCCGAGGAGAATCCCGAGTTGTCCCTCGCAATTAGGCAGGAGTCCTGAAGTCGCTGAGCAAACACGTGTTTGGAAGGGTCATCTCCGTCGTAACTCGAGAATATACCCCAGGTTCCCGCCCCAACTCGAGAAAAACCATGAGACTTCCCGCTCGCCGCGAGATGAGCCCCGATTCCCCTGCACTGCATGCAGAGCAATTAGGTGTGGCACATCACACATGAAAGGAGGCTTGATTTCCTTGATGGCATTCCAGCGAAACCCCAAGAACACTGTTTCAAGGCTAGAGGGATCCTGCGGTCACTGTAGCAACACGAAAGAGCTCCGTGGACCAAAAATCAACTCGAGATGAGAGGTTAGTCCCTGGCATCGACTCCAGAGGAATACCACCTTACCACAAGCACCTCAAGAGGAGGCTTCTCTCAGCTCTAGGTATGTGAGAGGGACCCTGAGATTTCGGCCTCACGTGGAATGGCACCGCGATGCCCTGACTAGAAATAAGGGCAGATATCCCTGCAGTGACTTGAATGCAGGCTCGTCTTGCATATCCCAAGACGAAAGGATGTCTGAATCCCCTGTGGAGACCAAAGAGAATGACCTAGTTTCCCACCTCATCGCGACCGGAGGCCTCACATCCCTTGAAAACTCCAGAGGTATGCGGAATCAGTGCCTCCAAAGGAGACGATGCCTGACTCCTCGTGAAAATTGATAGGAGTCCCAGGATTCCTGTGGCACGTATAAAGGGACTCTTGGTCTCCTACCTCAGCTGGAGAGGCGTCCCAATTGCCCTGCCAAGCCTCGAGGAGAATCCCGAGTTGTCCCTCGCAACTAGGCAGGAGTCCTGACGTCGCTGAACAAACAAGTGGGTGGAAGGGCCATCCCCGCGTAACTCGAGAATTTACCCCAGGTTCCCGCCGCAACTCGAGAAAAACCATGAGTCTTCCCCCTCGCCGCGAGATGAGGCCCGATTCCCCTGCACAGCGTGCAGAACAAGTCCGTGTTGCACATCACACATGAAAGAAGCCTTGATTTCCTTGATGGCACTGCAGAGAAACCCCAAGAACACTGTTTCAATGCTAGAGGGATCCTGAGGTCACTGTAGCAACACGATAGAGCTCCGTGGACCAAAAATCAACCCGAAATGAGAGGTTAGTCCCTGGCTTCGACTCCAGAGGAATACCACCTTACCACGAGCACCTCAAGAGGAGGCTTCTCTCAGCTCTAGGTATGTGAGAGGGACCCTGAGTGTGGGGCCTCAAGTGGAATGGACACCGCGATGCCCTGACTAGAAATAAGGGCAGATATCCCTGCAGTGACTTGAATGCAGGCTCGTCTTGCATATCCCAAGACGAAAGGATGTCTGGATCCCCTGTGGAGACCACAGAGAAAGACCTAGTTCCCCACCTCATCGCGACCAGAGGCCTCACATCCTTTGACAACTCCAGAGGTACGCGGAGATCAGTGCCTCCAAAGGAGACGATGCCTGACTCCTCGTAAAATTGATAGGAGTCCCAGGATTCCTGTGGCACGTGGAAAGGGACACTTGGTCTCCCGCCTCAGCTGGAGAGGCGTCCCAATTGCCCTGCCAAGCCTCGAGGAGAATCCCGAGTTGTCCCTCGCAACTAGGCAGGAGTCCTGACGTCGCTGAACAAACACGTGTGTGGAAGGGCCATCCCCGTGGTAACTCGAGAATAGACAACAGGTTCCCGCCGCAACTCGAGAAAAACCATGAGACAACCCACTCGCCGCGAGATGAGGCCCAATTCCCCTGCACTGCGGGCAGAGCAATGCCGTGTTGCACATCACACATGAAAGAAGCCTTGATTTCCTTGATGGCACTGCAGAGAAACCCCAAGAACACTGTTTCAATGCTAGAGGCATCCTGAGGTCACTGTAGCAACACGAAAGAGCTCCGTGGACCAAGAATCAACTCGAGATGAGAGGTTAGTCCCTGGCTTCGACTCCAGAGGAATACCACCTTACCACAAGCACCTCAAGAGGAGGCTTCTCTCAGCTTCAGCTATGTGAGAGGGACCCTGAGTTTGCGGCCTCAAGTGGAATGGACACCGCGATGCCGTGACTCGAAATAAGGCCGGATATCCCTGCAGTGACTTGAATGCAGGCTCGTTTTGCATCTCCCAAGACGAAAGGATGTCTGAATCCCCTGTGGAGACCAAAGACAATGACCTAGTTCCCAACCTCATCGCGACCGGAGGCCTCACATCCCTTGAAAACTCCAGAGGTACGCGGAGATCAGTGCCTCCAAAGGAGACGATGCCGGACTCCTCGTGAAACTTGATAGGAGTCCCAGGATTCCTGTGGCCCGTATAAAGGGACCCTTGGTCTCCCGCCTCAGCTGGAGAGGCATCCCAATTGCCCTGCCAAGCCTTGAGGAGAATCCCGAGTTGTCCCTCGCAACTAGGCAGGAGTCCTGACGTCGCTGAACAAACACGTGGGTGGAATTGCCATCCCCATCGTAACTCGAGAATATACCCCAGGTTCCCGCCGCAACTCGAGAAAAACCATGAGACTTCCCCCTCGCCGCGAGATGAGGCCCGATTCCCCTGCACTGCTTGCAGAACAATTTCGTGATGCACATCACACATGAAAGGAGCCTTGATTTCCTTGATGCCACTACAGAGAAACCCGAAGAACACTGTTTCAAGTCGAGAGGGATCCTGCGGTCACTGTAGCAACACGATAGAGCTCCGTGGACCAAAAATCAACTCGAGATGAGAGGTTAGTCCCTGGCTTCGACTCCAGAGGAATAACACCTTACCACAAGCACCTCAAGAGGAGGCTTCTCTCAGCTCTAGGTATGTGAGAGGGACCCTGAGATTTCGGCCTCACGTGGAATGGCACCGCGATGCCCTGACTAGAAATAAGGGCAGATATCCCTGCAGTGACTTGAATGCAGGCTCGTCTTGAATCTCCCAAGACGAAAGGATGTTTGAATCCCCTGTGGAGACCACATAGAAAGACCTAGTTCCCCACCTCATCGCGACCAGAGGCCTCACATCCTTTGAAAACTCCAGAGGTATGCGGAGATCAGTGCCTCCAAAGGAGACGATGCCTGACTCCTCGTGAAAATTGATAGGAGTCCCAGGATTCCTATGGCACGTTTAAAGGGACTCTTGTTCTCCTGCCTCAGCTGGAGAGGCGTCCCAATTGCCCTGCCAAGCCTCGAGGAGAATCCCGAGTTGTCCCTCGCAACTAGGCAGGAGTCCTGACGTCGCTGAACAAACAAGTGGGTGGAAGGGCCATCCCCAGGTAATTCGGGAATTTACCCCAGGTTCCCGCCGCAACTCGAGAAAATCTATGAGTCTTCCCCCTCGCCGCGAGATGAGGCCCGATTCCCCTGCACTGCGTGCAGAACAATTCCGTGTTGCACATCACACATGAAAGGAGCCTTGATTTCCATGATGCCACTCCAGAGAAACCCCAAGAACACTGTTTCAAGGCTAGAGGGATCCTGCGGTCACTGTAGCAACACAAAAGAGCTCCGTGGACCAAAAATAAACTCGAGATGAGAGGTTAGTCCCTGGCTTCGACTCCAGAGGAATACCACCTTATCACAAGCACCTCAAGAGGAGGCTTCTCTCAGCTCTAGGTATGTGAGAGGGACCCTGATTTTTCGGCCTCACCTGGAATGGCACCGCAATGCCCTGACTCGAAATAAGGCCGGATATCCCTGCAGTGACTTGAATGCAGGCTCGTCTTGCATCTCCCAAGACGAAAGGATGTCTGAATCCCCTGTGGAGACCACAGAGAAAGACCTAGTCCTCCACCTCATCGCGACCGGAGGCCTAACATCCTTTGAAAACTCCAGAGGTACGCAAAGATCAGTGCCTCCATAGGAGACGATGCCTGACTCCTCGTGAAACTTGATAGGAGTCCCAGGATTCCTCTGGCACGTGGAAAGGGACCCTTGGTCTCCCCCCTCAGCTGAAGAGGATTCCCAATTGCCCTGTCAGGCCTCGAGGAGAATCCCGAGTTGTCCCTCGCAACTAGTCAGGAGTCCTGACGTCGCTGAACAAACACGTGTGTGGAAGGGCCATCCCCGTCGAAACTCGAGAATATACCCCAGGTTCCTGCCGCAACTCGAGAAAAACCATGAGACATCCCCCTCGCCGCGAGATGAGGCCCGATTACCCTGCACTGCGTGCAGAGCAATTCCGTGTTGCACATCACACATGAAAGAAGCCTTGATTTCCTTGTTGGCACTGCAGAGAAACCCCAAGAACACTGTTTCAATGCTAGAGCGATCCTGAGGTCACTGTAGCAACACGATAGAGCTCCGTGGACCAAAAATCAACCCGAAATGAGAGGTTAGTCCCTGGCTTCGACTCCAGAGGAATACCACCTTACCACAAGCACCTCAAGAGGAGGCTTCTCTCAGCTCTAGGTATGTGAGAGGGACCCTGAGATTTCGGCCTCACGTGGAATGGTACCGCGATGCCCTGACTCGAAATAAGGGCAGATATCCCTGCAGTGACTTGAATGCTGGCTCGTCTTGCATCTCCCAAGACGAAAGGATGTCTGAATCCCCTGTGGAGACCACAGAGAAAGACCTAGTTCCCCACCTCATCGCGACCAGAGGCCTCACATCCTTTGAAAACTCCAGAGGGACGCGGAGATCAGTGCCTCCAAAGGAGACGATGCCTGACTCCTCGTGAAACTTGATAGGAGTCCCAGGATTCCTGTGGCACGTATAAAGGGACCCTTGGTCTCCCGCCTCAGCTGGAGAGGCGTCCCAATTGCCCTGCCAAGCCTCGAGGAGAATCCCGAGTTGTCCCTCGCAATTAGGCAGGAGTCTTGACGTCGCTGAACAAACACGTGTGTGGAAGGGCCATCCCCGTGGAAACTCGAGAATATACCCCAGGTTCCCGCCGCAACTCGCGAAAAACCATGAGACATCCCCCTCGCCGCGAGATGAGGCCCGATTGCCCTGCACTGCGGGCAGAGCAATTCCGAATTGCACATCACACATGAAAGAAGCCTTGATTTCCTTGATGGCACTCCAGAGAAACCCCAAGAACACTGTTTCAATGCCAAAGGCATCCTGAGGTCACAGTAGCAACATGAAAGAGCTCCGTGGACCAAGAATCAACTCGAGATGAGAGGTTAGTCCCTGGCTTCGACTCCAGAGGAATACCACCTTACCACAAGCACCTCAAGAGGAGGCTTCTCTCAGCTCCAGCTATGTGAGAGGGACCCTGAGTTTGCGGCCTCAAGTGGAATGGACACCGCGATGCCCTGACTCGAAATAAGGCCGGATATCCCTGCAGTGACTTGAATGCAGGCTCGTCTTGCATCTCCCAAGACGAAAGGATGTCTGAATCCCCTGTGGAGACAAAAGAGCAAGACCTAGTTCCCCACCTCATCGCGACCGGAGGCCTCACATCCTTTGAAAACTCCAGAGGTACGCGGAGATCAGTGCCTCCAAAGGAGACGATGCCTGACTACTCGTGAAACTTGATAGGAGTCCCAGGATTCCTGTGGCACGTGGAAAGGGACTCTTGGTCTCCCGCCTCAGCTTGAGAGGCGTCCCAATGGCCCTCCAAAGCCTCGAGGAGAATTCCGAGTTGTCCCTCGCAACTAGGCAGGAGTCCTGACGTCGCTGAACAAACACGTGGGTGGAAGGGCCATCCCCGTCCTAACACGAGAATATACCCCAGGTTCCCGCCGCAACTCGAGAAAAACCATGAGACTTCCCCCTCGCCGCGAGATGAGGCCCGATTCCCCTGCACTGCGTGCAGCGCAATTCCGTGTTGCACATTCACACATGAAAGGAGCCTTGATTTCCTTGATGGCACTCCACAGAAACCCAAGAACACTGTTTCAAGGCTACAGGGATCCTGAGGTCACTGTAGCAACACGAAAGAGGTCCGTGGACCAAAAATCAACTCGAGATGAGAGGTTAGTCGCTGGCTTCGACTCCAGAGGACTACCACCTTACCACAAGCACCTCAAGAGGAGGCTTCTCTCAGCTCTAGGTATGTGAGAGGGACCCTGAGTTTTCGGCCTCACGTGGAATGGCACCCCGATGCCCTGACTCGAAATAAGGCCGGATATCCGTGCAGTGACTTGAATGCAGGCTCGTCTTGCATCTCCCAAGACGAAAGGATGTCTGAATCCCCTGTGGAGACCACAGAGAAAGACCTAGTCCCCCACCTCATGGAGACCGGAGGCCTAACATCCTTTGAAAACTCCAGAGGCACGCAAAGATCAGTGCCTCCAAAGGAGACGATGCCTGACTCCTCGTGAATCTTGATAGGAGTCCCAGGATTCCTGTGGCACGTGGAAACGGACACTTGGTCTCCCGCCTCAGATGGAGAGGCGTCCCAATTGCCCTGCCAAGCCTCGAGGAGAATCCCGAGTGGTCCCTCGCAACTAGGCAGGAGTCCTGACGTCGCTGAACAAACACGTGGGTGGAAGGGCCATCCCCGTCGAAACTCGAGAATATACCCCAGGTTGCCGCCGCAACTCGAGAAAAACCATGAGACTTCCCCCTCGCCGCGAGATGAGGCCCGATTCCCCTGCACTGCGTGCAGAGCAATTCCGTGTTGCACATCACACATGAAAGGAGCCTTGATTTCCTTGATGGCACTCCAGAGAAACCCCAAGAACACTGTTTCAAGGCTAGAGGGATCCTGAGGTCACTGTAGCAACACGAAAGAGCTCCGTGGACCAAAAATCAACTCGAGATGAGAGGTTAGTCCCTGGCTTCGACTCCAGAGGAATACCACCTTACCACAAGCACCTCAAGAGGAGGCTTCTCTCAGCTCTAGCTATGTGAGAGGGACCCTGAGTTTGCGGCCTCAAGTGGAATGGACACCGCGATGCCCTGACTCGAAATAAGGCCGGAAATCCCTGCAGTGACTTGAATGCAGGCTCGTCTTGCATCTCCCAAGACGAAAGGATGTCTGAATCCCCTGTGGAGACCACAGAGAAAGACCAAGTTCCCCACCTCATCGCGACCGGAGGCCCCACATCCCTTGAAAACTCCAGAGGTATGCGGAGATCAGTGCCTCCAAAGGAGAAGATGCCTGACTCCTCGTGAAACTTGATAGGAGTTCCAGGATTCCTGTGGCACGTGGAAAGGGAACCTTGGTCTCCCGCCTCAGCTGGAGAGGCATCCCAATTGCCCTGCCAAGCCTCGAGGAGATTCCCGAGTTGTCCCTCGCAACTAGGCAGGAGTCCTGACGTCGCTGAACAAACACGTGGGTGGAATTGCCATCCCCGTCGTAACTCGAGAATATACCCCAGGTTCCCGCCGCAACTCGAGAAAAACCATGAGACTTCCCCCTCGCCGCGAGATGAGGCCCGAGTTCCCCTGCACTGCTTGCAGAACAATTCCGTGATGCACATCACACATGAAAGGAGCCTTGATTTCCATGATTCCACTCCAGAGAAACCCCAAGAACACTGTTTCAAGGCTAGAGGGATCCTGAGGTCACTGTAGCAACACGAAAGAGCTCCGTGGACCAAGAATCAACTCGAGATGAGAGGTTAGTCCCTGGCTTCGACTCCAGAGGAATACCACCTTACCACAAGCACCTCAAGAGGAGGCTTCTCTCAGCTCTAGGTATGTGAGAGGGACCCTGATTTTTCGGCCTCACGTGGAATGGCACCGCAATGCCCTGACTCGAAATAAGGCCGGACATCCCTGCAGTGACTTGAATGCAGGCTCGTCTTGCATCTCCCAAGACGAAAGGATGTCTGAATCCCATGTGGAGACCACAGAGAAAGACCTAGTCCCCACCTCATCGCGACCGGAGGCCTAACATCCTTTGAAAACTCCAGAGGTACGCAAAGATCAGTGCCTCCAAAGGAGACCATGCCTGACTCCTCGTGAAACTTGATAGGAGTCCCAGGATTCCTGTGGCACGTGGAAAGGGAACCTTGGTCTCCCGCCTCAGCTGAAGAGGCTTCCCAATTGCCCTGTCAGGCCTCGAGGAGAATCCCGAGTTGTCCCTCGCAACTAGGCAGGAGTCCTGACGTGGCTGAACAAACACGTGGGTGGAAGGGCCATCCCCGTCGTAACTCGAGAATATACCCCAGGTTCCCGCCGCAACTCGAGAAAAACCATGAGACTTCGCCCTCGCCGCGAGACGAGGCCCGATTCCCCTGCACTGCTTGCAGAACAATTCCGTGTTGCACATCACACATGAAAGGAGCCTTGATTTCCATGATGCCACTCCAGAGAAACCCCAAGAACACTGTTTCAAGGCTAGAGGGATCATGCAGTCACTGTAGCAACACGAAAGAGCTCCGTGGAACAAAAATCAACTCGAGATGAGAGGTTAGTCCCTGGCTTCGACTCCAGAGGAATACCACCTTACCACAAGCACCTCAAGAGGAGGCTTCTCTCAGCTCTAGGTATGTGAGAGGGACCCTGAGATTTCGGCCTCACGTGGAATGGCACCGCGATGCACTGACTAGAAATAAGGGCAGATATCCCTGCAGTGACTTGAATGCAGGCTCGACTTGCATCTCCCAAGACGAAAGGATGTCTGAATCCCCTGTGGAGACCACATAGAAAGACCTAGTTCCCCACCTCATCGCGACCAGAGGCCTCACATCCTTTGAAAACTCCAGAGGTACGCGAAGATCAGTGCCTCCAAAGGAGACCATGCCTGACTCCTCGTGAAACTTGATAGGAGTCCCAGGATTCCTGTGGCACGTGGAAAGGGACCCTTGGTCTCTCGCCTCAGCTGAAGAGGCATCCCAATTGCCCTGCCAAGCCTTGAGGAGAATCCCGAGTTGTCCCTCGCAACTAGGCAGGAGTCCTGACGTCGCTGAACAAACACGTGGGTGGAATTGACATTCCCGTCGTAACTCGAGAATATACCCCAGGTTCCCGCCGCAACTCGAGAAAAACCATGAGACTTCCCCCTCGCCGCGAGATGAGGCCCGATTCCCCTGCACTGCTTGCAGAACAATTCCGTGATGCACATCACACATGAAAGGAGCCGTGATTTCCATGATGCCACTCCAGAGAAACCCCAGGAACACTGTTTCAAGGCTAGAGGGATCCTGCGGTCACTGTAGCAACACGATAGAGCTCCGTGGAACAAAAATCAACTCGAGATGAGAGGTTAGTCCCTGGCTTCGACTCCAGAGAAATACCACCTTACGACAAGCACCTCAAGAGGAGGCTTCTCTCAGCTCTAGGTATGTGAGAGGGACCCTGAAATTTCGGCCTCACGTGGAATGGCACCGCGAAGCCCTGACTAGAAATAAGGCCGGATATCCCTGCAGTGACTTGAATGCAGGCTCGACTTGCATATCCCAAGACGAAAAGATGTCTGAATCCCCTGGTGAGACCACATAGAAAGACCTAGTTCCCCACCTCATCGTGACCGGAGGCCTCACATCCTTTGAAAACTCCAGAGGTACGCGGAGATCAGTGCCTCCAAAGGAGACGATGCCTGACTCCTCGTGAAAATTGATATGAGTCCCAGGATTCCTGTGGCACGTATAAAGGGACACTTGGTCTTCCGCCTCACCTGGAGAGGCGTCCCAATTGCCCTGCCAAGCCTCGAGGAGAATCCCGAGTTGTCCCTCGCATCTAGGCAGGAGTCCTGACGTCGCTGAACAAACACGTGTGTGAAAGGGCCATCCCTGTCGAAACTCGAGAATATACCCCAGGTTCCCGCCGCAACTCGAGAAAAACAATGAGACTTCCCCCTCGCCGCGAGATGAGGCCCGATTCCCCTGCACTGCTTGCAGAACAATTCCGTGTTGCACATCACACATGAAAAGAGCCTTGATTTCCATGATGCCACTCCAGACAAACCCCAAGAACACTGTTTCAAGGCTAGAGGGATCCTGCGGTCACTGTAGCAACACGAAAGAGCTCTGTGGACCAAAAATCAACTCGAGATGAGAGGTTAGTCCCTGGCTTCCACTCCAGAGGAATACCACCTTACCACAAGCACCTCAAGAGGAGGCTTCTCTCAGCTCTAGGTATGTGAGAGGGACCCTGAGATTTCGGCCTCTCGTGGAATGGCACCGCGATGACCTGACTAGAAATAAGGGCAGATATCCCTGCAGTGACTTGAATGCAGGCTCGTCTTGCATCTCCCAAGACGAAAGGATGTCTAAATCCCCTGTGGAGACCACAGAGAAAGACCTAGTTCCCCACCTCATCGCGACCAGAGGCCTCACATCCTTTGAAAACTCCAGAGGTACGAGGAGATCAGTGTCTCCAAAGGAGACGATGCCTGACTCCTCGTGAAAATTGATAGGAGTCCCAGGATTCCTGTGGCACGTATAAAGGGACCCTTGGTCTCCCGCCTCAGCTGGAGAGGCGTCCCAATTGCCCTGCCAAGCCTCGAGGAGAATCCCGAGTTGTCCCTCGCAACTAGGCAGGAGTCCTGACGTCGCTGAACAAACACGTGTGTGGAAGGGCCATCCCCGTCGAAACTCGAGAATATACCCCAGGTTCCCGCCGCAACTCGAGAAAAACCATGAGACTTCCCCCTCGCCGCGAGATGAGGCCCGATTCCCCTGCACTGCGTGCAGAGCAATTCCGTGTTGCACATCACACATGAAAGGAGCCTTGATTTCCTTGATGGCACTCCAGAGAAACCCCAAGAACACTGTTTCAAGGCTAGAGGGATCCTGAGGTCACTGTAGCAACACGAAAGAGCTCCGTGGACCAAAAATCAACTCGAGATGAGAGGTTAGTCCCTGGCTTCGACTCCAGAGGAATACCACCTTACCACAAGCACCTCAAGAGGAGGCTTCTCTCAGCTCTAGCTATGTGAGAGGGACCCTGAGTTTGCGGCCTCAAGTGGAATGGACACCGCGATGCCCTGACTCGAAATAAGGCCGGAAATCCCTGCAGTGACTTGAATGCAGGCTCGTCTTGCATCTCCCAAGACGAAAGGATGTCTGAATCCCCTGTGGAGACCACAGAGAAAGACCAAGTTCCCCACCTCATCGCGACCGGAGGCCCCACATCCCTTGAAAACTCCAGAGGTATGCGGAGATCAGTGCCTCCAAAGGAGAAGATGCCTGACTCCTCGTGAAACTTGATAGGAGTTCCAGGATTCCTGTGGCACGTGGAAAGGGACCCTTGGTCTCCCGCCTCAGCTGGAGAGGCATCCCAATTGCCCTGCCAAGCCTCGAGGAGAATCCCGAGTTGTCCCTCGCAACTAGGCAGGAGTCCTGACGTCGCTGAACAAACACGTGGGTGGAATTGCCATCCCCGTCGTAACTCGAGAATATACCCCAGGTTCCCGCCGCAACTCGAGAAAAACCATGAGACTTCCCCCTCGCCGCGAGATGAGGCCCGATTCCCCTGCACTGCTTGCAGAGCAATTCCGTGATGCACATCACACATGAAAGGAGCCTTGATTTCCATGATTCCACTCCAGAGAAACCCCAAGAACACTGTTTCAAGGCTAGAGGGATCCTGAGGTCACTGTAGCAACACGAAAGAGCTCCGTGGACCAAGAATCAACTCGAGATGAGAGGTTAGTCCCTGGCTTCGACTCCAGAGGAATACCACCTTACCACAAGCACCTCAAGAGGAGGCTTCTCTCAGCTCTAGGTATGAGAGAGGGACCCTGATTTTTCGGCCTCACGTGGAATGGCACCGCAATGCCCTGACTCGAAATAAGGCCGGACATCCCTACAGTGACTTGAATGCAGGCTCGTCTTGCATCTCCCAAGACGAAAGGATGTCTGAATCCCATGTGGAGACCACAGAGAAAGACCTAGTCCCCACCTCATCGCGACCGGAGGCCTAACATCCTTTGAAAACTCCAGAGGTACACAAAGATCAGTGCCTCCAAAGGAGACGATGCCTGACTCCTCGTGAAACTTGATAGGAGTCCCAGGATTCCTGTGGCACGTGGAAAGGGAACCTTGGTCTCCCGCCTCAGCTGAAGAGGCTTCCCAATTGCCCTGTCAGGCCTCGAGGAGAATCCCGAGTTGTCCCTCGCAACTAGGCAGGAGTCCTGACGTGGCTGAACAAACACGTGGGTGGAAGGGCCATCCCCGTCGTAACTCGAGAATATACCCCAGGTTCCCGCCGCAACTCGAGAAAAACCATGAGACTTCCCCCTCGCCGCGAGATGAGGCCCGATTCCCCTGCACTGCTTGCAGAACAATTCCGTGATGCACATCACACATGAAAGGAGCCGTGATTTCCATGATGCCACTCCAGAGAAACCCCAGGAACACTGTTTCAAGGCTAGAGGGATCCTGCGGTCACTGTAGCAACACGATAGAGCTCCGTGGAACAAAAATCAACTCGAGATGAGAGGTTAGTCCCTGGCTTCGACTCCAGAGAAATACCACCTTACGACAAGCACCTCAAGAGGAGGCTTCTCTCAGCTCTAGGTATGTGAGAGGGACCCTGAAATTTCGGCCTCACGTGGAATGGCACCGCGAAGCCCTGACTAGAAATAAGGCCGGATATCCCTGCAGTGACTTGAATGCAGGCTCGACTTGCATATCCCAAGACGAAAAGATGTCTGAATCCCCTGTGGAGACCACATAGAAAGACCTAGTTCCCCACCTCATCGTGACCGGAGGCCTCACATCCTTTGAAAACTCCAGAGGTACGCGGAGATCAGTGCCTCCAAAGGAGACGATGCCTGACTCCTCGTGAAAATTGATATGAGTCCCAGGATTCCTGTGGCACGTATAAAGGGACACTTGGTCTTCCGCCTCACCTGGAGAGGCGTCCCAATTGCCCTGCCAAGCCTCGAGGAGAATCCCGAGTTGTCCCTCGCATTTAGGCAGGAGTCCTGACGTCGCTGAACAAACACGTGTGTGAAAGGGCCATCCCTGTCGAAACTCGAGAATATACCCCAGGTTCCCGCCGCAACTCGAGAAAAACAATGAGACTTCCCCCTCGCCGCGAGATGAGGCCCGATTCCCCTGCACTGCTTGCAGAACAATTCCGTGTTGCACATCACACATGAAAAGAGCCTTGATTTCCATGATGCCACTCCAGACAAACCCCAAGAACACTGTTTCAAGGCTAGAGGGATCCTGCGGTCACTGTAGCAACACGAAAGAGCTCCGTGGACCAAAAATCAACTCGAGATGAGAGGTTAGTCCCTGGCTTCCACTCCAGAGGAATACCACCTTACCACAAGCACCTCAAGAGGAGGCTTCTCTCAGCTCTAGGTATGTGAGAGGGACCCTGAGATTTCGGCCTCTCGTGGAATGGCACCGCGATGACCTGACTAGAAATAAGGGCAGATATCCCTGCAGTGACTTGAATGCAGGCTCGTCTTGCATCTCCCAAGACGAAAGGATGTCTGAATCCCCTGTGGAGACCACAGAGAAAGACCTAGTTCCCCACCTCATCGCGACCAGAGGCCTCACATCCTTTGAAAACTCCAGAGGTACGAGGAGATCAGTGCCTCCAAAGGAGACGATGCCTGACTCCTCGTGAAAATTGATAGGAGTCCCAGGATTCCTGTGGCACGTATAAAGGGACCCTTGGTCTCCCGCCTCAGCTGGAGAGGCGTCCCAATTGCCCTGCCAAGCCTCGAGGAGAATCCCGAGTTGTCCCTCGCAACTAGGCAGGAGTCCTGACTTTGCTGAACAAACACGTGGGTGGAAGGGCCATCCCCGTCGTAACTCGAGAATATACCCCAGGATCCCGCCGCAACTCGAGAAAAACCATGAGACTTCCCCCTCGCCGCGAGATGAGGCCCGATTCCCCTGCACTGCTTGCAGAACAATTCCGTGTTGCACATCACACATGAAAGGAGCCTTGATTTCCATGATGCCATTCCAGAGAAACCCCAAGAACACTGTTTCAATGCTAGAGGGATCCTGCGGTCACTGTAGCAACACGAAAGATCTCCGTGGACCAAAAATCAACTCGAGATGAGAGGTTAGTCCCTGGCTTCGACTCCAGAGGAATACCACCTTACCACAAGCACCTCAAGTGGAGGCTTCTCTCAGCTCTAGGTATGTGAGAGGGACCCTGAGTTTGCGGCCTCAAGTGGAATGGACACCGCGATGCCCTGACTCGAAATAAGGCCGGATATCCCTACAGTGACTTGAATGCAGGCTCGTCTTGCATCTCCCAAGACGGAAGGATGTCTGAATCCCCTGTGGAGACCACAGAGAAAGACCTAGTTCCCCACTTCATCGCGACCGGAGGCCTAACATCCTTTGAAAACTCCAGAGGTACTCGGAGATCAGTGCCTCCATAGGAGACGATGCCTGACTCCTCGTGAAACTTGATAGGAGTCCCAGGATTCCTGTGGCACGTGGAAAGGGACCCTTGGTCTCCTGCCTCAGCTGGAGAGGCGTCCCAATTGCCCTGCCAAGCCTCGAGGAGAATCCCGAGTTGTCCCTCGCAACTAGGCAGGAGTCCTGACGTCGCTGAACAAACACGTGGGTGGAATTGACATTCCCGTCGTAACTCGAGAATATACCCCAGGTTCCCGCCGCAACTCGAGAAAAACCATGAGACTTCCCCCTCGCCGCGAGATGAGGCCCGATTCCCCTGCACTGCTTGCAGAACAATTCCGTGATGCACATCACACATGAAAGGAGCCGTGATTTCCATGATGCCACTCCAGAGAAACCCCAAGAACACTGTTTCAAGGCTAGAGGGATCCTGCGGTCACTGTAGCAACACGATAGGGCTCCGTGGAACAAAAATCAACTCGAGATGAGAGGTTAGTCCCTGGCTTCGACTCCAGAGAAATACCACCTTACCACAAGCACCTCAAGAGGAGGCTTCTCTCAGCTCTAGGTATGTGAGAGGGACCCTGAAATTTCGGCCTCACGTGGAATGGCACCGCGAAGCCCTGACTAGAAATAAGGCCGGATATCCCTGCAGTGACTTGAATGCAGGCTCGACTTGCATATCCCAAGACGAAAAGATGTCTGAATCCCCTGTGGAGACCACATAGAAAGACCTAGTTCCCCACCTCATCGTGACCGGAGGCCTCACATCCTTTGAAAACTCCAGAGGTACGCGGAGATCAGTGCCTCCAAAGGAGACGATGCCTGACTCCTCGTGAAAATTGATATGAGTCCCAGGATTCCTGTGGCACGTATAAAGGGACACATGGTCTTCCGCCTCACCTGGAGAGGCGTCCGAATTGCCCTGCCAAGCCTCGAGGAGAATCCCGAGTTGTCCCTCGCATCTAGGCAGGAGTCCTGACCTCGCTGAACAAACACGTGTGTGAAAGGGCCATCCCTGTCGAAACTCGAGAATATACCCCAGGTTCCCCCCGGAACTCGAGAAAAACAATGAGACTTCCCCCTCGCCGCGAGATGAGGCCCGATTCCCCAGGACTGCGTGCAGAACAATTCCGTGTTGCACATCACACATGAAAGGAGCCTTGATTTCCATGATGCCACTCCAGAGAAAACCCAAGAACACTGTTTCAAGGCTAGAGGGATCATGCGGTCACTGTAGCAACACGAAAGAGCTCCGTGGACCAAAAATCAATCCGAGATGAGAGGTTAGTCCCTGGCTTCGACTCCAGAGGAATACCACCTTACCACAAGCACCTCAAGAGGAGGCTTCTCTCAGCTCTAGGTATGTGAGAGGGACCCTGAGATTTCGGCCTCACGTGGAATGGCACCGCGATGCCCTGACTAGAAATAAGGGCAGATATCCCTGCAGTGACTTGAATGCAGGCTCGTCTTGCATATCCCAAGACGAAAGGATGTCTGAATCCCCTGTGGAGACCACATAGAAAGACCTAGTTCCCCACCTCATCGCGACCAGAGGCCTCACATCCTTTGAAAACTCCAGAGGTACGCGGAGATCAGTGCCTCCAAAGGAGACGATGCCTGACTCCTCGTGAAACTTGATAGGAGTCCCAGGATTCCTGTGGCATGTGGAAAGGGACCCTTGGTCTTCCGCCTCAGCTGGAGAGGTGTCCCAATTGCCCTGCCAAGCCTCGAGGAGAATCCCGAGTTGTCCCTCGCAACTAGGCAGGAGTCCTGACGTCGCTGAACAAACACGTGTGTGGAAGGGCCATCCACGTTGAAACTCGAGAATATACCCCAGATTACCTCCGCAACTCGAGAAAAACCATGAGACGTCCCCCTCGCCGCGAGATGAGGCCCGAGTCCCCTGCACTGCGTGCAGTGCAATTCCGTGTTGCACATTCACACATGAAAGGAGCCTTGATTTCCTTGATGGAACTCCACAGAAACCAAAGAACACTGTTTCAAGGCGAGAGGGATCCTGAGGTCACTGTAGCAACACGAAAGAGCTCCGTGGACCAAAAATCAACTCGAGATGAGAGGTTAGTCCCTGGCTTCGACTCCAGAGGAATACCACCTTACCACAAGCTCCTCAAATGGAGGCTTCTTTCAGCTCTAGGCATGTGAGAGGGACCCTGAGTTTGCGGCCTCAAGTGGAATGGACACCGCGATGCCCTGACTCGAAATAAGGCCGGATATCACTGCAGTAACATGAATGCAGGCTCGTCTTGCATCTCCCAAGACGAAAGGATGTCTGAATCCCCTGTGGAGACCACAGAGAAAGACCTAGTTCCCCACCTCATCGCGACCGGAGGCCTCACATCCTTTGAAAACTCCAGAGGTACTCGGAGATCAGTGCCTCCAAAGGAGACGATGCCTGACTCCTCGTCAAACTTGATAGGAGTCCCAGGATTCCTGTGGCACGTGGAAAGGTACCCGTGGTCTCCCGCCTCAGCTGGAGAGGCGTCCCAATTGCCCTGCCAAGCCTCGAGGAGAATCCCGAGTTGTCCCTCGTAACTAGGCAGGAGTCCTGACGTTGCTAAACTAACACATGTGTGGAAGGGCCATCCCTGTCGTAACTCGAGAATATACCCCAGGTTCCCGCCGCATCTCGAGAAAAACCATGAGTCTTCCCCCTCGCCGCGAGATGAGGCCCGATTCCCCAGGACTGCGTGCAGAGCAATTCCGTGTTGCACATCTCACATGAAAGGAGCCTTGATTTCCATGATGCAACTCCAGAGAAACCCCAAGAACACTGTTTCAAGGCTAGAGGGATCCTGAGGTCACTGTAGCAACACGATAGAGCTCCGTGGACCAAAAATCAACTCGAGATGAGAGGTTAGTCCCTGGCTTCGACTCCAGAGGAATACCACCTTACCACAAGCACCTCAAGAGGAGGCTTCTCTCAGCTCTAGTTATGTGAGAGGGACCCTGAGTTTTCGGCCTCACGTGGAATGGCACCGCAATGCCCTGACTCAAAATAAGGCCGGATATCCCTGCAGTGACTTGAATTCAGGCTCGTCTTGCATCTCCCAAGACGAAAGGATGTCTGAATCCCCTGTGGAGACCACAGAGAAAGACCTAGTTCCCCACCTCATCGCGACCGGAGGCCTCACATCCTTTGAAAACTCCAGAGGTACGCGGAGATCAGTGCCTTCAAAGGAGACGATGCCTGACTCCTCGTGAAACTTGATAGGAGTCCCAGGATTCCTGTGGCACGTGGAAAGGGACCCTTGGTCTCCTGCCTCAGTTGGAGAGGCGTCCCAATTGCCCTGCCAAGCCTCGAGGAGAATCCCGAGTTGTCCCTCGCAACTAGGCAGGAGTCCTGACCTCGCTGAACAAATACGTGTATGGAAGGGCCATCCCCGTCTTATCTCGAGAATATACCCCAGGTTCCCCCCGGAACTCGAGAAAAACCATGAGACTTCCCTCTCGCCGTGAGATGAGGCCCGATTCCCCTGCACTGCATGCAGAGTAATTCCGTGTTGCACATCACACATGAAAGGAGCCTTGATTTCCTTGATGGCACTCCAAAAATCCCTAAAAACACTGTTTCAAGTCTAGAGGGATCCTGAGGTCTCTGTAGCAACATGAAAGAGCTCCGTGGACCAAAAATCAACTCGAGATTAGAGGTTAGTCCCTGGCTTCGATTCCAGTGGAATACCCCCTTACCACAAGCACCTCAAGAGGAGGCTTCTCTCAGCTCTAGGTATGTGAGAGGGACCCTGAGTTTTCGGCCTCAAGTGGAATGGACACCGCGATGCCCTGACTCGAAATAAGGCCGGATATCCCTGCAGTGACTTGAATGCAGGCTCGTCTTGCATCTCCCAAGACGAAAGGATGTCTGAATCCCCTGTGGAGACCACAGAGAAAGACTTAGTTCCCCACCTTATCGCGACCGGAGGCCTCACATCCTTTGAAAACTCCAGAGGTACGCGGAGATCAGTGCCTCCAAAGGAGACGATGCCTGACTCCTCGTGAAACTTGATAGGAGTCCCAGGATTCCTGTGGCACGTGGAAAGGGACCCTTGGTCTCCCGCCTCATCTGGAGACGCGTCCCAATTGCCCTGCCAAGCCTCGAGGAGAATCCCGAGTTGTCACTCGCAACTAAGCAGGAGTCCTGACGTCGCTGAACAAACACGTCGGTGGAAGGGCCCTCCCCGTCGTAACTCGAGAATATACCCCAGGTTCCCGCCGCAACTCAAGAAAAACCAGGAGACTTCCCCCTCGCTGGGAGATCAGGCCCAATTCCCCTGCACTGCGTGCAGAACAAATCCGTGTTGCACATTCACACATGAAAGGAGCCTTGATTTCCTTGATGGCACTCCAGAGAAACCCCAAGAACACTGTTTCAAGGCTACAGGGATCCTGAGGTCACTGTAGCAACACGAAAGAGCTTCTTGGACCAAAAATCAACTCGAGATGAGAGGTTAGTCCCTGGCTTCGACTCCAGAGGAATACAACCTTACCACAAGCCCCTCAAGTGGAGGATTCTCTCAGCTCTAGGTATGTGAGAGGGACCCTGAGTTTGCGGCCTCAAGTGGAATGGACACCGCGATGCCCTGACTCGAAATAAGGCCGGATATCTCTGCAGCGACTTGAATGCAGGCTCGTCTTGCATCTCCCAAAATGAAAGGATGTTTGAATCCACTGTGGAGACCACAGAGAAAGACCTAGTTCCACACCTCATCGCGACCGGAGGCCTCACATCCTTTGAAAACTCCAGAGGTACACGGAGATCAGTGCCTCCAAAGGAGACGATGCCTGACTCCTCGTGAAACTTGATAGGAGTCCCAGGATTCCTGTGGCACGTGGAACGGGACCCTTGGTCTCCCGCCTCAGCTGGAGAGGCGTCCCAATTGCCCTGCCAAGCCTCGAGGAGAATCCCGAGTTGTCCCTCGCAACTAGGCAGGAGTCCTGTCGTCTCTGAACAAACACTTGGGTGGAAGGGCCATCCCCGTCGTAACTCGAGAATATACCCCAGGTTCCCGCCGCAACTCAAGGAAAACCATGAGACTTCCCCCTCGCAGCGAGATGAGGCCCGATTCCCCTGCACTGCGTGCAAAGCAATGCCGTCTTGCACATTCACACATGAAAGGAGCCTTGATTTCCTTGATGGCACTCCACAGAAACCACAAGAACACTGTTTCAAGGCTAGAGGGATCCTGAGGTCACTGTAGCAACACGAAAGAGCTCTGTGGACCAAAAATCAGCTCGAGATGAGAGGTTAGTCCCTGGCTTCGACTCCACAGGAATACCACCTTACCACAAGCACCTCAAGAGGAGGCTTCTCTCAGCTCTAGGTATGTGAGAGGGACCTTAAGTTTGCGGCCTCAAGTGGAATGGACACCACCATGCCCTGACTCGAAATAAGGCTGGATATCCCTGCAGTGACTTGAATGCAGGATCGTCTTGCGTCTCCCAAGACGAAAGGATGTCTGAATCCCCTGTGGAGACCACAGAGAAAGACCTAGTTCCCCACCTCATCGCGACCGGAGGCCTCACATCCTTTGAAAACTCCAGAGGTACGCGGAGATCAGTGCCTCCAAAGGAGACGATGCCTGGCTCCTCGTGAAACTTGATAGGAGTCCCAGGATTCCTGTGGCACGTGGAAAGGGACCCTTGGTCTCCCGCCTCAGCTGGAGAGGCGTCCCAATTGCCCTGCCAAGCCTCGAGGAGAATCCCGAGTTGTCCCTCGCAACTAGGCAGGAGTCCTGATGTCGCTGAACAAACACGTGTGTGGAAGGGCCATCCCCGTCGTAACTCGAGAATATACCCCAGGTTCCTGCCGCAACTCGAGAAAAACCATGAGACTTCCCCCTTGCCATGAGATGAGGCCCGATTCCCCTGCACAACGTGCAGAGCAGTTCGTGTTGCACATTACACATGAAAGGAGCCTTGATTTCCTTGATGGCACTCCACACAAACCCCAAGAACACTGTTTCAAGGCTTGAGGGATCCTGAGGTCACTGAAGCAACAGGAAAGAGGTCCGTGGACCAAAAATAACCTCGAGATGAGAGGTTAGTCCCTGGCTTCGACTCTAGAGGAATACCACCTTACCACAAGCACCTCAAGAAGAGGCTTCTCTCAGCTCTAGTTATGTGAGAGAGACCCTGAGTTTGCGGCCTCAAGTGGAATGGACACCGCGATGCCCTGACTCGAATAAGGCCGGATATCCCTGCAATGACTTGAATGCAGGCTCGTGTTTCATCTCCCAAGACGAAAGGATGTCTGAATCCCCTGTGGAGACCACAGAGAAAGACCTAGTTCCCCACCTCATCGCGACCGGAGGCCTCACATCCTTTGAAAACTCCAGAGGTACGCGGAGATCAGTGCCTCCAAAGGAGACAATGCCTGACTGCTCGTCAAACTTGATAGGAATCCCAGGATTCCTGTGGCACGTTTAAAGGGACCCTTAGTCTCCCGCCTCAGCTGGAGAGGCGTCCCAATTGCCCTGCCAAGCCTCGAGGAGAATCCCGAGTTTTCCCTCGCAACTAGGCAGGAGTCCTGACGTCGCTGAACAAACACGTGGGTGGAAGGGCCATCCCCGTCGTAGCTCGAGAATATACCCCAGGTTCCCGCCGCAACTCGAGAAAAACCATGAGTCTTCCCCCTCGCCGCGAGATGAGGCCCGATTCCCCTGCACTGCGTGCAGAGCAATTCCGTGTTGCAAATCACACATGAAAGGAGCCTTGATTTCCTTGATGGCACTCCAGAGAAACCCCAAGAAATCTCTTTCAAGGCTAGAGGGATCCTGAGGTCACTGTAGCAACAGGAAAGAGCTCCGTGGACCAAAAATCAACTCGAGATGAGAGGTTAGTCCCTGGCTTCGACTCCAGAGGGATACCACCTTACCACAAGCACCTCAAGAGGAGGCTTCTCTCAGCTCTAGGTATTTGAGAGGGACCCTGAGTTTGCGGCCTCATGTGGAATGGACACCGCGATGCCCTGACTCGAAATAAGGCCGGATATCCCTGCAGCGACTTGAATGCAGGCTCGTCTTGCATCTCCAAAAATGAAAGGATGTTTGAATCCCCTGTGGAGACCACAGAGAAAGACCTAGTTCCCCATCTCATTGCGACCGGAGGCCTCACATCCTTTGAAAACTCCAGAGGGACGCGGAGATCAGTGCCTCCAAAGGAGACGATGCCTGACTCCTCGTCAAACTTGATAGGAGTCCCAGGCTTCCTGTGGCACGTGGAACGGGACCCTTGGTCTCCCGCCTCAGCTGGAGAGGCGTCCCAATTCCCCTGCCAAGCCTTGAGGAGAATCCCGAGTTGTCCCTCGCAACTAGGCAGGAGTCCTGACGTCGCTGAACAAACACTTGGGTGGAAGGGCCATCCCCGTCGTAACTCGAGAATATACCCCAGGTTCCCGCCACAACTCGAGAAAAACCATGAGACTTCCCCCTCGCTGCGAGAGAGGCCTGATTCCCCTGCACTGCGTGCAGACCAATTCCGTGTTGCACATCACACATGGAAGGAGCCTTGATTTCTTGATGGCACTTCAGAGAAACCGCAAGAACACTCTTTCAAGGCTAGGGGGATCCTGAGGTCACTGTAGCAACACGAAAGAGCTCCGTGGACCAAAAATCAACTCGAGATGAGAGGTTAGTCCCTGGCTTCGACTCCAGAGGAATACCACCTTACCACAAGCACCTCAAGAGGAGGCTTCTCTCAGCTCTAGGTATGTGAGAGGGACCCTGATTTTGCGGCCTCAAGTGGAATGGACACCACGATGCCCTGACTTGATATAAAGCCGGATATCCCTGCAGTGACTTGAATGCAGGCTCGTCTTGCATCTCCCAAGACGAAAGGATGTCTGAATCCCCTGTGGAGACCACAGAGAAAGAACTAGTTCCCCACCTCATTGCGACCGGAGGCCTCACATCCTTTGAAAACTCCAGAGGTACGCGGAGATCAGTGCCTCCAAAGGAGACGATGCCTGACTCCTCGTGAAACTTGATAGGAGTCCCAGGATTCCTGTGGCACGTGGAAAGTGAAACTTGGTCTCCCGCCTCAGCTGGAGAGGCGTCCCAATTGCCCTGCCAAGCCTCGAGGAGAATCCCGAGTTGTCCCTCGCAACTAGGCAGGAGTCCTGACGTCGCTGAACAAACACGTGGGTGGAAGGGCCATCCCCATCGTATCTCGAGAATATACCCCAGATTCCCGCCGCAACTCGAGAAAAACCATGAGACTTTCCCCTGGCCACGAGATGAGGGCTGATTCCCCTGCACTACGTGCAGAGCAATTCCGTGTTGCACATCACACACGAAAGGAGCCTTGATTTCTTGATGGCACTCCAGAGAAACTGCAAGAACACTCTTTCAAGGCTAGAGGGATCCTGAGGTCACTGTAGCAACACGAAAGAGCTCCGTGGACCAAACATCAACTCGAGATGAGAGGTTATTCCTTGGCTTCAACTCCAGAGGAATACCACCTTTCCACAAGCACCTCAAGTGGTGACTTCTCTCAGCTCTAGGTATGTGAGAGGGACCCTGAGTTTGCGGTCTCAAGTGGAATGGACACCGCGATGCCCTGACTCGAAATAAGGCCGGATGTCCCTGCAGTCACATGAATGCAGGCTCGTCTTGCGTCTCCCAAGACGAAAGCATGTCTGAATCCCCTGTGGAGACCACAGAGAAAGACCTAGTTCACCACCTCATCGCGACCGGAGCCCTCACATCCTTTGAAAACTCCAGAGGTACGCGGAGATCAGTGCCTCCAAAGGAGACAATGCCTGACGCCTCGTGAAACTTGATAGGAGTCCCAGGATTCCTGTGGCACGTGGAAAGGGACCCTTGGTCTCCCGCCTCAGCTGGAGAGGCGTCCCAATTGCCCTGCCAAGCCTCGAGGAGAATCCCGTGTTGTCCCTCGCACCTAGGCAGGAGTCCTGACGTGGCTGAACAAACACGTGGGTGGAAGGGCCATCCCCATCGTAATTCAAGAATATACCCCAAGTTCCCTCCGCAACTTGAGGAAAACCATGAGACTTCCCCCTCACCGCGAGATGAGGCCCGATTTCCCTGCACTCCGTGCAGAGCAATTCCGTGTTGCACATCACACATGAAAGGAGCCTTAATTTACTTGATGGCACTCCAGAGAAACCCCAAGAACACTGTTTCAAGGCTAGAGGGATCCTGAGGTCACTGTAGCAACACGAAAGACCTCCGTGGACCAAGAATCAACTCGAGATGAGAGGTTAGTCCCTGGCTTCGACTCCAGAGGAATACCACCTTACCACAAGCACCCCAAGAGGAGGCTTCTCTCAGCTCTAGGTATGTGAGAGGGACCCTGAGATTGCAGCCTCAAGTGGAATCGACACCGCGATGCCCTGACTCAAAATAAGGCCGGATATCCGTGCAGTAACTTGAATGCAGGCTCGTCTTGCATCTCCCAAGACGAAAGGATGTCTGAATCCCCTGTGGAGACCACAGAGAAAGACCTAGTTCCCGACCTCATTGCGACCGGAGGCCTCACATCCTTTGAAAACTCCAGAGGTACGCGGAGATCAGTGCCTCCAAAGGAGACGATGCCAGACTCCTCGTGAAACTTGATAGGAGTCCCAGGATTCCTGTGGCACGTGGAAAGGGAAACTTGGTCTCCCGCCTCAGCTGGAGAGGGGTCCCAATTGCCCTGCCAAGCCTCGAGGAGAATCCCGAGTTGTCCCTCCCAACTAAGCAGGTGTCCTGACGTCGCTGAACAAACACGTGGGTGGAAGGGCCATCCCCGTCGTAACTCGTGAATATACCCCAGGTTCCCGCCGCAACTCAAGAAAAACCATGAGACTTCCCCCTCACCGCGAGATGAGGCCCGATTCCCCTGCACTACGTGCAGAGCAATTCCGTGTTGCACATCACACAGGAAAGGAGCCTTGATTTCCTTGATGGCACTCCAGAGAAACCCCAAGAACACTCTTTCAAGGCTAGAGGGATCCTGAGGTCACTGTAGCAACACAAAAGAGCTCCGTGGACCAAGAATCAACTCGAGATGAGAGGTTAGTCCCTGGCTTCGACTCCAGAGGACTACCACCTTACCACAAGCACCTCAAGAGGAGGCTTCTCTCAGCTCTAGGTATGTGAGAGGGACCCTGAGTTTGCGGTCTCAAGTGGAATGGACACCGCGATGCCCTGACTCGAAATAAGGCCGGATATCCCTGCAGTGACTTGAAAGCAGGCTCGTCTTGCATCTCCCAAGACGAATGGATGTCTGAATCCCCTGTGGAGACAACAGAGAAAGACCTAGTTCCCCACCTCATCGCGACCGGAGGCCTCACATCCTTTGAAAACTCCAGAGGTACGCGGAGATCAGTGCCTCCAAAGGAGACGATGCCTGACTCCTCATCAAACTTGATAGGAGTCCCAGGATTCCTGTGGTACGTGGAAAAGGACCCTTAGTCTCCCGCCTCAGCTGGAGAGGCGTCCCAATTGACCTGCCAAGCCTCGAGGAGAATCCCGAGTTGTCCCTCACAGCTAGGCAGGAGTCCTGACGTCGCTGAACAAACACGTAGGTGGAAGATCCATCCCCTTCGTAACTCGAGAATATATCCCAGGTTCCCGCCCCAACTCGAGAAAAACCATGAGACTTCCCCCTCGCTGCGAGATGAGGCCCAATTCCCCTGCACTGCATGCAGAGGAATTCCGTGTTGCACATCACACATGAAAGGAGCCTTGATTTCCTTGATGGCAATCCAGAGAAACACCAAGAACACTGTTTCAAGGCTAGAGGTATCCTGAGGTCACTGTAGCAACACGAAAGAGCGCCGTGAACCAAAAATCAACTCGAGATGAGAGGCTAGTCCCTGGCTTCGAATCCAGAGGAATACCACCTTACCACAAGCACCTCAAGTGGAGGCTTCTCTCAGCTCTAAGTATGTGAGAGGGACCCTGAATTTGCGGCCTCAAATGGAATGGACACCGCGATGCCCTGACTCGAAATAAGGCTGGATATCCCTGCAGTGCCTTGAATGCAGGCTCCTCTTGCATCTCCGAAGACGAAAGGATGTCTGAATCCCCTGTGGAGACCACAGAGAACGACCCAGTTCCCCACCACATCGCGACCGGAGGCCTCACATCCTTTGAAAACTCCAGAGGTACGCGGAGATCAGTGCCTCCAAAGGAGACGATGCCTGACTCCTCGTGAAACTTGATAGGAGTCCCAGGATTCCTGTGGCACCTGGAAAGGGACCCTTGGTCTCCCGCCTCAGCTGGAGAGGCGTCCCAATTGCCCTGCCAAGCCCCGAGGAGAATACCGAGTTGTCCCTCGTAACTAGGCAGGAGTCATGACGTCGCTGAAGAAACACGTGGGTGGAAGGGCCATCCCCTTCGTAACTCGAGAATATACCCCAGGTTCCCGCCGCAACTCGAGAAAAACCATGAGACTTCCCCCTCGCCGGGAGATGAGGCCCGATTCCCCTGCACTGCGTGCAGAGCAATTCCGTGATGTACATCAGACATGAAAGGAGCCTGGATTTCCTTAATGGCACTCCAGAGAAACCCCAAGAACACTGTTTCAAGGTTAGAGGGATCCTGAGGTCACTGTAGAAACACGAAAGAGCTCCGTGGACCAAGAATCAACTCGAGATGAGAGGTTAGTCCCTGGCTTCGACTCCAGAGGAATACCACCTTACCACAAGCACCCCAAGAGGAGGCTTCTCTCAGCCCTAGGTATGTGAGAGGGACCCTGAGATTGCAGCCTCAAGTGGAATCGACACCGCGATGCCCTGACTCAAAATAAGGCCGGATATCCGTGCAGTCACTTGAATGCAGGCTCGTCTTGCATCTCCCAGGTGAAAGGATTTCTGAATCCACTGTGGAGACCACAGAGAAAGACCTAGTTCCCCACCTCATCGCGACCGGAGGCCTCACATCCTTTGAAAACTCCAGAGGTACGCGGCGATCAGTGCCTCCAAAGGAGACGATGCCTGACTCCTCGTGAAACTTGATAGGAGTCCCAGGATTCCTGTGGCACGTGGAAAGGGACCCTTGGTCTCCCGCCTCAGCTGGAGAGGGGTCCCAATTGCCCTGCCAAGCCTCGAGGAGAATCCCGAGTTGTCCCTCGCAACTAAGCAGGTGTCCTGACGTCGCTGTACAAACACGTGGGTGGAAGGGCCATCCCCGTCGTAACTCGTGAATATACCCCAGGTTCCTACCGCAACTCGAGAAAAACCATGAGACTTCCCCCTCGCCGCGAGATGAGGCCCGATTCCCCTGCACTACGTGCAGAGCAATTCCGTGTTGCACATCACACATGAAAGGAGCCTTGATTTCCTTGATGGCACTCCAGAGAAACCCCAAGAACACTGTTTCAAGGCTAGAGGTATCCAGAGGTCACTGTAGCAACACGAAAGAGCGCCGTGAACCAAAAATCATCTCGAGATGAGAGGCTAGTCCCTGGCTTCGACTCCAGAGGAATACCACCTTAGGACAAGCACCTCAAGTGGAGGCTTCTCTCAGCTCTAAGTATGTGAGAGGGACCCTGAGATTGCGGCCTCAAGTGGAATGGACACCACGATGCCCTGACTCGAAATAAGGCCGGATATCCCTGCAGTGACTTGAATGCAGGCTCGTCTTGCGTCTCCCAAGACGAAAGGATGTCTGAATCCCCTGTGCAGACCACAGAGAAAGAACTAGTTACCCACCTCATCGCGACCGGAGGCCTCACATCCTTTGAAAACTCCAGAGGTACACGGAGATCAGTGGCTCCAAAGGAGACAATGCCTGACTCCTCGTGAAACTTGATAGGAGTCCCAGGATTCCTGTGGCACGTGGAAAGGGACCCTTGGTCTCCCGCCTCAGCTGGAGAGGCGTCCCAATTGCCCTGCCAAGCCTCCAGGAGAATCCGGAGTTGTCCCTCGCAACTAAGCAGGAGTCCTGACGTCGCTGAACAAACACGAGGGTGGAAGGGCCATCCCCATCGTAACTCGAGAATATACCCCAGGTTCCCGCCGCAACTCGAGAAAAACCATGAGACTTCCCCCTCACCGCGAGATGAGGCCCGATTCCCCTGCACTCCGTGCAGAGCAATTCCTTGATGTACATCAGACATGAAAGGAGCCTGGATTTCCTTAATGGCACTCCAGAGAAACCCCAAGAACACTGTTTCAAGGCTAGAGGGATCCTGAGGTCACTGTAGCAACACGAAAGATCTCCATGGACCAAAAATCAACTCGAGATGAGAGGTTAGTCCCTGGCTTCGACTCCAGAGGAATACCACCTTACCACAAGTACCTCAAGAGGAGGCTTCTCTCACCTCTAGGTATGTGAGAGGGACCCTGAGTTTGCAGCCTCACGTGGAATGGCACCGCGATGCCCTGACTCGAAATAAGGCCGGATATCCCTGCAGTGACTTGAATGCAGGCTCGTCTTGCATCTCCCAAGACGAAAGGATGTCTGAATCCCCAGTGGAGACCACAGAGATAGACCTAGTTCCCCATCTCATCGCGACCGGAGCCCTCACATCCTTTGAAAACTCCAGAGGTACGCGGAGATCAGTGCCTCCAAAGGAGACGATGCGTGACTCCTCGTGAAACTTGATAGGAGTCCCAGGATTCCTGTGGCACGTGGAAAGGGACACTTAGTCTCCCGCCTCAGCTGGAGAGGCGTCCCAATTGCCCTGCCAAGCCTGGAGGAGAATCCCGAGTTGTCCCTCGCAACTAGGCAGGAGTCCTGACGTCGCTGAACAAACACGTGTGTGCAACGGCCATCCACGTCGTAACTCGAGAATATACCCCAGGTTCCCGCTGCAACTCGAGGAAAACAATGAGACTTCCGCCTCGCCGCGAGATGAGGCCCGATTCCCCTGCACTGCGTGCAGAGGAATTCCGTGTTGCACATCACACCTGAAAGGAGCTTTGATTTCCTTGATGGCACTGCAGAGAAACCCCAAGAACACTGTTTCAAGGCTAGAGGGATCCTGAGGTCACTGTAGCAACACGAAAGAGCTCCGTGGACCAAGAATCAACTCGAGATGAGAGGTTAGTCCCTGGCTTCGACTCCAGAGGAATACCACCTTACCACAACCACCCCAAGAGGAGGCTTCTCTCAGCTCTAGGTATGTGAGAGGGACCCTGAGATTGCAGCCTCAAGTGGAATCGACACCGCGATGCCCTGACTCAAAATAAGGCCGGATATCCGTGCAGTAACTTGAATGCAGGCTCGTCTTGCATCTCCCAAGACGAAAGGATGTCTGAATCCCCTGTGGAGACCACAGAGAAAGACCTAGTTCCCGACCTCATTGTGACCGGAGGCCTCACATCCTTTGAAAACTCCAGAGGTACGCGGAGATCAGTGCCTCCAAAGGAGACGATGCCAGACTCCTCGAGAAATTTGATAGGAGTCCCAGGATTCCTGTGGCACGTGGAAAGGGACCCTTGGTCTCCCGCCTCAGCTGGAGAGGGGTCCCAATTGCCCTGCCAAGCCTCGAGGAGAATCCCGAGTTGTCCCTCCCAACTAAGCAGGTGTCCTGACGTCGCTGAACAAACACGTGGGTGGAAGGGCCATCCCCGTCGTAACTCGTGAATATACCCCAGGTTCCCGCTGCAACTCGAGAAAAACCATGAGACTTCCCCCTCACCGCGAGATGAGGCCCGATTCCCCTGCACTACGTGCAGAGCAATTCCGTGTTGCACATCACACATGAAAGGAGCCTTGATTTCCTTGATGGCACTCCAGAGAAACCCCAAGAACACTGTTTCAAGGCTAGAGGGATCCTGAGGTCACTGTAGCAACACGAAAGAGCTCCGTGGACCAAGAATCAACTCGAGATGAGAGGTTAGTCCCTGGCTTCGACTCCAGAGGACTACCACCTTACCACAAGCACCTCAAGAGGAGGCTTCTCTCAGCTCTAGGTATGTGAGAGGGACCCTGAGTTTGCGGTCTCAAGTGGAATGGACACCGCGATGCCCTGACTCGAAATAAGGCCGGATATCCCTGCAGTGACTTGAAAGCAGGCTCGTCTTGCATCTCCCAAGACGAATGGATGTGTGAATCCCCTGTGGAGACAACAGAGAAAGACCTAGTTCCCCACCTCATCGCGACCGGAGGCCTCACATCCTTTGAAAACTCCAGAGGTACGCGGAGATCAGTGCCTCCAAAGGAGACGATGCCTGACTCCTCATCAAACTTGATAGGAGTCCCAGGATTCCTGTGGTACGTGGAAAAGGACCCTTAGTCTCCCGCCTCAGCTGGAGAGGCGTCCCAATTGACCTGCCAAGCCTCGAGGAGAATCCCGAGTTGTCCCTCACAGCTAGGCAGGAGTCCTGATGTCGCTGAACAAACACGTGGGTGGAAGAGCCATCCCCTTCGTAACTCGAGAATATATCCCAGGTTCCCGCCCCAACTCGAGAAAAACCATGAGACTTCCCCCTCGCTGCGAGATGAGGCCCAATTCCCCTGCACTGCATGCAGAGGAATTCCGTGTTGCACATCACACATGAAAGGAGCCTTGATTTCCTTGATGGTAATCCAGAGAAACACCAAGAACACTGTTTCAAGGCTAGAGGGATCCTGAGGTCTCTGTAGCAACAAGAAAGAGCGCCGTGAACCAAAAATCAACTCGAGATGAGAGGCTAGTCCCTGGCTTCGACTCCAGAGGAATACCACCTTACCACAAGCACCCCAAGAGGAGGCTTATCTCAGCCCTAGGTATGTGAGAGGGACCCTGAGATTGCAGCCTCAAGTGGAATCGACACCGCGATGCCCTGACTCAAAATAAGGCCGGATATCCGTGCAGTCACTTGAATGCAGGCTCGTCTTGCATCTCCCAAGACGAAAGGATGTCTGAATCCCCTGTGGAGACCACAGAGAAAGACCTAGTTCCCGACCTCATTGCGACCGGAGGCCTCACATCCTTTGAAAACTCCAGAGGTACGCGGAGATCAGTGCCTCCAAAGGAGACGATGCCAGACTCCTCGTGAAACTTGATAGGAGTCCCAGGATTCCTGTGGCACGTGGAAAGGGAAACTTGGTCTCCCGCCTCAGCTGGAGAGGGGTCCCAATTGCCCTGCCAAGCCTCGAGGAGAATCCCGAGTTGTCCCTCCCAACTAAGCAGGTGTCCTGACGTCGCTGAACAAACACGTGGGTGGAAGGGCCATCCCCGTCGTAACTCGTGAATATACCCCAGGTTCCCGCCGCAACTCAAGAAAAACCATGAGACTTCCCCCTCACCGCGAGATGAGGCCCGATTCCCCTGCACTACGTGCAGAGCAATTCCGTGTTGCACATCACACAGGAAAGGAGCCTTGATTTCCTTGATGGCACTCCAGAGAAACCCCAAGAACACTCTTTCAAGGCTAGAGGGATCCTGAGGTCACTGTAGCAACACAAAAGAGCTCCGTGGACCAAGAATCAACTCGAGATGAGAGGTTAGTCCCTGGCTTCGACTCCAGAGGACTACCACCTTACCACAAGCACCTCAAGAGGAGGCTTCTCTCAGCTCTAGGTATGTGAGAGGGACCCTGAGTTTGCGGTCTCAAGTGGAATGGACACCGCGATGCCCTGACTCGAAATAAGGCCGGATATCCCTGCAGTGACTTGAAAGCAGGCTCGTCTTGCATCTCCCAAGACGAATGGATGTCTGAATCCCCTGTGGAGACAACAGAGAAAGACCTAGTTCCCCACCTCATCGCGACCGGAGGCCTCACATCCTTTGAAAACTCCAGAGGTACGCGGAGATCAGTGCCTCCAAAGGAGACGATGCCTGACTCCTCATCAAACTTGATAGGAGTCCCAGGATTCCTGTGGTACGTGGAAAAGGACCCTTAGTCTCCCGCCTCAGCTGGAGAGGCGTCCCAATTGACCTGCCAAGCCTCGAGGAGAATCCCGAGTTGTCCCTCACAGCTAGGCAGGAGTCCTGACGTCGCTGAACAAACACGTAGGTGGAAGATCCATCCCCTTCGTAACTCGAGAATATATCCCAGGTTCCCGCCCCAACTCGAGAAAAACCATGAGACTTCCCCCTCGCTGCGAGATGAGGCCCAATTCCCCTGCACTGCATGCAGAGGAATTCCGTGTTGCACATCACACATGAAAGGAGCCTTGATTTCCTTGATGGCAATCCAGAGAAACACCAAGAACACTGTTTCAAGGCTAGAGGTATCCTGAGGTCACTGTAGCAACACGAAAGAGCGCCGTGAACCAAAAATCAACTCGAGATGAGAGGCTAGTCCCTGGCTTCGAATCCAGAGGAATACCACCTTACCACAAGCACCTCAAGTGGAGGCTTCTCTCAGCTCTAAGTATGTGAGAGGGACCCTGAATTTGCGGCCTCAAATGGAATGGACACCGCGATGCCCTGACTCGAAATAAGGCTGGATATCCCTGCAGTGCCTTGAATGCAGGCTCCTCTTGCATCTCCGAAGACGAAAGGATGTCTGAATCCCCTGTGGAGACCACAGAGAACGACCCAGTTCCCCACCACATCGCGACCGGAGGCCTCACATCCTTTGAAAACTCCAGAGGTACGCGGAGATCAGTGCCTCCAAAGGAGACGATGCCTGACTCCTCGTGAAACTTGATAGGAGTCCCAGGATTCCTGTGGCACCTGGAAAGGGACCCTTGGTCTCCCGCCTCAGCTGGAGAGGCGTCCCAATTGCCCTGCCAAGCCCCGAGGAGAATACCGAGTTGTCCCTCGTAACTAGGCAGGAGTCATGACGTCGCTGAAGAAACACGTGGGTGGAAGGGCCATCCCCTTCGTAACTCGAGAATATACCCCAGGTTCCCGCCGCAACTCGAGAAAAACCATGAGACTTCCCCCTCGCCGGGAGATGAGGCCCGATTCCCCTGCACTGCGTGCAGAGCAATTCCGTGATGTACATCAGACATGAAAGGAGCCTGGATTTCCTTAATGGCACTCCAGAGAAACCCCAAGAACACTGTTTCAAGGTTAGAGGGATCCTGAGGTCACTGTAGAAACACGAAAGAGCTCCGTGGACCAAGAATCAACTCGAGATGAGAGGTTAGTCCCTGGCTTCGACTCCAGAGGAATACCACCTTACCACAAGCACCCCAAGAGGAGGCTTCTCTCAGCCCTAGGTATGTGAGAGGGACCCTGAGATTGCAGCCTCAAGTGGAATCGACACCGCGATGCCCTGACTCAAAATAAGGCCGGATATCCGTGCAGTCACTTGAATGCAGGCTCGTCTTGCATCTCCCAGGTGAAAGGATTTCTGAATCCACTGTGGAGACCACAGAGAAAGACCTAGTTCCCCACCTCATCGCGACCGGAGGCCTCACATCCTTTGAAAACTCCAGAGGTACGCGGCGATCAGTGCCTCCAAAGGAGACGATGCCTGACTCCTCGTGAAACTTGATAGGAGTCCCAGGATTCCTGTGGCACGTGGAAAGGGACCCTTGGTCTCCCGCCTCAGCTGGAGAGGGGTCCCAATTGCCCTGCCAAGCCTCGAGGAGAATCCCGAGTTGTCCCTCGCAACTAAGCAGGTGTCCTGACGTCGCTGTACAAACACGTGGGTGGAAGGGCCATCCCCGTCGTAACTCGTGAATATACCCCAGGTTCCTACCGCAACTCGAGAAAAACCATGAGACTTCCCCCTCGCCGCGAGATGAGGCCCCATTCCCCTGCACTACGTGCAGAGCAATTCCGTGTTGCACATCACACATGAAAGGAGCCTTGATTTCCTTGATGGCACTCCAGAGAAACCCCAAGAACACTGTTTCAAGGCTAGAGGTATCCAGAGGTCACTGTAGCAACACGAAAGAGCGCCGTGAACCAAAAATCATCTCGAGATGAGAGGCTAGTCCCTGGCTTCGACTCCAGAGGAATACCACCTTAGGACAAGCACCTCAAGTGGAGGCTTCTCTCAGCTCTAAGTATGTGAGAGGGACCCTGAGATTGCGGCCTCAAGTGGAATGGACACCACGATGCCCTGACTCGAAATAAGGCCGGATATCCCTGCAGTGACTTGAATGCAGGCTCGTCTTGCGTCTCCCAAGACGAAAGGATGTCTGAATCCCCTGTGCAGACCACAGAGAAAGAACTAGTTACCCACCTCATCGCGACCGGAGGCCTCACATCCTTTGAAAACTCCAGAGGTACACGGAGATCAGTGGCTCCAAAGGAGACAATGCCTGACTCCTCGTGAAACTTGATAGGAGTCCCAGGATTCCTGTGGCACGTGGAAAGGGACCCTTGGTCTCCCGCCTCAGCTGGAGAGGCGTCCCAATTGCCCTGCCAAGCCTCCAGGAGAATCCGGAGTTGTCCCTCGCAACTAAGCAGGAGTCCTGACGTCGCTGAACAAACACGAGGGTGGAAGGGCCATCCCCATCGTAACTCGAGAATATACCCCAGGTTCCCGCCGCAACTCGAGAAAAACCATGAGACTTCCCCCTCACCGCGAGATGAGGCCCGATTCCCCTGCACTCCGTGCAGAGCAATTCCTTGATGTACATCAGACATGAAAGGAGCCTGGATTTCCTTAATGGCACTCCAGAGAAACCCCAAGAACACTGTTTCAAGGCTAGAGGGATCCTGAGGTCACTGTAGCAACACGAAAGATCTCCATGGACCAAAAATCAACTCGAGATGAGAGGTTAGTCCCTGGCTTCGACTCCAGAGGAATACCACCTTACCACAAGTACCTCAAGAGGAGGCTTCTCTCACCTCTAGGTATGTGAGAGGGACCCTGAGTTTGCAGCCTCACGTGGAATGGCACCGCGATGCCCTGACTCGAAATAAGGCCGGATATCCCTGCAGTGACTTGAATGCAGGCTCGTCTTGCATCTCCCAAGACGAAAGGATGTCTGAATCCCCAGTGGAGACCACAGAGATAGACCTAGTTCCCCATCTCATCGCGACCGGAGCCCTCACATCCTTTGAAAACTCCAGAGGTACGCGGAGATCAGTGCCTCCAAAGGAGACGATGCGTGACTCCTCGTGAAACTTGATAGGAGTCCCAGGATTCCTGTGGCACGTGGAAAGGGACACTTAGTCTCCCGCCTCAGCTGGAGAGGCGTCCCAATTGCCCTGCCAAGCCTGGAGGAGAATCCCGAGTTGTCCCTCGCAACTAGGCAGGAGTCCTGACGTCGCTGAACAAACACGTGTGTGCAACGGCCATCCACGTCGTAACTCGAGAATATACCCCAGGTTCCCGCTGCAACTCGAGGAAAACAATGAGACTTCCGCCTCGCCGCGAGATGAGGCCCGATTCCCCTGCACTGCGTGCAGAGGAATTCCGTGTTGCACATCACACCTGAAAGGAGCTTTGATTTCCTTGATGGCACTGCAGAGAAACCCCAAGAACACTGTTTCAAGGCTAGAGGGATCCTGAGGTCACTGTAGCAACACGAAAGAGCTCCGTGGACCAAGAATCAACTCGAGATGAGAGGTTAGTCCCTGGCTTCGACTCCAGAGGAATACCACCTTACCACAACCACCCCAAGAGGAGGCTTCTCTCAGCTCTAGGTATGTGAGAGGGACCCTGAGATTGCAGCCTCAAGTGGAATCGACACCGCGATGCCCTGACTCAAAATAAGGCCGGATATCCGTGCAGTAACTTGAATGCAGGCTCGTCTTGCATCTCCCAAGACGAAAGGATGTCTGAATCCCCTGTGGAGACCACAGAGAAAGACCTAGTTCCCGACCTCATTGTGACCGGAGGCCTCACATCCTTTGAAAACTCCAGAGGTACGCGGAGATCAGTGCCTCCAAAGGAGACGATGCCAGACTCCTCGAGAAATTTGATAGGAGTCCCAGGATTCCTGTGGCACGTGGAAAGGGACCCTTGGTCTCCCGCCTCAGCTGGAGAGGGGTCCCAATTGCCCTGCCAAGCCTCGAGGAGAATCCCGAGTTGTCCCTCCCAACTAAGCAGGTGTCCTGACGTCGCTGAACAAACACGTGGGTGGAAGGGCCATCCCCGTCGTAACTCGTGAATATACCCCAGGTTCCCGCCGCAACTCGAGAAAAACCATGAGACTTCCCCCTCACCGCGAGATGAGGCCCGATTCCCCTGCACTACGTGCAGAGCAATTCCGTGTTGCACATCACACATGAAAGGAGCCTTGATTTCCTTGATGGCACTCCAGAGAAACCCCAAGAACACTGTTTCAAGGCTAGAGGGATCCTGAGGTCACTGTAGCAACACGAAAGAGCTCCGTGGACCAAGAATCAACTCGAGATGAGAGGTTAGTCCCTGGCTTCGACTCCAGAGGACTACCACCTTACCACAAGCACCTCAAGAGGAGGCTTCTCTCAGCTCTAGGTATGTGAGAGGGACCCTGAGTTTGCGGTCTCAAGTGGAATGGACACCGCGATGCCCTGACTCGAAATAAGGCCGGATATCCCTGCAGTGACTTGAAAGCAGGCTCGTCTTGCATCTCCCAAGACGAATGGATGTCTGAATCCCCTGTGGAGACAACAGAGAAAGACCTAGTTCCCCACCTCATCGCGACCGGAGGCCTCACATCCTTTGAAAACTCCAGAGGTACGCGGAGATCAGTGCCTCCAAAGGAGACGATGCCTGACTCCTCATCAAACTTGATAGGAGTCCCAGGATTCCTGTGGTACGTGGAAAAGGACCCTTAGTCTCCCGCCTCAGCTGGAGAGGCGTCCCAATTGACCTGCCAAGCCTCGAGGAGAATCCCGAGTTGTCCCTCACAGCTAGGCAGGAGTCCTGACGTCGCTGAACAAACACGTGGGTGGAAGAGCCATCCCCTTCGTAACTCGAGAATATATCCCAGGTTCCCGCCCCAACTCGAGAAAAACCATGAGACTTCCCCCTCGCTGCGAGATGAGGCCCAATTCCCCTGCACTGCATGCAGAGGAATTCCGTGTTGCACATCACACATGAAAGGAGCCTTGATTTCCTTGATGGCAATCCAGAGAAACACCAAGAACACTGTTTCAAGGCTAGAGGGATCCTGAGGTCACTGTAGCAACAAGAAAGAGCGCCGTGAACCAAAAATCAACTCGAGATGAGAGGCTAGTCCCTGGCTTCGACTCCAGAGGAATACCACCTTACCACAAGCACCCCAAGAGGAGGCTTATCTCAGCCCTAGGTATGTGAGAGGGACCCTGAGATTGCAGCCTCAAGTGGAATCGACACCGCGATGCCCTGACTCAAAATAAGGCCGGATATCCGTGCAGTCACTTGAATGCAGGCTCGTCTTGCATCTCCCAGGTGAAAGGATTTCTGAATCCCCTGTGGAGACCACAGAGAAAGAACTAGTTCCCCACCTCATCGCGACCGGAGGCCTCACATCCTTTGAAAACTCCAGAGGTACGCGGAGATCAGTGCCTCCAAAGGAGACGATGCCTGACTCCTCGTGAAACTTGATAGGAGTCCCAGGATTCCTGTGGCACGTGGAAAGGGACCCTTGGTCTCCCGCCTCAGCTGGAGAGGGGTCCCAATTGCCCTGCCAAGCCTCGAGGAGAATCCCGAGTTGTCCCTCGCAACTAAGCAGGTGGCCTGACGTCGCTGTACAAACACGTGGGTGGAAGGGCCATCCCCGTCGTAACTCGTGAATATACCCCAGGTTCCTACCGCAACTCGAGAAAAACCATGAGACTTCCCCCTCGCCGCGAGATGAGGCCCGATTCCCCTGCACTACGTGCAGAGCAATTCCGTGTTGCACATCACACATGAAAGGAGCCTTGATTTCCTTGATGGCACTCCAGAGAAACACCAAGAACACTCTTTCAAGGCTAGAGGTATCCTGAGGTCACTGTAGCAACACGAAAGAGCGCCGTGAACCAAAAATCAACTCGAGATGAGAGGCTAGTCCCTGGCTTCGACTCCAGAGGAATACGACCTTACGACAAGCACCTCAAGTGGAGGCTTCTCTCAGCTCTAAGTATGTGAGAGGGACCCTGAGATTGCGGCCTCAAGTGGAATGGACACCACGATGCCCTGACTCGAAATAAGGCCGGATATCCCTGCAGTGACTTGAATGCAGTCTCGTCTTGCGTCTCCCAAGACGAAAGGATGTCTGAATCCCCTGTGCAGACCACAGAGAAAGAACTAGTTACCCACCTCATCGCGACCGGAGGCCTCACATCCTTTGAAAACTCCAGAGGTACACGGAGATCAGTGGCTCCAAAGGAGACAATGCCTGACTCCTCGTGAAACTTGATAGGAGTCCCAGGATTCCTGTGGCACGTGGAAAGGGACCCTTGGTCTCCCGCCTCAGCTGGAGAGGCGTCCCAATTGCCCTGCCAAGCCTCCAGGAGAATCCGGAGTTGTCCCTCGCAACTAAGCAGGAGTCCTGACGTCGCTGAACAAACACGAGGGTGGAAGGGCCATCCCCATCGTAACTCGAGAATATACCCCAGGTTCCCGCCGCAACTCGAGAAAAACCATGAGACTTCCCCCTCGCCGCGAGATGAGGCCCGATTCCCCTGCACTCCGTGCAGAGCAATTCCGTGTTGCACATCACACATGAAAGGAGCCTTGATTTCCTTGATGGCACTCCAGAGAAACCCAAAGAACACTGTTTCAAGGCTAGAGGGATCCTGAGGTCACTGTAGCAACACGAAAGAGCTCCGTGGACCAAGAATCAACTCGAGATGCGAGGTTAGTCCCTGGCTTCGACTCCAGAGGACTACCACCTTACCACAAGCACCTCAAGAGGAGGCTTCTCTCAGCTCTAGGTATGTGAGAGGGACCCTGAGTTTGCGGCCTCAAGTGGAATGGACACCACGATGCCCTGACTCGAAATAAGGCTGGATATCCCTGCAGTGACTTGAATGCAGGCTCCTCTTGCATCTCCCAAGACGAAAGGATGTCTGAATCCCCTGTGGAGACCACAGAGAACGACCTAGTTCCCCACCACATCACGACCGGAGGCCTCACATCCTTTGAAAACTCCAGAGGTACGCGGAGATCAGTGCCTCCAAAGGAGACGATGCCTGACTCCTCGTGAAACTTGATAGGAGTCCCAGGATTCCTGTGGCACGTGGAAAGGGACCCTTCGTCTCCCGCCTCAGCTGGAGAGGCGTCCCAATTGCCCTGCCAAGCCCCGAGGAGAATACCCAGTTGTCCCTCGTAACTAGGCAGGAGTCATGACGTCGCTGAAGAAACACGTGGGTGGAAGGGCCATCCCCATCGTAACTCGAGAATATACCCCAGGTTCCCGCCGCAACTCGAGAAAAACCATGAGACTTCCCCCTCGCCGCGAGATGAGGCCCGATTCCCCTGCACTGCGTGCAGAGCAATTCCTTTAATTACATCAGACATGAAAGGAGCCTGGATTTCCTTAATGGCACTCCAGAGAAACCCCAAGAACACTGTTTCAAGGCTAGAGGGATCCTGAGGTCACTGTAGCAACATGAAAGAGCTCCGTGGACCAAAAATCAACTCGAGATTAGAGGTTAGTCCCTGGCTTCCACTCCAGTGGAATACCCCCTTACCACAAGCACCTCAAGAGGAGGCTTCTCTCAGCTCTAGGTATGTGAGAGGGACCCTGAGTTTTCGGCCTCAAGTGGAATGGACACCGCGATGCCCTGACTCGAAATAAGGCCGGATATCCCTGCAGTGACTTGAATGCAGGCTCGTCTTGCATCTCCCAAGACGAAAGGATGTCTGAATCCCCTGTGGAGACCACAGAGAAAGACCTAGTTCCCCACCTCATCGCGACCGGAGGCCTCACATCCTTTGAAAACTCCAGAGGTACGCGGAGATCAGTGCCTCCAAAGGAGACGATGCCTGACTCCTCGTGAAACTTGATAGGAGTCCCAGGATTCCTGTGGCACGTGGAAAGGGACCCTTGGTCTCCCGCCTCAGCTGGAGACGCGTCCCAATTGCCCTGCCAAGCCTCGAGGAGAATCCCGAGTTGTCACTCGCAACTAAGCAGGAGTCCTGACGTCGCTGTACAAACACGTGGGTGGAAGGGCCCTCCCCGTCGTAACTCGAGAATATACCCCAGGTTCCCGCCGCAACTCAAGAAAAACCAGGAGACTTCCCCCTCGCTGGGAGATCAGGCCCAATTCCCCTGCACTGCGTGCAGAAAAATTCCGTGTTGCACATTCACACATGAAAGGAGCCTTGATTTCCTTGATGGCACTCCAGAGAAACCCCAAGAACACTGTTTCAAGGCTACAGGGATCCTGAGGTCACTGTAGCAACACGAAAGAGCTTCTTGGACCAAAAATCAACTCGAGATGAGAGGTTAGTCCCTGGCTTCGACTCCAGAGGAATACAACCTTACCACAAGCCCCTCCAGTGGAGGCTTCTCTCAGCTCTAGGTATGTGAGAGGGACCCTGAGTTTGCGGCCTCAAGTGGAATGGACACCGCGATGCCCTGACTCGAAATAAGGCCGGATATCTCTGCAGCGACTTGAATGCAGGCTCGTCTTGCATCTCCCAAAATGAAAGGATGTTTGAATCCACTGTGGAGACCACAGAGAAAGACCTAGTTCCACACCTCATCGCGACCGGAGGCCTCACATCCTTTGAAAACTCCAGAGGTACGCGGAGATCAGTGCCTCCAAAGGAGACGATGCCTGACTCCTCGTGAAACTTGATAGGAGTCCCAGGATTCCTGTGGCACGTGGAACGGGACCCTTGGTCTCCCGCCTCAGCTGGAGAGGCGTCCCAATTGCCCTGCCAAGCCTCGAGGAGAATCCCGAGTTGTCCCTCGCAACTAGGCAGGAGTCCTGTCGTCTCTGAACAAACACTTGGGTGGAAGGGCCATCCCCGTCGTAACTCGAGAATATACCCCAGGTTCCCGCCGCAACTCGAGGAAAACCATGAGACTTCCCCCTCACCGCGAGATGAGGCCCGATTCCCCTGCACTGCGTGCAAAGCAATGCCGTCTTGCACATTCACACATGAAAGGAGCCTTGATTTCCTTGATGGCACTCCACAGAAACCACAAGAACACTGTTTCAAGGCTAGAGGGATCCTGAGGTCACTGTAGCAACACGAAAGAGCTCCGTGGACCAAAAATCAGCTCGAGATGAGAGGTTAGTCCCTGGCTTCGACTCCAGAGGAATACCACCTTACCACAAGCACCTCAAGAGGAGGCTTCTCTCAGCTCTAGGTATGTGAGAGGGACCTTAAGTTTGCGGCCTCAAGTGGAATGGACACCACGATGCCCTGACTCGAAATAAGGCTGGATATCCCTGCAGTGACTTGAATGCAGGATCGTCTTGCTTCTCCCAAGACGAAAGGATGTCTGAATCCCCTGTGGAGACCACAGAGAAAGACCTAGTTCCCCACCTCATCGCGACCGGAGGCCTCACATCCTTTGAAAACTCCAGAGGTACGCGGAGATCTGTGCCTCCAAAGGAGACGATGCCTGGCTCCTCGTGAAACTTGATAGGAGTCCCAGGATTCCTGTGGCACGTGGAAAGGGACCCTTGGTCTCCCGCCTCAGCTGGAGAGGCGTCCCAATTGCCCTGCCAAGCCTCGAGGAGAATCCCGAGTTGTCCCTCGCAACTAGGCAGGAGTCCTGACGTCGCTGAACAAACACGTGTGTGGAAGGGCCATCCCCGTCGTAACTCGACAATATACCCCAGGTTCCTGCCGCAACTCGAGAAAAACCATGAGACTTCCCCCTTGCCATGAGATGAGGCCCGATTCCCCTGCACAACGTGCAGAGCAATCCATGTTGCACATTACACATGAAAGGAGCCTTGATTTCCTTGATGGCACTCCAGACAAACCCCAAGAACACTGTTTCAAGGCTTGAGGGATCCTGAGGTCACTGTAGCAACAGGAAAGAGGTCCGTGGACCAAAAATCACCTCGAGATGAGAGGTTAGTCCCTGGCTTCGACTGCAGAGGAATACCACCTTACCACAAGCACCTCAAGAAGAGGCTTCTCTCAGCTCTAGTTATGTGAGAGGGACCCTGAGTTTGCGGCCTCAAGTTGAATGGACACCGCGATGCCCTGACTCGAAATAAGGCCGGATATCCCTGCAATGACTTGAATGCAGGCTCGTGTTTCATCTCCCAAGACGAAAGGATGTCTGAATCCCCTGTGGAGACCACAGAGAAAGACCTAGTTCCCCAACTCATCGTGACCGGAGGCCTCACATCCTTTGAAAACTCCAGAGGTACGCGGAGATCAGTGCCTCCAAAGGAGACAATGCCTGACTCCTCGTCAAACTTGATAGGAATCCCAGGATTCCTGTGGCACTTTTAAAGGGACCCTTAGTCTCCCGCCTCAGCTGGAGAGGCGTCCCAATTGCCCTGCCAAGCCTCGAGGAGAATCCCGAGTTGTCCCTCGCAACTAGGCAGGAGTCCTGACGTCGCTGAACAAACACGTGGGTGGAAGGGCCATCCCCGTCGCAACTCGAGAATATACCCCAGGTTCCCGCCGAAACTCGAGAAAAACCATGAGACTTCCCCCTCGCCGCGAGATGAGGCCCGATTCCCCTGCACTGCGTGCAGAGCAATTCCGTCTTGCACATCACACATGAAAGGAGCCTTGATTTCCTTGATGGCACTCCAGAGAACCCCCAAGAAAACTCTTTCAAGGCTAGAGGGATCCTGAGGTCACTGTAGCAACAGGAAAGAGCTCCGTGGACCAAAAATCAACTCGAGATGAGAGGTTAGTCCCTGGCTTCGACTCCAGAGGAATACCACCTTACCACAAGCACCTCAAGAGGAGGCTTCTCTCAGCTCTAGGTAAGTGAGAGGGACCCTGAGTTTGCGGCCTCATGTGGAATGGACACCGCGATGCCCTGACTCGAAATAAGTCCGGATATGCCTGCAGCGACTTGAATGCAGGCTCGTCTTGCATCTCCCAAGACGAAAGGATGTCTGAATCCCCTGTGGAGACCACAGAGAAAGACCTAGTTCCCCACCTCAACGCGACCGGAGGCCTCACATCCTTTGAAAACTCCAGAGGTACACGGAGATCAGTGCCTCCAAAGGAGACGATGCCTGGCTCCTCGTGAAACTTGATAGGAGTCCCAGGATTCCTGTGGCACGTGGAAAGGGACCCTTGGTCTCCCGCCTCAGCTGGAGAGGCGTCCCAATTGCCCTGCCAAGCCTCGAGGAGAATCCCGAGTTGTCCCTCGCAACTAGGCAGGAGTCCTGACGTCGCTGAACAAACACGTGTGTGGAAGGGCCATCCCCGTCGTAACTCGACAATATACCTCAGGTTCCTACCGCAACTCGAGAAAAACCATGAGACTTCCCCCTTGCCATGAGATGAGGCCCGATTCCCCTGCACAGCGTGCAGAGCAATCCGTGTTGCACATTACACATGAAAGGAGCCTTGATTTCCTTGATGGCACTCCACACAAACCCCAAGAACACTGTTTCAAGGCTTGAGGGATCCTGAGGTCACTGTAGCAACACGAAAGAGGTCCGTGGACCAAAAATCACCTCGAGATGAGAGGTTAGTCCCTGGCTTCGACTCTAGAGGAATACCACCTTACCACAAGCACCTCAAGAAGAGGCTTCTCTCAGCTCTAGTTATGTGAGAGGGACCCTGAGTTTGTGGCCTCAAGTGGAATGGACACCGCGATGCCCTGACTCGAATAAGGCCGGATATCCCTGCAATGACTTGAATGCAGGCTCGTGTTTCATCTCCCAAGACGAAAGGATGTCTGAATCCCCTGTGGAGACCACAGAGAAAGACCTAGTTCCCCACCTCATCGCGACCGGAGGCCTCACATCCTTTGAAAACTCCAGAGGTACGCGGAGATCAGTGCCTCCAAAGGAGACAATGCCTGACTCCTCGTCAAACTTGATAGGAATCCCAGGATTCCTGTGGCACGTTTAAAGGGACCCTTAGTCTCCCGCCTCAGCTGGAGAGGCGTCCCAATTGCCCTGCCAAGCCTCGAGGAGAATCCCGAGTTTTCCCTCGCAACTAGGCAGGAGTCCTGACGTCGCTGAACAAACACGTGGGTGGAAGGGCCATCCCCGTCGTAGCTCGAGAATATACCCCAGGTTCCCGCCGCAACTCGAGAAAAACCATGAGTCTTCCCCCTCGCCGCGAGATGAGGCCTGATTCCCCTGCACTACGTGCAGAGCAATTCCGTGTTGCACATCACACACGAAAGGAGCCTTGATTTCTTGATGGCACTCCAGAGAAACTGCAAGAACACTCTTTCAAGGCTAGAGGGATCCTGAGGTCACTGTAGCAACACGAAAGAGCTCCATCGACCAAACATCAACTCGAGATGAGAGGTTATTCCTTGGCTTCAACTCCAGAGGAATACCACCTTTCCACAAGCACCTCAAGTGGTGACTTCTCTCAGCTCTAGGTATGTGAGAGGGACCCTTAGTTTGCGGCCTCAAGTGGAATGGACACCGCGATGCCCTGACTCGAAATAAGGCCGGATGTCCCTGCAGTGACATGAATGCAGGCTCGTCTTGCGTCTCCCAAGACGAAAGCATGTCTGAATCCCCTGTGGAGACCACAGAGAAAGACCTAGTTCACCACCTCATCGCGACCGGAGCCCTCACATCCTTTGAAAACTCCAGAGATACGCGGAGATCAGTGCCTCCAAAGGAGACAATGCCTGACGCCTTGTGAAACTTGATAGGAGTCCCAGGATTCCTGTGGCACATGGAAAGGGACCCTTGGTCTCCCGCCTCAGCTGGAGAGGCGTCCCAATTGCCCTGCCAAGCCTCGAGGAGAATCCCGTGTTGTCCCTCGCACCTAGGCAGGAGTCCTGACGTGGCTGAACAAACACGTGGGTGGAAGGGCCATCCCCATCGTAATTCAAGAATATACCCCAAGTTCCCTCCGCAACTTGAGGAAAACCATGAGACTTCCCCCTCACCGCGAGATGAGGCCCGATTTCCCTGCACTCCGTGCAGAGCAATTCCGTGTTGCACATCACACATGAAAGGAGCCTTAATTTACTTGATGGCACTCCAGAGAAACCCCAAGAACACTGTTTCAAGGCTAGAGGGATCCTGAGGTCACTGTAGCAACACGAAAGAGCTCCGTGGACCAAGAATCAACTCGAGATGAGAGGTTAGTCCCTGGCTTCGACTCCAGAGGAATACCACCTTACCACAAGCACCTCAAGAGGAGGCTTCTCTCAGCTCTAGGTATGTGAGAGGGACCCTGAGTTTGCGGTCTCAAGTGGAATGGACACCGCGATGCCCTGACTCGAAATAAGGCCGGATATCCCTGCAGTGACTTGAAAGCAGGCTCGTCTTGCATCTCCCAAGACGAATGGATGTCTGAATCCCCTGTGGAGACAACAGAGAAAGACCTAGTTCCCCACCTCATCGCGACCGGAGGCCTCACATCCTTTGAAAACTCCAGAGGTACGCGGAGATCAGTGCCTCCAAAGGAGACGATGCCTGACTCCTCATCAAACTTGATAGGAGTCCCAGGATTCCTGTGGTACGTGGAAAAGGACCCTTAGTCTCCCGCCTCAGCTGGAGAGGCGTCCCAATTGACCTGCCAAGCCTCGAGGAGAATCCCGAGTTGTCCCTCACAGCTAGGCAGGAGTCCTGACGTCGCTGAACAAACACGTGGGTGGAAGAGCCATCCCCTTCATAACTCGAGAATATATCCCAGGTTCCCGCCCCAACTCGAGAAAAACCATGAGACTTCCCCCTCGCCGCGAGATGAGGCCCAATTCCCCTGCACTGCATGCAGAGGAATTCCGTGTTGCACATCAGACATGAAAGGAGCCTTGATTTCCTTGATGGCAATCCAGAGAAACACCAAGAACACTCTTTCAAGGCTAGAGGTATCCTGAGGTCACTGTAGCAACACGAAAGAGCGCCGTGAACCAAAAATCAACTCGAGATGAGAGGCTAGTCCCTGGCTTCGAATCCAGAGGAATACCACCTTACGACAAGCACCTCAAGTGGAGGCTTCTCTCAGCTCTAAGTATGTGAGAGGGACCCTGAATTTGCGGCCTTAAATGGAATGGACACCGCGATGCCCTGACTCGAAATAAGGCTGGATATCCCTGCAGTGACTTGAATGCAGGCTCCTCTTGCATCTCCGAAGACGAAAGGATGTCTGAATCCCCTGTGGAGACCACAGAGAACGACCTAGTTCCCCACCACATCGCGACCGGAGGCCTCACATCCTTTGAAAACTCCAGAGGTACGCGGAGATCAGTGCCTCCAAAGGAGACGATGCCTGACTCCTCGTGAAACTTGATAGGAGTCCCAGGATTCCTGTGGCACCTGGAAAGGGACCCTTGGTTTCCCGCCTCAGCTGGAGAGGCGTCCCAATTGCCCTGCCAAGCCCCGAGGAGAATACCGAGTTGTCCCTCGTAACTAGGCAGGAGTCATGACGTCGCTGAAGAAACACGTGGGTGGAAGGGCCATCCCCTTCGTAACTCGAGAATATACCCCAGGTTCCCGCCGCAACTCGAGAAAAACCATGAGACTTCCCCCTCGCCGCGAGATGAGGCCCGATTCCCCTGCACTGCGTGCAGAGCAATTCCGTGATGTACATCAGATATGAAAGGAGCCTGGATTTCCTTAATGGCACTCCAGAGAAACCCCAAGAACACTGTTTCAAGGCTAGAGGGATCCTGAGGTCACTGTAGCAACACGAAAGAGCTCCGTGGACCAAGAATCAACTCGAGATGAGAGGTTAGTCCCTGGCTTCGACTCCAGAGGACTACCACCTTACCACAAGCACCTCAAGAGGAGGCTTCTCTCAGCTCTAGGTATGTGAGAGGGACCCTGAGTTTGCGGTCTCAAGTGGAATGGACACCGCGATGCCCTGACTCGAAATAAGGCCGGATATCCCTGCAGTGACTTGAAAGCAGGCTCGTCTTGCATCTCCCAAGACGAATGGATGTCTGAATCCCCTGTGGAGACAACAGAGAAAGACCTAGTTCCCCACCTCATCGCGACCGGAGGCCTCACATCCTTTGAAAACTCCAGAGGTACGCGGAGATCAGTGCCTCCAAAGGAGACGATGCCTGACTCCTCATCAAACTTGATAGGAGTCCCAGGATTCCTGTGGTACGTGGAAAAGGACCCTTAGTCTCCCGCCTCAGCTGGAGAGGCGTCCCAATTGACCTGCCAAGCCTCGAGGAGAATCCCGAGTTGTCCCTCACAGCTAGGCAGGAGTCCTGACGTCGCTGAACAAACACGTGGGTGGAAGAGCCATCCCCTTCGTAACTCGAGAATATATCCCAGGTTCCCGCCCCAACTCGAGAAAAACCATGAGACTTCCCCCTCGCTGCGAGATGAGGCCCAATTCCCCTGCACTGCATGCAGAGGAATTCCGTGTTGCACATCACACATGAAAGGAGCCTTGATTTCCTTGATGGCAATCCAGAGAAACACCAAGAACACTGTTTCAAGGCTAGAGGGATCCTGAGGTCACTGTAGCAACAAGAAAGAGCGCCGTGAACCAAAAATCAACTCGAGATGAGAGGCTAGTCCCTGGCTTCGACTCCAGAGGAATACCACCTTACCACAAGCACCCCAAGAGGAGGCTTATCTCAGCCCTAGGTATGTGAGAGGGACCCTGAGATTGCAGCCTCAAGTGGAATCGACACCGCGATGCCCTGACTCAAAATAAGGCCGGATATCCGTGCAGTCACTTGAATGCAGGCTCGTCTTGCATCTCCCAGGTGAAAGGATTTCTGAATCCCCTGTGGAGACCACAGAGAAAGAACTAGTTCCCCACCTCATCGCGACCGGAGGCCTCACATCCTTTGAAAACTCCAGAGGTACGCGGAGATCAGTGCCTCCAAAGGAGACGATGCCTGACTCCTCGTGAAACTTGATAGGAGTCCCAGGATTCCTGTGGCACGTGGAAAGGGACCCTTGGTCTCCCGCCTCAGCTGGAGAGGGGTCCCAATTGCCCTGCCAAGCCTCGAGGAGAATCCCGAGTTGTCCCTCGCAACTAAGCAGGTGGCCTGACGTCGCTGTACAAACACGTGGGTGGAAGGGCCATCCCCGTCGTAACTCGTGAATATACCCCAGGTTCCTACCGCAACTCGAGAAAAACCATGAGACTTCCCCCTCGCCGCGAGATGAGGCCCGATTCCCCTGCACTACGTGCAGAGCAATTCCGTGTTGCACATCACACATGAAAGGAGCCTTGATTTCCTTGATGGCACTCCAGAGAAACACCAAGAACACTCTTTCAAGGCTAGAGGTATCCTGAGGTCACTGTAGCAACACGAAAGAGCGCCGTGAACCAAAAATCAACTCGAGATGAGAGGCTAGTCCCTGGCTTCGACTCCAGAGGAATACGACCTTACGACAAGCACCTCAAGTGGAGGCTTCTCTCAGCTCTAAGTATGTGAGAGGGACCCTGAGATTGCGGCCTCAAGTGGAATGGACACCACGATGCCCTGACTCGAAATAAGGCCGGATATCCCTGCAGTGACTTGAATGCAGTCTCGTCTTGCGTCTCCCAAGACGAAAGGATGTCTGAATCCCCTGTGCAGACCACAGAGAAAGAACTAGTTACCCACCTCATCGCGACCGGAGGCCTCACATCCTTTGAAAACTCCAGAGGTACACGGAGATCAGTGGCTCCAAAGGAGACAATGCCTGACTCCTCGTGAAACTTGATAGGAGTCCCAGGATTCCTGTGGCACGTGGAAAGGGACCCTTGGTCTCCCGCCTCAGCTGGAGAGGCGTCCCAATTGCCCTGCCAAGCCTCCAGGAGAATCCGGAGTTGTCCCTCGCAACTAAGCAGGAGTCCTGACGTCGCTGAACAAACACGAGGGTGGAAGGGCCATCCCCATCGTAACTCGAGAATATACCCCAGGTTCCCGCCGCAACTCGAGAAAAACCATGAGACTTCCCCCTCGCCGCGAGATGAGGCCCGATTCCCCTGCACTCCGTGCAGAGCAATTCCGTGTTGCACATCACACATGAAAGGAGCCTTGATTTCCTTGATGGCACTCCAGAGAAACCCAAAGAACACTGTTTCAAGGCTAGAGGGATCCTGAGGTCACTGTAGCAACACGAAAGAGCTCCGTGGACCAAGAATCAACTCGAGATGCGAGGTTAGTCCCTGGCTTCGACTCCAGAGGACTACCACCTTACCACAAGCACCTCAAGAGGAGGCTTCTCTCAGCTCTAGGTATGTGAGAGGGACCCTGAGTTTGCGGCCTCAAGTGGAATGGACACCACGATGCCCTGACTCGAAATAAGGCTGGATATCCCTGCAGTGACTTGAATGCAGGCTCCTCTTGCATCTCCCAAGACGAAAGGATGTCTGAATCCCCTGTGGAGACCACAGAGAACGACCTAGTTCCCCACCACATCACGACCGGAGGCCTCACATCCTTTGAAAACTCCAGAGGTACGCGGAGATCAGTGCCTCCAAAGGAGACGATGCCTGACTCCTCGTGAAACTTGATAGGAGTCCCAGGATTCCTGTGGCACGTGGAAAGGGACCCTTCGTCTCCCGCCTCAGCTGGAGAGGCGTCCCAATTGCCCTGCCAAGCCCCGAGGAGAATACCCAGTTGTCCCTCGTAACTAGGCAGGAGTCATGACGTCGCTGAAGAAACACGTGGGTGGAAGGGCCATCCCCTTCGTAACTCGAGAATATACCCCAGGTTCCCGCCGCAACTCGAGAAAAACCATGAGACTTCCCCCTCGCCGCGAGATGAGGCCCGATTCCCCTGCACTGCGTGCAGAGCAATTCCTTGAATTACATCAGACATGAAAGGAGCCTGGATTTCCTTAATGGCACTCCAGAGAAACCCCAAGAACACTGTTTCAAGGCTAGAGGGATCCTGAGGTCACTGTAGCAACATGAAAGAGCTCCGTGGACCAAAAATCAACTCGAGATTAGAGGTTAGTCCCTGGCTTCCACTCCAGTGGAATACCCCCTTACCACAAGCACCTCAAGAGGAGGCTTCTCTCAGCTCTAGGTATGTGAGAGGGACCCTGAGTTTTCGGCCTCAAGTGGAATGGACACCGCGATGCCCTGACTCGAAATAAGGCCGGATATCCCTGCAGTGACTTGAATGCAGGCTCGTCTTGCATCTCCCAAGACGAAAGGATGTCTGAATCCCCTGTGGAGACCACAGAGAAAGACCTAGTTCCCCACCTCATCGCGACCGGAGGCCTCACATCCTTTGAAAACTCCAGAGGTACGCGGAGATCAGTGCCTCCAAAGGAGACGATGCCTGACTCCTCGTGAAACTTGATAGGAGTCCCAGGATTCCTGTGGCACGTGGAAAGGGACCCTTGGTCTCCCGCCTCAGCTGGAGACGCGTCCCAATTGCCCTGCCAAGCCTCGAGGAGAATCCCGAGTTGTCACTCGCAACTAAGCAGGAGTCCTGACGTCGCTGTACAAACACGTGGGTGGAAGGGCCCTCCCCGTCGTAACTCGAGAATATACCCCAGGTTCCCGCCGCAACTCAAGAAAAACCAGGAGACTTCCCCCTCGCTGGGAGATCAGGCCCAATTCCCCTGCACTGCGTGCAGAACAATTCCGTGTTGCACATTCACACATGAAAGGAGCCTTGATTTCCTTGATGGCACTCCAGAGAAACCCCAAGAACACTGTTTCAAGGCTACAGGGATCCTGAGGTCACTGTAGCAACACGAAAGAGCTTCTTGGACCAAAAATCAACTCGAGATGAGAGGTTAGTCCCTGGCTTCGACTCCAGAGGAATACAACCTTACCACAAGCCCCTCCAGTGGAGGCTTCTCTCAGCTCTAGGTATGTGAGAGGGACCCTGAGTTTGCGGCCTCAAGTGGAATGGACACCGCGATGCCCTGACTCGAAATAAGGCCGGATATCTCTGCAGCGACTTGAATGCAGTCTCGTCTTGCGTCTCCCAAGACGAAAGGATGTCTGAATCCCCTGTGCAGACCACAGAGAAAGAACTAGTTACCCACCTCATCGCGACCGGAGGCCTCACATCCTTTGAAAACTCCAGAGGTACACGGAGATCAGTGGCTCCAAAGGAGACAATGCCTGACTCCTCGTGAAACTTGATAGGAGTCCCAGGATTCCTGTGGCACGTGGAAAGGGACCCTTGGTCTCCCGCCTCAGCTGGAGAGGCGTCCCAATTGCCCTGCCAAGCCTCCAGGAGAATCCGGAGTTGTCCCTCGCAACTAAGCAGGAGTCCTGACGTCGCTGAACAAACACGAGGGTGGAAGGGCCATCCCCATCGTAACTCGAGAATATACCCCAGGTTCCCGCCGCAACTCGAGAAAAACCATGAGACTTCCCCCTCGCCGCGAGATGAGGCCCGATTCCCCTGCACTCCGTGCAGAGCAATTCCGTGTTGCACATCACACATGAAAGGAGCCTTGATTTCCTTGATGGCACTCCAGAGAAACCCAAAGAACACTGTTTCAAGGCTAGAGGGATCCTGAGGTCACTGTAGCAACACGAAAGAGCTCCGTGGACCAAGAATCAACTCGAGATGCGAGGTTAGTCCCTGGCTTCGACTCCAGAGGACTACCACCTTACCACAAGCACCTCAAGAGGAGGCTTCTCTCAGCTCTAGGTATGTGAGAGGGACCCTGAGTTTGCGGCCTCAAGTGGAATGGACACCACGATGCCCTGACTCGAAATAAGGCTGGATATCCCTGCAGTGACTTGAATGCAGGCTCCTCTTGCATCTCCCAAGACGAAAGGATGTCTGAATCCCCTGTGGAGACCACAGAGAACGACCTAGTTCCCCACCACATCACGACCGGAGGCCTCACATCCTTTGAAAACTCCAGAGGTACGCGGAGATCAGTGCCTCCAAAGGAGACGATGCCTGACTCCTCGTGAAACTTGATAGGAGTCCCAGGATTCCTGTGGCACGTGGAAAGGGACCCTTCGTCTCCCGCCTCAGCTGGAGAGGCGTCCCAATTGCCCTGCCAAGCCCCGAGGAGAATACCCAGTTGTCCCTCGTAACTAGGCAGGAGTCATGACGTCGCTGAAGAAACACGTGGGTGGAAGGGCCATCCCCTTCGTAACTCGAGAATATACCCCAGGTTCCCGCCGCAACTCGAGAAAAACCATGAGACTTCCCCCTCGCCGCGAGATGAGGCCCGATTCCCCTGCACTGCGTGCAGAGCAATTCCTTGAATTACATCAGACATGAAAGGAGCCTGGATTTCCTTAATGGCACTCCAGAGAAACCCCAAGAACACTGTTTCAAGGCTAGAGGGATCCTGAGGTCACTGTAGCAACATGAAAGAGCTCCGTGGACCAAAAATCAACTCGAGATTAGAGGTTAGTCCCTGGCTTCCACTCCAGTGGAATACCCCCTTACCACAAGCACCTCAAGAGGAGGCTTCTCTCAGCTCTAGGTATGTGAGAGGGACCCTGAGTTTTCGGCCTCAAGTGGAATGGACACCGCGATGCCCTGACTCGAAATAAGGCCGGATATCCCTGCAGTGACTTGAATGCAGGCTCGTCTTGCATCTCCCAAGACGAAAGGATGTCTGAATCCCCTGTGGAGACCACAGAGAAAGACCTAGTTCCCCACCTCATCGCGACCGGAGGCCTCACATCCTTTGAAAACTCCAGAGGTACGCGGAGATCAGTGCCTCCAAAGGAGACGATGCCTGACTCCTCGTGAAACTTGATAGGAGTCCCAGGATTCCTGTGGCACGTGGAAAGGGACCCTTGGTCTCCCGCCTCAGCTGGAGACGCGTCCCAATTGCCCTGCCAAGCCTCGAGGAGAATCCCGAGTTGTCACTCGCAACTAAGCAGGAGTCCTGACGTCGCTGTACAAACACGTGGGTGGAAGGGCCCTCCCCGGCGTAACTCGAGAATATACCCCAGGTTCCCGCCGCAACTCAAGAAAAACCAGGAGACTTCCCCCTCGCTGGGAGATCAGGCCCAATTCCCCTGCACTGCGTGCAGAACAATTCCGTGTTGCACATTCACACATGAAAGGAGCCTTGATTTCCTTGATGGCACTCCAGAGAAACCCCAAGAACACTGTTTCAAGGCTACAGGGATCCTGAGGTCACTGTAGCAACACGAAAGAGCTTCTTGGACCAAAAATCAACTCGAGATGAGAGGTTAGTCCCTGGCTTCGACTCCAGAGGAATACAACCTTACCACAAGCCCCTCCAGTGGAGGCTTCTCTCAGCTCTAGGTATGTGAGAGGGACCCTGAGTTTGCGGCCTCAAGTGGAATGGACACCGCGATGCCCTGACTCGAAATAAGGCCGGATATCTCTGCAGCGACTTGAATGCAGGCTCGTCTTGCATCTCCCAAAATGAAAGGATGTTTGAATCCACTGTGGAGACCACAGAGAAAGACCTAGTTCCACACCTCATCGCGACCGGAGGCCTCACATCCTTTGAAAACTCCAGAGGTACGCGGAGATCAGTGCCTCCAAAGGAGACGATGCCTGACTCCTCGTGAAACTTGATAGGAGTCCCAGGATTCCTGTGGCACGTGGAACGGGACCCTTGGTCTCCCGCCTCAGCTGGAGAGGCGTCCCAATTGCCCTGCCAAGCCTCGAGGAGAATCCCGAGTTGTCCCTCGCAACTAGGCAGGAGTCCTGTCGTCTCTGAACAAACACTTGGGTGGAAGGGCCATCCCCGTCGTAACTCGAGAATATACCCCAGGTTCCCGCCGCAACTCGAGGAAAACCATGAGACTTCCCCCTCACCGCGAGATGAGGCCCGATTCCCCTGCACTGCGTGCAAAGCAATGCCGTCTTGCACATTCACACATGAAAGGAGCCTTGATTTCCTTGATGGCACTCCACAGAAACCACAAGAACACTGTTTCAAGGCTAGAGGGATCCTGAGGTCACTGTAGCAACACGAAAGAGCTCCGTGGACCAAAAATCAGCTCGAGATGAGAGGTTAGTCCCTGGCTTCGACTCCAGAGGAATACCACCTTACCACAAGCACCTCAAGAGGAGGCTTCTCTCAGCTCTAGGTATGTGAGAGGGACCTTAAGTTTGCGGCCTCAAGTGGAATGGACACCACGATGCCCTGACTCGAAATAAGGCTGGATATCCCTGCAGTGACTTGAATGCAGGATCGTCTTGCTTCTCCCAAGACGAAAGGATGTCTGAATCCCCTGTGGAGACCACAGAGAAAGACCTAGTTCCCCACCTCATCGCGACCGGAGGCCTCACATCCTTTGAAAACTCCAGAGGTACGCGGAGATCTGTGCCTCCAAAGGAGACGATGCCTGGCTCCTCGTGAAACTTGATAGGAGTCCCAGGATTCCTGTGGCACGTGGAAAGGGACCCTTGGTCTCCCGCCTCAGCTGGAGAGGCGTCCCAATTGCCCTGCCAAGCCTCGAGGAGAATCCCGAGTTGTCCCTCGCAACTAGGCAGGAGTCCTGACGTCGCTGAACAAACACGTGTGTGGAAGGGCCATCCCCGTCGTAACTCGACAATATACCCCAGGTTCCTGCCGCAACTCGAGAAAAACCATGAGACTTCCCCCTTGCCATGAGATGAGGCCCGATTCCCCTGCACAACGTGCAGAGCAATCCATGTTGCACATTACACATGAAAGGAGCCTTGATTTCCTTGATGGCACTCCAGACAAACCCCAAGAACACTGTTTCAAGGCTTGAGGGATCCTGAGGTCACTGTAGCAACAGGAAAGAGGTCCGTGGACCAAAAATCACCTCGAGATGAGAGGTTAGTCCCTGGCTTCGACTGCAGAGGAATACCACCTTACCACAAGCACCTCAAGAAGAGGCTTCTCTCAGCTCTAGTTATGTGAGAGGGACCCTGAGTTTGCGGCCTCAAGTTGAATGGACACCGCGATGCCCTGACTCGAAATAAGTCCGGATATGCCTGCAGCGACTTGAATGCAGGCTCGTCTTGCATCTCCCAAGACGAAAGGATGTCTGAATCCCCTGTGGAGACCACAGAGAAAGACCTAGTTCCCCACCTCAACGCGACCGGAGGCCTCACATCCTTTGAAAACTCCAGAGGTACACGGAGATCAGTGCCTCCAAAGGAGACGATGCCTGGCTCCTCGTGAAACTTGATAGGAGTCCCAGGATTCCTGTGGCACGTGGAAAGGGACCCTTGGTCTCCCGCCTCAGCTGGAGAGGCGTCCCAATTGCCCTGCCAAGCCTCGAGGAGAATCCCGAGTTGTCCCTCGCAACTAGGCAGGAGTCCTGACGTCGCTGAACAAACACGTGTGTGGAAGGGCCATCCCCGTCGTAACTCGGCAATATACCTCAGGTTCCTACCGCAACTCGAGATAAACCATGAGACTTCCCCCTTGCCATGAGATGAGGCCCGATTCCCCTGCACAGCGTGCAGAGCAATCCGTGTTGCACATTACACATGAAAGGAGCCTTGATTTCCTTGATGGCACTCCACACAAACCCCAAGAACACTGTTTCAAGGCTTGAGGGATCCTGAGGTCACTGTAGCAACACGAAAGAGGTCCGTGGACCAAAAATCACCTCGAGATGAGAGGTTAGTCCCTGGCTTCGACTCTAGAGGAATACCACCTTACCACAAGCACCTCAAGAAGAGGCTTCTCTCAGCTCTAGTTATGTGAGAGGGACCCTGAGTTTGTGGCCTCAAGTGGAATGGACACCGCGATGCCCTGACTCGAATAAGGCCGGATATCCCTGCAATGACTTGAATGCAGGCTCGTGTTTCATCTCCCAAGACGAAAGGATGTCTGAATCCCCTGTGGAGACCACAGAGAAAGACCTAGTTCCCCACCTCATCGCGACCGGAGGCCTCACATCCTTTGAAAACTCCAGAGGTACGCGGAGATCAGTGCCTCCAAAGGAGACAATGCCTGACTCCTCGTCAAACTTGATAGGAATCCCAGGATTCCTGTGGCACGTTTAAAGGGACCCTTAGTCTCCCGCCTCAGCTGGAGAGGCGTCCCAATTGCCCTGCCAAGCCTCGAGGAGAATCCCGAGTTTTCCCTCGCAACTAGGCAGGAGTCCTGACGTCGCTGAACAAACACGTGGGTGGAAGGGCCATCCCCGTCGTAGCTCGAGAATATACCCCAGGTTCCCGCCGCAACTCGAGAAAAACCATGAGTCTTCCCCCTCGCCGCGAGATGAGGCCTGATTCCCCTGCACTACGTGCAGAGCAATTCCGTGTTGCACATCACACACGAAAGGAGCCTTGATTTCTTGATGGCACTCCAGAGAAACTGCAAGAACACTCTTTCAAGGCTAGAGGGATCCTGAGGTCACTGTAGCAACACGAAAGAGCTCCATCGACCAAACATCAACTCGAGATGAGAGGTTATTCCTTGGCTTCAACTCCAGAGGAATACCACCTTTCCACAAGCACCTCAAGTGGTGACTTCTCTCAGCTCTAGGTATGTGAGAGGGACCCTGAGTTTGAGGTCTCAAGTGGAATGGACACCGCGATGCCCTGACTCGAAATAAGGCCGGATGTCCCTGCAGTGACATGAATGCAGGCTCGTCTTGCGTCTCCCAAGACGAAAGCATGTCTGAATCCCCTGTGGAGACCACAGAGAAAGACCTAGTTCACCACCTCATCGCGACCGGAGCCCTCACATCCTTTGAAAACTCCAGAGATACGCGGAGATCAGTGCCTCCAAAGGAGACAATGCCTGACGCCTTGTGAAACTTGATAGGAGTCCCAGGATTCCTGTGGCACATGGAAAGGGACCCTTGGTCTCCCGCCTCAGCTGGAGAGGCGTCCCAATTGCCCTGCCAAGCCTCGAGGAGAATCCCGTGTTGTCCCTCGCACCTAGGCAGGAGTCCTGACGTGGCTGAACAAACACGTGGGTGGAAGGGCCATCCCCATCGTAATTCAAGAATATACCCCAAGTTCCCTCCGCAACTTGAGGAAAACCATGAGACTTCCCCCTCACCGCGAGATGAGGCCCGATTTCCCTGCACTCCGTGCAGAGCAATTCCGTGTTGCACATCACACATGAAAGGAGCCTTAATTTACTTGATGGCACTCCAGAGAAACCCCAAGAACACTGTTTCAAGGCTAGAGGGATCCTGAGGTCACTGTAGCAACACGAAAGAGCTCCGTGGACCAAGAATCAACTCGAGATGAGAGGTTAGTCCCTGGCTTCGACTCCAGAGGAATACCACCTTACCACAAGCACCTCAAGAGGAGGCTTCTCTCAGCTCTAGGTATGTGAGAGGGACCCTGAGTTTGCGGTCTCAAGTGGAATGGACACCGCGATGCCCTGACTCGAAATAAGGCCGGATATCCCTGCAGTGACTTGAAAGCAGGCTCGTCTTGCATCTCCCAAGACGAATGGATGTCTGAATCCCCTGTGGAGACAACAGAGAAAGACCTAGTTCCCCACCTCATCGCGACCGGAGGCCTCACATCCTTTGAAAACTCCAGAGGTACGCGGAGATCAGTGCCTCCAAAGGAGACGATGCCTGACTCCTCATCAAACTTGATAGGAGTCCCAGGATTCCTGTGGTACGTGGAAAAGGACCCTTAGTCTCCCGCCTCAGCTGGAGAGGCGTCCCAATTGACCTGCCAAGCCTCGAGGAGAATCCCGAGTTGTCCCTCACAGCTAGGCAGGAGTCCTGACGTCGCTGAACAAACACGTGGGTGGAAGAGCCATCCCCTTCGTAACTCGAGAATATATCCCAGGTTCCCGCCCCAACTCGAGAAAAACCATGAGACTTCCCCCTCGCCGCGAGATGAGGCCCAATTCCCCTGCACTGCATGCAGAGGAATTCCGTGTTGCACATCAGACATGAAAGGAGCCTTGATTTCCTTGATGGCAATCCAGAGAAACACCAAGAACACTCTTTCAAGGCTAGAGGTATCCTGAGGTCACTGTAGCAACACGAAAGAGCGCCGTGAACCAAAAATCAACTCGAGATGAGAGGCTAGTCCCTGGCTTCGAATCCAGAGGAATACCACCTTACGACAAGCACCTCAAGTGGAGGCTTCTCTCAGCTCTAAGTATGTGAGAGGGACCCTGAATTTGCGGCCTTAAATGGAATGGACACCGCGATGCCCTGACTCGAAATAAGGCTGGATATCCCTGCAGTGACTTGAATGCAGGCTCCTCTTGCATCTCCGAAGACGAAAGGATGTCTGAATCCCCTGTGGAGACCACAGAGAACGACCTAGTTCCCCACCACATCGCGACCGGAGGCCTCACATCCTTTGAAAACTCCAGAGGTACGCGGAGATCAGTGCCTCCAAAGGAGACGATGCCTGACTCCTCGTGAAACTTGATAGGAGTCCCAGGATTCCTGTGGCACCTGGAAAGGGACCCTTGGTTTCCCGCCTCAGCTGGAGAGGCGTCCCAATTGCCCTGCCAAGCCCCGAGGAGAATACCGAGTTGTCCCTCGTAACTAGGCAGGAGTCATGACGTCGCTGAAGAAACACGTGGGTGGAAGGGCCATCCCCTTCGTAACTCGAGAATATACCCCAGGTTCCCGCCGCAACTCGAGAAAAACCATGAGACTTCCCCCTCGCCGCGAGATGAGGCCCGATTCCCCTGCACTGCGTGCAGAGCAATTCCGTGATGTACATCAGATATGAAAGGAGCCTGGATTTCCTTAATGGCACTCCAGAGAAACCCCAAGAACACTGTTTCAAGGCTAGAGGGATCCTGAGGTCACTGTAGCAACACGAAAGAGCTCCGTGGACCAAGAATCAACTCGAGATGAGAGGTTAGTCCCTGGCTTCGACTCCAGAGGAATACCACCTTACCACAAGCACCCCAAGAGGAGGCTTCTCTCAGCCCTAGGTATGTGAGAGGGACCCTGAGATTGCAGCCTCCAGTGGAATCGACACCGCGATGCCCTGACTCAAAATAAGGCCGGATATCCGTGCAGTCACTTGAATGCAGGCTCGTCTTGCATCTCCCAGGTGAAAGGATGTCTGAATCCCCTCTGGAGACCACAGAGAAAGACCTAGTTCCCCACCTCATCGCGACCGGAGGCCTCACATCCTTTGAAAACTCCAGAGGTACGCGGAGATCAGTGCCTCCAAAGGAGACGATGCCTGACTCCTCGTGAAACTTGACAGGAGTCCCAGGATTCCTGTGGCACGTGGAAAGGGACCCTTGGTCTCCCGCCTCAGCTGGATAGGGGTCCCAATTGCCCTGCCAAGCCTCGAGGAGAATCCCGAGTTGTCCCTCGCAACTAAGCAGGTGTCCTGACGTCGCTGTACAAACACGTGGGTGGAAGGGCCATCCCCGTCGTAACTCGTGAATATACCCCAGGTTCCTACCGCAACTCGAGAAAAACCATGAGACTTCCCCCTCGCCGCGAGATGAGGCCCGATTCCCCTGCACTACGTGCAGAGCAATTCCGTGTTGCACATCACACATGAAAGGAGCCTTGATTTCCTTGATGGCACTCCAGAGAAACCCAAAGAACACTGTTTCAAGGCTAGAGGGATCGTGAGGTCACTGTAGCAACACGAAAGAGCTCCGTGGACCAAGAATCAACTCGAGATGCGAGGTTAGTCCCTGGCTTCGACTCCAGAGGACTACCACCTTACCACAAGCACCTCAAGAGGAGGCTTCTCTCAGCTCTAGGTATGTGAGAGGGACCCTGAGTTTGCGGCCTCAAGTGAAATGGACACCACGATGCCCTGACTCGAAATAAGGCTGGATATCCCTGCAGTGACTTGAATGCAGGCTCCTCTTGCATCTCCCAAGACGAAAGGATGTCTGAATCCCCTGTGGAGACCACAGAAAACGACCTAGTTCCCCACCACATCGCGACCGGAGGCCTCACATCCTTTGAAAACTCCAGAGGTACGCGGAGATCAGTGCCTCCAAAGGAGACGATGCCTGACTCCTCGTGAAACTTGATAGGAGTCCCAGGATTCCTGTGGCACGTGGAAAGGGACCCTTGGTCTCCCGCCTCAGCTGGAGAGGCGTCCCAATTGCCCTGCCAAGCCCCGAGGAGAATACCCAGTTGTCCCTCGTAACTAGGCAGGAGTCATGACGTCGCTGAAGAAACACGTGGGTGGAAGGGCCATCCCCTTCGTAACTCGAGAATATACCCCAGGTTCCCGCCGCAACTCGAGAAAAACCATGAGACTTCCCCCTCGCCGCGAGATGAGGCCCGATTCCCCTGCATTGCGTGCAGAGCAATTCCTTGATGTACATCAGACATGAAAGGAGCCTGGATTTCCTTAATGGCACTCCAAAGAAACCCCAAGAACACTGTTTCAAGGCTAGAGGGATCCTGAGGTCACTGTAGCAACACGAAAGATCTCCATGGACCAAAAATCAACTCGAGATGAGAGGTTAGTCCCTGGCTTCGACTCCAGAGGAATACCACCTTACCACAAGTACCTCAAGAGGAGGCTGCTCTCACCTCTAGATATGTGAGAGGGACCCTGAGTTTGCAGCCTCACGTGGAATGGCACCGCGATGCCCTGACTCGAAATAAGGCCGGATATCCCTGCAGTGACTTGAATGCAGTCTCGTCTTGCATCTCCCAAGACGAAAGGATGTCTGAATCCCCAGTGGAGACCACAGAGATAGACCTAGTTCCCCAACTCATCGCGACCGGAGCCCTCACATCCTTTGAAAACTCCAGAGGTACGCGGAGATCAGTGCCTCCAAAAGAGACGATGCCTGACTCCTCGAGAAACTTAATAGGAGTCCCAGGATTCCTGTGGCACGTGGAAAGGTACCCGTGGTCTCACGGCTCAGCTGGAGAGGCATCTCAATTGCCCTGCCAAGCCTCGAGGAGAATCCTGAGTGGTCCCTCGCAACTAGGCAGGAGTCCTGACGTCGCTGAACAAACACGTGGGTGGAAGGGCCATCCCCATCATAACTCGAGAATATACCCCAGGTTCCCGCCGCAACACGAGAAAAACCATGAGACTTCCCCCTCGCCGCAAGATGAGGCCCGATTCCCCTGCACTGCGTGCAGATCAATTCCGTGTTGCACATCACACATGAAAGGAGCCTTGATTTCCTTGATGGCACTCCAGTGAAACCCCAAGAACACTCTTTCAAGGCTAGAGGGATCCTGAGGTCACTGTAGCAACACGAAAGAGCTCCGTGGACCAAGAATCAACTCTAGATGAGAGGTTAGTCCCTGGCTTCGACTCCAGAGGAATACCACCTTACCACAAGCACCTCAAGAGGAGGCTTCTCTCAGCTCTAGGTATGTGAGAGAGACCCTGAGTTTGCGGCCTCAGGTGGAATGGACACCGCGATGCCCTGACTCGAAATAAGGCCGGATATCCCTACAGTGACTTGAATGCAGGCTCGTCTTGCGTCTCCCAAGACGAAAGGATGTTTGAATCCCCCGTGGAGACCACAGAGAAAGACCTAGTTTCCCACCTCATCGCGACCGGAGCCCTCACATCCTTTGAAAACTCCAGAGGTACGCGGAGATCAGTGCCTCCAAAGGAGACGATGCGTGACTCCTCGTGAAACTTGATAGGAGTCCCAGGATTCCTGTGGCACGTGGAAAGGGACACTTAGTCTCCCGCCTCAGTTGGAGAGGCGTCCCAATTTCCCTGCCAAGCCTCGAGGAGAATCCCGAGTTGTCCCTCGCAACTAGGCAGGAGTCCTGACGTCGCTGAACAAACACGTGTGTGCAACGGCCATCCCCGTCGTAACTCGAGAATATACCCCAGGTTCCCGCTGCAACTCGAGGAAAACAATGAGACTTCCGCCTCGCCGCGAGATGAGGCCCGATTCCCCTGCACTGCGTGCAGAGGAATTCCGTGTTGCACATCACACCTGAAAGGAGCCTTGATTTCCTTGATGGCACTGCAGAGAAACCCCAAGAACACTGTTTCAAGGCTAGAGGGATCCTGAGGTCACTGTAGCAACACGAAAGAGCTCCGTGGACCAAGAATCAACTCGAGATGAGAGGTTAGTCCCTGGCTTCGACTCCAGAGGAATACCACCTTACCACAAGCACCCCAAGAGGAGGCTTCTCTCAGCTCTAGGTATGTGAGAGGGACCCTGAGATTGCAGCCTCAAGTGGAATCGACACCGCGATGCCCTGACTCAAAATAAGGCCGGATATCCGTGCAGTAACTTGAATGCAGGCTCGTCTTGCATCTCCCAAGACGAAAGGATGTCTGAATCCCCTGTGGAGACCACAGAGAAAGACCTAGTTCCCGACCTCATTGCGACCGGAGGCCTCACATCCTTTGAAAACTCCAGAGGTACGCGGAGATCAGTGCCTCCAAAGGAGACGATGCCAGACTCCTCGTGAAACTTGATAGGAGTCCCAGGATTCCTGTGGCACGTGGAAAGGGACCCTTGGTCTCCCGCCTCAGCTGGAGAGGGGTCCCAATTGCCCTGCCAAGCCTCCAGGAGAATCCCGAGTTGTCCCTCCCAACTAAGCAGGTGTCCTGACGTCGCTGAACAAACACGTGTGTGGAAGGGCCATCCCCGTCGTAACTCGAGAATATACCCCAGGTTCCCGCCGCAACTCGAGGAAAACCATGAGACTTCCCCCTCGCCGCAAGATGAGGCCCGATTCCCCTGCACTGCGTGCAAAGCAATGCCGTCTTGCACATTCACACATGAAAGGAGCCTTGATTTCCTTGATGGCACTCCACACAAACCACAAGAACACTGTTTCTAGGCTAGAGGGATCCTGAGGTCACTGTAGCAACACGAAAGAGCTCCGTGGACCAAAAATCAGCTCGAGATGAGAGGTTAGTCCCTGGCTTCGACTCCAGAGGAATACCACCTTACCACAAGCACCTCAAGAGGAGGCTTCTCTCAGCTCTAGGTATGTGAGAGGGACCTTAAGTTTGCGGCCTCAAGTGGAATGGACACCACGATGCCCTGACTCGAAATAAGGCTGGATATCCCTGCAGTGACTTGAATGCAGGATCTTTTTGCGTCTCCCAAGACGAAAGGATGTCTGAATCCCCTGTGGAGACCACAGAAAAGACCTAATTCCCCACCTCATCGCGACCGGAGGCCTCACATCCTTTGAAAACTCCAGAGGTACGCGGAGATCAGTGCCTCCAAAGGAGACGATGCCTGGCTCCTCGTGAAACTTGATAGGAGTCCCAGGATTCCTGTGGCACGTGGAAAGGGACCCTTGGTCTCCCGCCTCAGCTGGAGAGGCGTCCCAATTGCCCTGCCAAGCCTCGAGGAGAATCCCGAGTTGTCCCTCGCAACTAGGCAGGAGTCCTGACGTCGCTGAACAAACACGTGTGTGGAAGGGCCATCCCCGTCGTAACTCGACAATATACCCCAGGTTCCTGCCGCAACTCGAGAAAAACCATGAGACTTCCCCCTTGCCATGAGATGAAGCCCGATTCCCCTGCACAACGTGCAGAGCAATCCGTGTTGCACATTACACATGAAAGGAGCCTTGATTTCCTTGATGGCACTCCAGACAAACCCCAAGAACACTGTTTCAAGGCTTGAGGGATCCTGAGGTCACTGTAGCAACAGGAAAGAGGTCCGTGGACCAAAAATCACCTCGAGATGAGAGGTTAGTCCCTGGCTTCGACTCCAGAGGAATACCACCTTACCACAAGCACCTCAAGAAGAGGCTTCTCTCAGCTCTAGTTATGTGAGAGGGACCCTGAGTTTGCGGCCTCAAGTCGAATGGACACCGCGATGCCCTGACTCGAAATAAGGCCGGATATCCCTGCAATGACTTGAATGCAGGCTCGTGTTTCATCTCCCAAGACGAAAGGATGTCTGAATCCCCTGTGGAGACCACAGAGAAAGACCTAGTTCCCCAACTCATCGTGACCGGAGGCCTCACATCCTTTGAAAACTCCAGAGGTACGCGGAGATCAGTGCCTCCAAAGGAGACAATGCCTGACTCCTCGTCAAACTTGATAGGAATCCCAGGATTCCTGTGGCACTTTTAAAGGGACCCTTAATCTCCCGCCTCAGCTGGAGAGGCGTCCCAATTGCCCTGCCAAGCCTCAAGGAGAATCCCGAGTTGTCCCTCGCAACTAGGCAGGAGTCCTGACGTCGCTGAACAAACAGGTGTGTGGAAGGGCCATCCCCGTCGCAACTCGAGAATATACCCCAGGTTCCCGCCGCAACTCGAGAAAAACCATGAGACTTCCCCCTCGCCGCGAGATGAGGCCCGATTCCCCTGCACTGCGTGCAGAGCAATTCCGTCTTGCACATCACAAATGAAAGGAGCCTTGATTTCCTTGATGGCACTCCAGAGAACCCCCAAGAAAACTCTTTCAAGGCTAGAGGGATCCTGAGGTCACTGTAGCAACAGGAAAGAGCTCCGTGGACCAAAAATCAACTCGAGATGAGAGGTTAGTCCCTGGCTTCGACTCCAGAGGACTACCACCTTACCACAAGTACCTCAAGAGGAGGCTGCTCTCACCTCTAGGTATGTGAGAGGGACCCTGAGTTTGCAGCCTCACGTGGAATGGCACCGCGATGCCCTGACTCGAAATAAGGCCGGTTATCCCTGCAGTGACTTGAATGCAGTCTCGTCTTGCATCTCCCAAGACGAAAGGATGTCTGAATCCCCAGTGGAGACCACAGAGATAGACCTAGTTCCCCAACTCATCGCGACCGGAGCCCTCACATCCTTTGAAAACTCCAGAGGTACGCGGAGATCAGTGCCTCCAAAAGAGACGATGCCTGACTCCTCGAGAACCTTAATAGGAGTCCCAGGATTCCTGTGGCACGTGGAAAGGTACCCGTGGTCTCACGGCTCAGCTGGAGAGGCATCTCAATTGCCCTGCCAAGCCTCGAGGAGAATCCTGAGTGGTCCCTCGCAACTAGGCAGGAGTCCTGACGTCGCTGAACAAACACGTGGGTGGAAGGGCCATCCCCATCATAACTCGAGAATATACCCCAGGTTCCCGCCGCAACACGAGAAAAACCATGAGACTTCCCCCTCGCCGCAAGATGAGGCCCGATTCCCCTGCACTGCGTGCAGATCAATTCCGTGTTGCACATCACACATGAAAGGAGCCTTGATTTCCTTGATGGCACTCCAGTGAAACCCCAAGAACACTCTTTCAAGGCTAGAGGGATCCTGAGGTCACTGTAGCAACACGAAAGAGCTCCATGGACCAAGAATCAACTCTAGATGAGAGGTTAGTCCCTGGCTTCGACTCCAGAGGAATACCACCTTACCACAAGCACCTCAAGAGGAGGCTTCTCTCAGCTCTAGGTATGTGAGAGGGACCCTGAGTTTGCGGCCTCAGGTGGAATGGACACCGCGATGACCTGACTCGAAATAAGGCCGAATATCCCTGCAGTGACTTGAATGCAGGCTCGTCTTGCGTCTCCCAAGACGAAAGGATGTTTGAATCCCCCGTGGAGACCACAGAGAAAGACCTAGTTTCCCACCTCATCGCGACCGGAGCCCTCACATCCTTTGAAAACTCCAGAGGTACGCGGAGATCAGTGCCTCCAAAGGAGACGATGCCTGACTCCTCGTGAAACTTGATAGGAGTCCCAGGATTCCTGTGGCACGTGGAAAGGGACACTTAGTCTCCCGCCTCAGCTGGAGAGGCGTCCCAATTTCCCTGCCAAGCCTCGAGGAGAATCCCGAGTTGTCCCTCGCAACTAGGCAGGAGTCCTGACGTCGCTGAACAAACACGTGTGTGCAACGGCCATCCACGTCGTAACTCGAGAATATACCCCAGGTTCCCGCTGCAACTCGAGGAAAACAATGAGACTTCCGCCTCGCCGCGAGATGAGGCCCGATTCCCCTGCACTGCGTGCAGAGGAATTCCGTGTTGCACATCACACCTGAAAGGAGCCTTGATTTCCTTGATGGCACTGCAGAGAAACCCCAAGAACACTGTTTCAAGGCTAGAGGGATCCTGAGGTCACTGTAGCAACACGAAAGAGCTCCGTGGACCAAGAATCAACTCGAGATGAGAGGTTAGTCCCTGGCTTCGACTCCAGAGGAATACCACCTTACCACAAGCACCCCAAGAGGAGGCTTCTCTCAGCTCTAGGTATGTGAGAGGGACCCTGAGATTGCAGCCTCAAGTGGAATCGACACCGCGATGCCCTGACTCAAAATAAGGCCGGATATCCGTGCAGTAACTTGAATGCAGGCTCGTCTTGCATCTCCCAAGACGAAAGGATGTCTGAATCCCCTCTGGAGACCACAGAGAAAGACCTAGTTCCCGACCTCATTGCGACCGGAGGCCTCACATCCTTTGAAAACTCCAGAGGTACGCGGAGATCAGTGCCTCCAAAGGAGACGATGCCAGACTCCTCGTGAAACTTGATAGGAGTCCCAGGATTCCTGTGGCACGTGGAAAGGGACCCTTGGTCTCCCGCCTCAGCTGGAGAGGGGTCCCAATTGCCCTGCCAAGCCTCCAGGAGAATCCCGAGTTGTCCCTCCCAACTAAGCAGGTGTCCTGACGTCGCTGAACAAACACGTGTGTGGAAGGGGCATCCCCGTCGTAACTCGAGAATATACCCCAGGTTCCCGCCGCAACTCGAGGAAAACCATGAGACTTCCCCCTCGCCGCGAGATGAGGCCCGATTCCCCTGCACTGCGGGCAAAGCAATGCCGTCTTGCACATTCACACATGAAAGGAGCCTTGATTTCCTTGATGGCACTCCACAGAAACCACAAGAACACTGTTTCAAGGCTAGAGGGATCCTGAGGTCACTGTAGCAACACGAAAGAGCTCCGTGGACCAAAAATCAGCTCGAGATGAGAGGTTAGTCCCTGGCTTCGACTCCAGAGGAATACCACCTTACCACAAGCACCTCAAGAGGAGGCTTCTCTCAGCTCTAGGTATGTGAGAGGGACCTTAAGTTTGCGGCCTCAAGTGGAATGGACACCACGATGCCCTGACTCGAAATAAGGCTGGATATCCCTGCAGTGACTTGAATGCAGGATCTTTTTGCGTCTCCCAAGACGAAAGGATGTCTGAATCCCCTGTGGAGACCACAGAAAAGACCTAATTCCCCACCTCATCGCGACCGGAGGCCTCACATCCTTTGAAAACTCCAGAGGTACGCGGAGATCAGTGCCTCCAAAGGAGACGATGCCTGGCTCCTCGTGAAACTTGATAGGAGTCCCAGGATTCCTGTGGCACGTGGAAAGGGACCCTTGGTCTCCCGCCTCAGCTGGAGAGGCGTCCCAATTGCCCTGCCAAGCCTCGAGGAGAATCCCGAGTTGTCCCTTGCAACTAGGCAGGAGTCCTGACGTCGCTGAACAAACACGTGTGTGGAAGGGCCATCCCCGTCGTAACTCGACAATATACCCCAGGTTCCTGCCGCAACTCGAGAAAAACCATGAGACTTCCCCCTTGCCATGAGATGAGGCCCGATTCCCCTGCACAACGTGCAGAGCAATCCGTGTTGCACATTACACATGAAAGGAGCCTTGATTTCCTTGATGGCACTCCAGACAAACCCCAAGAACACTGTTTCAAGGCTTGAGGGATCCTGAGGTCACTGTAGCAACAGGAAAGAGGTCCGTGGACCAAAAATCACCTCGAGATGAGAGGTTAGTTCCTGGCTTCGACTCCAGAGGAATACCACCTTACCACAAGCACCTCAAGAAGAGGCTTCTCTCAGCTCTAGTTATGTGAGAGGGACCCTGAGTTTGCGGCCTCAAGTCGAATGGACACCGCGATGCCCTGACTCGAAATAAGGCTGGATATCCCTGCAATGACTTGAATGCAGGCTCGTGTTTCATCTCCCAAGACGAAAGGATGTCTGAATCCCCTGTGGAGACCACAGAGAAAGACCTAGTTCCCCAACTCATCGTGACCGGAGGCCTCACATCCTTTGAAAACTCCAGAGGTACGCGGAGATCAGTGCCTCCAAAGGAGACAATGCCTGACTCCTCGTCAAACTTGATAGGAATCCCAGGATTCCTGTGGCACTTTTAAAGGGACCCTTAGTCTCCCGCCTCAGCTGGAGAGGCGTCCCAATTGCCCTGCCAAGCCTCAAGGAGAATCCCGAGTTGTCCCTCGCAACTAGGCAGGAGTCCTGACGTCGCTGAACAAACAGGTGTGTGGAAGGGCCATCCCCGTCGCAACTCGAGAATATACCCCAGGTTCCCGCCGCAACTCGAGAAAAACCATGAGACTTCCCCCTCGCCGCGAGATGAGGCCCGATTCCCCTGCACTGCGTGCAGAGCAATTCCGTCTTGCACATCACACATGAAAGGAGCCTTGATTTCCTTGATGGCACTCCAGAGAACCCCCAAGAAAACTCTTTCAAGGCTAGAGGGATCCTGAGGTCACTGTAGCAACAGGAAAGAGCTCCGTGGACCAAAAATCAACTCGAGATGAGAGGTTAGTCCCTGGCTTCGACTCCAGAGGAATACCACCTTACCACAAGCACCTCAAGAGGAGGCTTCTCTCAGCTCTAGGTATGTGAGAGGGACCCTGAGTTTGCGGCCTCATGTGGAATGGACACCGCGATGCCCTGACTCAATATAAGGCCGGATATCCCTGCAGCGACTTGAATGCAGGCTCGTCTTGCATCTCCCAAGACGAAAGGATGTCTGAATCCCCTGTGGAGACCACAGAGAAAGACCTAGTTCCCCACCTCAACGCGACCGGAGGCCTCACATCCCTTGAAAACTCCAGAGGTACACGGAGATCAGTGCCTCCAAAGGAGACGATGCCTGGCTCCTCGTGAAACTTGATAGGAGTCCCAGGATTCCTGTGGCACGTGGAAAGGGACCCTTGGTCTCCCGCCTCAGCTGGAGAGGCGTCCCAATTGCCCTGCCAAGCCTCGAGGAGAATCCCGAGTTGTCCCTCGCAACTAGGCAGGAGTCCTGACGTCGCTGAACAAACACGTGTGTGGAAGGGCCATCCCCGTCGTAACTCAACAATATACCTCAGGTTCCTACCGCAACTCGAGAAAAACCATGAGACTTCCCCCTTGCCATGAGATGAGGCCCGATTCCCCTGCACAGCGTGCAGAGCAATCCGTGTTGCACATTACACATGAAAGGAGCCTTGATTTCCTTGATGGCACTCCACACAAACCCCAAGAACACTGTTTCAAGGCTTGAGGGATCCTGAGGTCACTGTAGCAACGGGAAAGAGGTCCGTGGACCAAAAATCACCTCGAGATGAGAGGTTAGTCCCTGGCTTCGACTCCAGAGGAATACCACCTTACCACAAGCACCTCAAGAAGAGGCTTCTCTCAGCTCTAGTTATGTGAGAGGGACCCTGAGTTTGCGGCCTCAAGTGGAATGGACACCGCGATGCCCTGACTCGAATAAGGCCGGATATCCCTGCAATGACTTGAATGCAGGCTCGTCTTGCATCTCCCAAGACGAAAGGATGTCTGAATCCCCTGTGGAGACCACAGAGAAAGACCTAGTTCCCCACCTCAACGCGACCGGAGGCCTCACATCCTTTGAAAACTCCAGAGGTACGCGGAGATCAGTGCCTCCAAAGGAGACAATGCCTGACTCCTCGTCAAACTTGATAGGAATCCCAGGATTCCTGTGGCACGTTTAAAGGGACCCTTAGTCTCCCGCCTCAGCTGGAGAGGCGTCCCAATTGCCCTGCCAAGCCTCGAGGAGAATCCCGAGTTTTCCCTCGCAGCTAGGCAGGAGTCCTGACGTCGCTGAACAAACACGTGGGTGGAAGGGCCATCCCCGTCGTAGCTCGAGAATATACCCCAGGTTCCCGCCGCAACTCGAGAAAAACCATGAGTCTTCCCCCTCGCCGCGAGATGAGGCCCGATTCCCCTGCACTGCGTGCAGAGCAATTCCGTGTTGCACATCACACATGAAAGGAGCCTTGATTTCCTTGATGGCACTCCAGAGAAACCCCAAGAAATCTCTTTCAAGGCTAGAGGGATCCTGAGGTCACTGTAGCAACAGGAAAGAGCTCCGTGGACCAAAAATCAACTCGAGATGAGAGGTTAGTCCATGGCTTCGACTCCAGAGGGATACCACCTTACCACAAGCACCTCAAGAGGAGGCTTCTCTCAGCTCTAGGTATTTGAGAGGGACCCTGAGTTTGCGGCCTCATGTGGAATGGACACCGCGATGCCCTGACTCGAAATAAGGTCGGATATCCCTGCAGCGACTTGAATGCAGGCTCGTCTTGCATCTGCAAAAATGAAAGGATGTTTGAATCCCCTGTGGAGACCACAGAGAAAGACCTAGTTCCCCATCTCATTGCGACCGGAGGCCTCACATCCTTTGAAAACTCCAGAGGGACGCGGAGATCAGTGCCTCCAAAGGAGACGATGCCTGACTCCTCGTCAAACTTGATAGGAGTCCCAGGCTTCCTGTGGTCGTGGAACGGGACCCTTGGTCTCCCGCCTCAGCTGGAGAGGCGTCCCAATTCCCCTGCCAAGCCTTGAGGAGAATCCCGTGTTGTCCCTCGCAACTAGGCAGGAGTCCTGACGTCGCTGAACAAACAGGTGTGTGGAAGGGCCATCCCCGTCGCAACTCGAGAATATACCCCAGGTTCCCGCCGCAACTCGAGAAAAACCATGAGACTTCCCCCTCGCCGCGAGATGAGGCCCGATTCCCCTGCACTGCGTGCAGAGCAATTCCGTCTTGCACATCACACATGAAAGGAGCCTTGATTTCCTTGATGGCACTCCAGAGAACCCCCAAGAAAACTCTTTCAAGGCTAGAGTGATCCTGAGGTCACTGTAGCAACAGGAAAGAGCTCCGTGGACCAAAAATCAACTCGAGATGAGAGGTTAGTCCCTGGCTTCGACTCCAGAGGAATACCACCTTACCACAAGCACCTCAAGAGGAGGCTTCTCTCAGCTCTAGGTATGTGAGAGGGACCCTGAGTTTGCGGCCTCATGTGGAATGGACACCGCGATGCCCTGACTCGATATAAGGCCGGATATCCCTGCAGCGACTTGAATGCAGGCTCGTCTTGCATCTCCCAAGACGAAAGGATGTCTGAATCCCCTGTGGAGACCACAGAGAAAGACCTAGTTCCCCACCTCATCGCGACCGGAGGCCTCACATCCTTTGAAAACTCCAGAGGTACACAGAGATCAGTGCCTCCAAAGGAGACGATGCCTGGCTCCTCGTGAAACTTGATAGGAGTCCCAGGATTCCTGTGGCACGTGGAAAGGGACCCTTGGTCTCCCGCCTCAGCTGGAGAGGCGTCCCAATTGCCCTGCCAAGCCTCGAGGAGAATCCCGAGTTGTCCCTCGCAACTAGGCAGGAGTCCTGACGTCGCTGAACAAACACGTGTGTGGAAGGGCCATCCCCGTCGTAACTCGACAATATACCTCAGGTTCCTACCGCAACTCGAGAAAAACCATGAGACTTCCCCCTTGCCATGAGATGAGGCCCGATTCCCCTGCACAGCGTGCAGAGCAATCCGTGTTGCACATTACACATGAAAGGAGCCTTGATTTCCTTGATGGCACTCCAGACAAACCCCAAGAACACTGTTTCAAGGCTTGAGGGATCCTGAGGTCACTGTAGCAACAGGAAAGAGGTCCGTGGACCAAAAATCACCTCGAGATGAGAGGTTAGTCCCTGGCTTCGACTCCAGAGGAATACCACCTTACCACAAGCACCTCAAGAAGAGGCTTCTCTCAGCTCTAGTTATGTGAGAGGGACCCTGAGTTTGCGGCCTCAAGTGGAATGGACACCACGATGCCCTGACTCGAATAAGGCCGGATATCCCTGCAATGACTTGAATGCAGGCTCGTGTTTCATCTCCCAAGACGAAAGGATGTCTGAATCCCCTGTGGAGACCACAGAGAAAGACCTAGTTCCCCATCTCATTGCGACCGGAGGCCTCACATCCTTTGAAAACTCCAGAGGGACGCGGAGATCAGTGCCTCCAAAGGAGACGATGCCTGACTCCTCGTCAAACTTGATAGGAGTCCCAGGCTTCCTGTGGTCGTGGAACGGGACCCTTGGTCTCCCGCCTCAGCTGGAGAGGCGTCCCAATTCCCCTGCCAAGCCTTGAGGAGAATCCCGAGTTGTCCCTCGCAACTAGGCAGGAGTCCTGACGTTGCTGAACAAACACTTGGGTGGAAGGGCCATCCCCGTCGTAACTCGAGAATATACCCCAGGTTCCCGCCACAACTCGAGGAAAACCATGAGACTTCCCCCTCGCTGCGAGAGAGGCCTGATTCCCCTGCACTGCGTGCAGACCAATTCCGTGTTGCACATCACACATGGAAGGAGCCTTGATTTCTTGATGGCACTTCAGAGAAACCGCAAGAACACTCTTTCAAGGCTAGGGGGATCCTGAGGTCACTGTAGCAACACGAAAGAGCTCCGTGGACCAAAAATCAACTCGAGATGAGAGGTTAGTCCCTGGCTTCGACTCCAGAGGAATACCACCTTACCACAAGCACCTCAAGAGGAGGCTTCTCTCAGCTCTAGGTATGTGAGAGGGACCCTGATTTTGTGGCCTCAAGTGGAATGGACACCACGATGCCCTGACTTGATATAAAGCCGGATATCCCTGCAGTGACTTGAATGCAGGCTCGTCTTGCATCTCCCAAAACGAAAGGATGTCTGAATCCCCTGTGGAGACCACAGAGAAAGAACTAGTTCCCCACCTCATCGCGACCAGAGGCCTCACATCCTTTGAAAACTCCAGAGGTACGCGGAGATCAGTGCCTCCAAAGGAGACAATGCCTGACTCCTCGTCAAACTTGATAGGAATCCCAGGATTCCTGTGGCACGTTTAAAGGGACCCTTAGTCTCCCGCCTCAGCTGGAGAGGCGTGCCAATTGCCCTGCCAAGCCTCGAGGAGAATCCCGAGTTTTCCCTCGCAACTAGGCAGGAGTCCTGACGTCGCTGAACAAACACGTGGGTGGAAGGGCCATCCCCGTCGTAGCTCGAGAATATACCCCAGGTTCCCGCCGCAACTCGAGAAAAACCATGAGTCTTCCCCCTCGCCGCGAGATGAGGCCCGATTCCCCTGCACTGCGTGCAGAGCAATTCCGTGTTGCACATCACACATGAAAGGAGCCTTGATTTCCTTGATGGCACTCCAGAGAAACCCCAAGAAATCTCTTTCAAGGCTAGAGGGATCCTGAGGTCACTGTAGCAACAGGAAAGAGCTCCGTGGACCAAAAATCAACTCGAGATGAGAGGTTAGACCCTGGCTTCGACTCCAGAGGGATACCACCTTACCACAAGCACCTCAAGAGGAGGCTTCTCTCAGCTCTAGGTATCTGAGAGGGACCCTGAGTTTGCGGCCTCATGTGGAATGGACACCGCGATGCCCTGACTCGAAATAAGGCCGGATATCCCTGCAGCGACTTGAATGCAGGCTCGTCTTGCATCTGCAAAAATGAAAGGATGTTTGAATCCCCTGTGGAGACCACAGAGAAAGACCTAGTTCCCCATCTCATTGCGACCGGAGGCCTCACATCCTTTGAAAACTCCAGAGGGACGCGGAGATCAGTGCCTCCAAAGGAGACGATCCCTGACTCCTCGTCAAACTTGATAGGAGTCCCAGGCTTCCTGTGGTCGTGGAACGGGACCCTTGGTCTCCCGCCTCAGCTGGAGAGGCGTCCCAATTCCCCTGCCAAGCCTTGAGGAGAATCCCGAGTTGTCCCTCGCAACTAGGCAGGAGTCCTGACGTCGCTGAACAAACACTTGGGTGGAAGGGCCATCCCCGTCGTAACTCGAGAATATACCCCAGGTTCCCGCCACAACTCGAGGAAAACCATGAGAGTTCCCCCTCGCTGCGAGAGAGGCCTGATTCCCCTGCACTGCGTGCAGACCAATTCCGTGTTGCACATCACACATGGAAGGAGCCTTGATTTCTTGATGGCACTTCAGAGAAACCGCAAGAACACTCTTTCAAGGCTAGAGGGATCCTGAGGTCACTGTAGCAACACGAAAGAGCTCCGTGGACCAAAAATCAACTCGAGATGAGAGGTTAGTCCCTGGCTTCGACTCCAGAGGAATACCACCTTACCACAAGTACCTCAAGAGGAGGCTTCTCTCACCTCTAGGTATGTGAGAGGGACCCTGAGTTTGCAGCCTCACGTGGAATGGCACCGCGATGCCCTGACTCGAAATAAGGCCGGATATCAATGCAGTGACTTGAATGCAGTCTCGTCTTGCATCTCCCAAGACGAAAGGATGTCTGAATCCCCAGTGGAGACCACAGAGATAGACCTAGTTCCCCAACTCATCGCGACCGGAGCCCTCACATCCTTTGAAAACTCCAGAGGTACGCGGAGATCAGTGCCTCCAAAAGAGACGATGCCTGACTCCTCGAGAAACTTAATAGGAGTCCCAGGATTCCTGTGGCACGTGGAAAGGTACCCGTGGTCTCACGGCTCAGCTGGAGAGGCATCTCAATTGCCCTGCCAAGCCTCGAGGAGAATCCTGAGTGGTCCCTCGCAACTAGGCAGGAGTCCTGACGTCGCTGAACAAACACGTGGGTGGAAGGGCCATCCCCATCATAACTCGAGAATATACCCCAGGTTCCCGCCGCAACACGAGAAAAACCATGAGACTTCCCCCTCGCCGCAAGATGAGGCCCGATTCCCCTGCACTGCGTGCAGATCAATTCCGTGTTGCACATCACACATGAAAGGAGCCTTGATTTCCTTGATGGCACTCCAGTGAAACCCCAAGAACACTCTTTCAAGGCTAGAGGGATCCTGAGGTCACTGTAGCAACACGAAAGAGCTCCATGGACCAAGAATCAACTCTAGATGAGAGGTTAGTCCCTGGCTTCGACTCCAGAGGAATACCACCTTACCACAAGCACCTCAAGAGGAGGCTTCTCTCAGCTCTAGGTATGTGAGAGGGACCCTGAGTTTGCGGCCTCAGGTGGAATGGACACCGCGATGCCCTGACTCGAAATAAGGCCGGATATCCCTGCAGTGCCTTGAATGCAGGCTAGTCTTGCGTCTCCCAAGACGAAAGGATGTTTGAATCCCCTGTGGAGACCACAGAGAAAGACCTAGTTTCCCACCTCATCGCGACCGGAGCCCTCACATCCTTTGAAAACTCCAGAGGTACGCGGAGATCAGTGCCTCCAAAGGAGACGATGCGTGACTCCTCGTGAAACTTGATAGGAGTCCCAGGATTCCTGTGGCACGTGGAAAGGGACACTTAGTCTCCCGCCTCAGCTGGAGAGGCGTCCCAATTGCCCTGCCAAGCCTCGAGGAGAATCCCGAGTTGTCCCTCGCAACTAGGCAGGAGTCCTGACGTCGCTGAACAAACACGTGTGTGCAACGGCCATCCACGTCGTAACTCGAGAATATACCCCAGGTTCCCACTGCAACTCGAGGAAAACAATGAGACTTCCGCCTCGCCGCGAGATGAGGCCCGATTCCCCTGCACTGCGTGCAGAAGAATTCCGTGTTGCACATCACACCTGAAAGGAGCCTTGATTTCCTTGATGGCACTGCAGAGAAACCCCAAGAACACTGTTTCAAGGCTAGAGGGATCCTGAGGTCACTGTAGCAACACGAAAGAGCTCCGTGGACCAAGAATCAACTCGAGATGAGAGGTTAGTCCCTGGCTTCGACTCCAGAGGAATACCACCTTACCACAAGCACCCCAAGAGGAGGCTTCTCTCAGCTCTAGGTATGTGAGAGGGACCCTGAGATTGCAGCCTCAAGTGGAATCGACACCGCGATGCCCTGACTCAAAATAAGGCCGGATATCCGTGCAGTAACTTAAATGCAGGCTCGTCTTGCATCTCCCAAGACGAAAGGATGTCTGAATCCCCTGTGGAGACCACAGAGAAAGACCTAGTTCCCGACCTCATTGCGACCGGAGGCCTCACATCCTTTGAAAACTCCAGAGGTACGCGGAGATCAGTGCCTCCAAAGGAGACGATGCCAGACTCCTCGAGAAACTTGATAGGAGTCCCAGGATTCCTGTGGCACGTGGAAAGGGACCCTTGGTCTCCCGCCTCAGCTGGAGAGGGGTCCCAATTGCCCTGCCAAGCCTCCAGGAGAATCCCGAGTTGTCCCTCGCACCTAGGCAGGAGTCCTGACGTGGCTGAACAAACACGTGGGTGGAAGGGCCATCCCCGTCGTAACTCGTGAATATACCCCAGGTTCCCGCCGCAACTCGAGAAAAACCATGAGACTTCCCCCTCACCGGGAGATGAGGCCCGATTCCCCTGCACTACGTGCAGAGCAATTCCGTGTTGCACATCACACATGAAAGGAGCCTTGATTTCCTTGATGGCACTCCAGAGAAACCCCAAGAACACTGTTTCAAGGCTAGAGGGATCCTGAGGTCACTGTAGCAACACGAAAGAGCTCCGTGGACCAAGAATCAACTCGAGATGAGAGGTTAGTCCCTAGCTTCGACTCCAGAGGACTACCACCTTACCACAAGCACCTCAAGAGGAGGCTTCTCTCAGCTCTAGGTATGTGAGAGGGACCCTGAGTTTGCGGTCTCAAGTGGAATGGACACCGCGATGCCCTGACTCGAAATAAGGCCGGATATCCCTGCAGTGACTTGAAAGCAGGCTCGTCTTGCATCTCCCAAGACGAATGGATGTATGAATCCCCTGTGGAGACAACAGAGAAAGACCTAGTTCCCCACCTCATCGCGACCGGAGGCCTCACATCCTTTGAAAACTCCAGAGGTACGCGGAGATCAGTGCCTCCAAAGGAGACGATGCCTGACTCCTCATCAAACTTGATAGGAGTCCCAGGATTCCTGTGGTACGTGGAAAAGGACCCTTAGTCTCCCGCCTCAGCTGGAGAGGCGTCCCAATTGACCTGCCAAGCCTCGAGGAGAATCCCGAGTTGTCCCTCACAGCTAGGCAGGTGTCCTGACGTCGCTGAACAAACACGTGGGTGGAAGAGCCATCCCCTTCGTAACTCGAAATATATCCCAGGTTCCCGCCCCAACTCGAGAAAAACCATGAGAGTTCCCCCTCGCTGCGAGATGAGGCCCAATTCCCCTGCAATGCATGCAGAGGAATTCCGTGTTGCACATCACACATGAAAGGAGCCTTGATTTCCTTGATGGCAATCCAGAGAAACACCAAGAACACTGTTTCAAGGCTAGAGGGATCCTGAGGTCACTGTAGCAACACGAAAGAGCGCCGTGAACCAAAAATCAACTCGAGATGAGAGGCTAGTCCCTGGCTTCGAATCCAGAGGAATACCACCTTACCACAAGCACCTCAAGTGGAGGCTTCTCTCAGCTCTAAGTATGTGAGAGGGACCCTGAATTTGCGGCCTCAAATGGAATGGACACCGCGATGCCCTGACTAGAAATAAGGGCAGATATACCTGCAGTGACTTGAATGCAGGCTCGTCTTGCATATCCCAAGACGAAAGGATGTCTGAATCCCCTGTGGAGACCACATAGAAAGACCTAGTTCCCCACCTCATCGCGACCAGAGGCCTCACATCCTTTGAAAACTCCAGAGGTACGCGGAGATCAGTGCCTCCAAAGGAGACGATGCCTGACTCCTCGTGAAACTTGATAGGAGTCCCAGGACTCCTGTGGCACGTGGAAAGGGACACTTGGTCTTCCGCCTCAGCTGGAGAGGCGTCCCAATTGCCCTGCCAAGCCTCGAGGAGAATCCCGAGTTGTCCCTCGCAACTAGGCAGGAGTCCTGACGTCGCTGAACAAACACGTGTGTGGAAGGGCCATCCACGTTGAAACTCGAGAATATACCCCAGATTTCCTTCACAACTCGAGAAAAACCATGAGACGTCCCCCTCGCCGCGAGATGAGGCCCGAGTCCCCTGCACTGCGTGCAGAGCAATTCCGTGTTGCACATCACACATGAAAGGAGCCTTGATTTCCATTATGCAACTCCAGAGAAACCCCAAGAACACTGTTTCAAGGCTAGAGGGATCCTGAGGTCACTGTAGCAACACGATAGAGCTCCGTGGACCAAAAATCAACTCGAGATGAGAGGTTAGTCCCTGGCTTCTACTCCAGAGGAATACCACCTTACCACAAGCACCTCAAGAGGAGGCGTCTCTCAGCTCTAAGTATGTGAGAGGGACCCTGAGTTTTCGGCCTCACGTGGAATGGCACCGCAATGCCCTGACTCAAAATAAGTCCGGATATCCCTGCAGTGACTTGAATTCAGGCTCGTCTTGCATCTCCCAAGACGAAAGGATGTCTGAATCCCCTGTGGAGACCACAGAGAAAAACCTAGTTCCCCACCTCATCGCGACCGGAGGCCTCACATCCTTTGAAAACTCCAGAGGTACGCGGAGATCAGTGCCTTCAAAGGAGACGATGCCTGACTCCTCGTGAAACTTGATAGGATTCCCAGGATTCCTGTGGCACGTGGAAAGGGACCCTTGGTCTCCTGCCTCAGCTGGAGAGGCGTCCCAATTGCCCTGCCAAGCCTCGAGGAGAATCCCGAGTTGTCCCTCGCAACTAGGCAGGAGTCCTGACCTCGCTGAACAAATACGTGTATGGAAGGGCCATCCCCGTCTTATCTCGAGAATATACCCCAGGTTCCCCCCGCAACTCGAGAAAAACCATGACACTTCCCCCTCGCCGCGAGATGAGGCCCGATTCCCCTGCACTGCGTGCAGACCAATTCCGTGTTGCACATCACACATGGAAGGAGCCTTGATTTCTTGATGGCACTTCAGAGAAACCGCAAGAACACTCTTTCAAAGCTAGGGGGATCCTGAGGTCACTGTAGCAACACGAAAGAGCTCCGTGGACCAAAAATCAACTCGAGATGAGAGGTTAGTCCCTGGCTTCGACTCCAGAGGAATACCACCTTACCACAAGCACCTCAAGAGGAGGCTTCTCTCAGCTCTAGGTATGTGAGAGGGACCCTGATTTTGCGGCCTCAAATGGAATGGACACCACGATGCCCTGACTTGATATAAAGCCGGATATCCCTGCAGTGACTTGAATGCAGGCTCGTCTTGCATCTCCCAAGACAAAAGGATGTCTGAATCCCCTGTGGAGACCACAGAGAAAGAACTAGTTCCCCACCTCATTGCGACCGGAGGCCTCACATCCTTTGAAAACTCCAGAGGTACGCGGAGATCAGTGCCTCCAAAGGAGACGATGCCTGACTCCTCGTGAAACTTGATAGGAGTCCCAGGATTCCTGTGGCACGTGGAAAGTGAAACTTGGTCTCCCGCCTCAGCTGGAGAGGCGTCCCAATTGCCCTGCCAAGCCTCGAGGAGAATCCCGAGTTGTCCCTCGCAACTAGGCAGGAGTCCTGACGTCGCTGAACAAACACGTGGGTGGAAGGGCCATCCCCATCGTATCTCGAGAATATACCCCAGATTCCCGCCGCAACTCGAGAAAAACCATGAGACTTTCCCCTGGCCACGAGATGAGGCCTGATTCCCCTGCACTACGTGCAGAGCAATTCCGTGTTGCACATCACACACGAAAGGAGCCTTGATTTCTTGATGGCACTCCAGAGAAACTGCAAGAACACTCTTTCAAGGCTAGAGGGATCCTGAGGTCACTGTAGCAACACGAAAGAGCTCCGTGGACCAAACATCAACTCGAGATGAGAGGTTATTCCTTGGCTTCAACTCCAGAGGAATACCACCTTTCCACAAGCACCTCAAGTGGTGACTTCTCTCAGCTCTAGGTATGTGAGAGGGACCCTGAGTTTGCGGCCTCAAGTGGAATGGACACCGCGATGCCCTGACTCGAAATAAGGCCGGATGTCCCTGCAGTGACATGAATGCAGGCTCTTCTTGCGTCTCCCAAGACGAAAGCATGTCTGAATCCCCTGTGGAGACCACAGAGAAAGAACTAGTTACCCACCTCATCGCGACCAGAGCCCTCACATCCTTTGAAAACTCCAGAGGTACGCGGAGATCAGTGCCTCCAAAGGAGACGATGCCTGACTCGTCATCAAACTTGATAGGAGTCCCAGGATTCCTGTGGTACGTGGAAAAGGACCCTTAGTCTCCGCCTCAGCTGGAGAGGCGTCCCAATTGACCTGCCAAGCCTCGAGGAGAATCCCGAGTTGTCCCTCACAGCTAGGCAGGAGTCCTGACGTCGCTGAACAAACACGTGGGTGGAAGAGCCATCCCCTTCGTAACTCGAGAATATATCCCAGGTTCCCGCCCCAACTCGAGAAAAACCATGAGACTTCCCCCTCGCTGCGAGATGAGGCCCAATTCCCCTGCACTGCATGCAGAGGAATTCCGTGTTGCACATCACACATGAAAGGAGCCTTGATTTCCTTGATGGCAATCCAGAGAAAAACCAAGAACACTCTTTCAAGGCTAGAGGTATCTTGAGGTCACTGTAGCAACACGAAAGAGCGCCGTGAACCAAAAATCAACTCGAGATGAGAGGCTAGTCCCTGGCTTCGAATCCAGAGGAATACCACCTTACCACAAGCACCTCAAGTGGAGGCTTCTCTCAGCTCTAAGTATGTGAGAGGGACCCTGAATTTGCGGCCTCAAATGGAATGGACACCGCGATGCCCTGACTCGAAATAAGGCTGAATATCCCTGCAGTGACTTGAATGCAGGCTCCTCTTGCATCTCCGAAGACGAAAGGATGTCTGAATCCCCTGTGGAGACCACAGAGAACGACCTAGTTCCCCACCACATCGCGACCGGAGGCCTCACATCCTTTGAAAACTCCAGAGGTACGCGGAGATCAGTGCCTCCAAAGGAGACGATGCCTGACTCCTCGTGAAACTTGATAGGAGTCCCAGGATTCCTGTGGCACGTGGAAAGGGACCCTTGGTCTCCCGCCTCAGCTGGAGAGGCGTCCCAATTGCCCTGCCAAGCCCCGAGGAGAATACCGAGTTGTCCCTCGTAACTAGGCAGGAGTCATGACGTCGCTGAAGAAACACGTGGGTGGAAGGGCCATCCCCTTCGTAACTCGAGAATATACCCCAGGTTCCCGCCGCAACTCGAGAAAAACCATGAGACTTCCCCCTCGCCGCGAAATGAGGCCCGATTCCCCTGCACTGCGTGCAGAGCAATTCCGTGATGTACATCAGACATGAAAGGAGCCTGGATTTCCTTAATGGCACTCCAGAGAAACCCTAAGAACACTGTTTCAAGGCTAGAGGGATCCTGAGGTCACTGTAGCAACACGAAAGAGCTCCGTGGACCAAGAATCAACTCGAGATGAGAGGTTAGTCCCTGGCTTCGACTCCAGAGGAATACCACCTTACCACAAGCACCCCAAGAGGAGGCTTCTCTCAGCCCTAGGTATGTGAGAGGGACCCTGAGATTGCAGCCTCAAGTGGAATCGACACCGCGATGCCCTGACTCAAAATAAGGCCGGATATCCGTGCAGTCACTTGAATGCAGGCTCGTCTTGCATCTCCCAGGTGAAAGGATTTCTGAATCCCCTTTGGAGACCACAGAGAAAGACCTAGTTCCCCACCTCATCGCGACCGGAGGCCTCACATCCTTTGAAAACTCCAGAGGTACGCGGAGATCAGTGTCTCCAAAGGAGACGATGCCTGACTCCTCGTGAAACTTGATAGGAGTCCCAGGATTCCTGTGGCACGTGGAAAGGGACCCTTGGTCTCCCGCCTCAGCTGGAGAGGGGTCCCAATTGCCCTGCCAAGCCTCGAGGAGAATCCCGAGTTGTCCCTCGCAACTAAGCAGGTGTCCTGACGTCGCTGTACAAACACGTGGGTGGAAGGGCCATCCCCGTCGTAACTCGTGAATATACCCCAGGTTCCTACCGCAACTCGAGAAAAACCATGAGACTTCCCCCTCGCCGCGAGATGAGGCCCGATTCCCCTGCACTACGTGCAGAGCAATTCGTGTTGCACATCACACATGAAAGGAGCCTTGATTTCCTTGATGGCACTCCAGAGAAACACCAAGAACACTCTTTCAAGGCTAGAGGTATCCTGAGGTCACTGTAGCAACACGAAAGAGCTCCGTGGACCACAAATCAACTCGAGATGAGAGGTTAGTCCCTGGCTTCGACTCCAGAGGAATAACACCTTACCACAAGCACGTCAAGAGGAGGCTTCTCTCCGCTCTAGGTATGTGAGAGGGACCCTGAGTTTGCGGCCTCAAGTGGAATGGACACCGCGATGCCCTGACTCGAAATAAGGCCGGATATCCCTGCAGTGACTTGAATGCAGGCTCGTCTTGCGTCTCCCAAGACGAAAGGATGTCTGAATCCCCTGTGCAGACCACAGAGAAAGAACTAGTTACCCACCTCATCGCGACCGGAGGCCTCACATCCATTGAAAACTCCAGAGGTACACGGAGATCAGTGGCTCCAAAGGAGACAATGCCTGACTCCTCGTGAAACTTGATAGGAGTCCCAGGATTCCTGTGGCACGTGGAAAGGGACCCTTGGTCTCCCGCCTCAGCTGGAGAGGCGTCCCAATTTCCCTGCCAAGCCTCGAGGAGAATCCCAAGTTGTCCCTCGCAACTAGGCAGGAGTCCTGACGTCGCTGAACAAACACGTGTGTGGAAGGGCCATCCCCGTCGTAACTCGAGAATATACCCCAGGTTCCCGCCGCAACTCGAGAAAAACCATGAGACTTCCCCCTCACCGCGAGATGAGGCCCGATTCCCCTGCACTCCGTGCAGAGCAATTCCGTGTTGCACATCACACATGAAAGGAGCCTTGATTTCCTTGATGGCACTCCAGAGAAACCCAAAGAACACTGTTTCAAGGCTAGAGGGATCCTGAGGTCACTGTAGCAACACGAAAGAGCTCCGTGGACCAAGAATCAACTCGAGATGCGAGGTTAGTCCCTGGCTTCGACTCCAGAGGACTACCACCTTACCACAAGTACCTCAAGAGTAGGCTTCTCTCACCTCTAGTTATGTGAGAGGGACCCTGAGTTTGCAGCCTCAAGTGGAATGGACACCGCGATGCCCTGACTCGAAATAAGGCCGGATAACCCTGCAGTGACTTGAATGCAGTCTCGTCTTGCATCTCCCAAGATGAAAGGATGTCTGAATCCCCAGTGGAGACCACAGAGATAGAACTAGTTCCCCAAGTCATCGCGACCTGAGCCCTCACATCCTTTGAAAACTCCAGAGGTACGCGGAGATCAGTGCCTCCAAAAGAGACGATGCCTGACTCCTCGAGAAACTTAATAGGAGTCCCAGGATTCCTGTGGCACGTGGAAAGGTACCCGTGGTCTCACGGCTCACCTGGAGAGGCATCTCAATTGCCCTGCCAAGCCTCGAGGAGAATCCTGAGTGGTCCCTCGCAACTAGGCAGGAGTCCTGACGTCGCTGAACAAACACGTGGGTGGAAGGGCCATCCCCATCATAACTCGAGAATATACCCCAGGTTCCCGCCGCAACACGAGAAAAACCATGAGACTTCCTCCTCGCCGCAAGATGAGGCCCGATTCCCCTGCACTGCGTGCAGATCAATTCCGTGTTGCACATCACACATGAAAGGAGCCTTGATTTCCTTGATGGCACTCCAGTGAAACCCCAAGAACACTCTTTCAAGGCTAGAGGGATCCTGTGGTCACTGTAGCAACACGAAAGAGCTCCATGGACCAAGAATCAACTCTAGATGAGAGGTTAGTCCCTGGCTTCGACTCCAGAGGAATACCACCTTACCACAAGCACCTCAAGAGGAGGCTTCTCTCAGCTCTAGGTATGTGAGAGGGACCCTGAGTTTGCGGCCTCAGGTGGAATGGACACCGCGATGCCCTGACTCGAAATAAGGCCGGATATCCCTGCAGTGACTTGAATGCAGGCTCGTCTTGCATCTCAGAAGACGAAAGGATGTCTGAATCCCCTGTGGAGACCACAGAGAAAGACCTAGTTTCCCACCTCATCGCGACCGGAGCCCTCACATCCTTTGAAAACTCCAGAGGTACGCGGAGATCAGTGCCTCCAAAGGAGACGATGCGTGACTCCTCGTGAAACTTGATAGGAGTCCCAGGATTCCTGTGGCACGTATAAAGGGACCCTTGGTCTCCCGCCTCAGCTGGAGAGGCGTCCCAATTGCCCTGCCAAGCCTCGAGGAGAATCCCGAGTTGTCACTCGCAACTAGGCAGGAGTCCTGACGTCGCTGAACAAACACGTGTGTGCAACGGCCATCCACGTCGTAACTCGAGAATATACCCCAGGTTCCCGCTGCAACTCGAGGAAAACAATGAGACTTCCGCCTCGCCGCGAGATGAGTCCCGATTCCCCTGCACTGCGTGCAGAGGAATTCCGTGTTGCACATCACACCTGAAAGGAGCCTTGATTTCCTTGATGGCACTGCAGAGAAACCCCAAGAACACTGTTTCAAGGCTAGAGGGATCCTGAGGTCACTGTAGCAACACGAAAGAGCTCCGTGGACCAAGAATCAACTCGAGATGAGAGGTTAGTCCCTGGCTTCGACTCCAGAGGACTACCACCTTACCACAAGCACGTCAAGAGGAGGCTTCTCTCAGCTCTAGGTATGTGAGAGGGACCCTGAGTTTGCGGTCTCAAGTGGAATGGACACCGCGATGCCCTGACTCGAAATGAGGCCGGATATCCCTGCAGTGACTTGAAAGCAGGCTCGTCTTGCATCTCCCAAGACGAATGGATGTCTGAATCCCCTGTGGAGACAACAGAGAAAGACCTAGTTCCCCACCTCATCGCGACCGGAGGCCTCACATCCTTTGAAAACTCCAGAGGTACTCGGAGATCAGTGCCTCCAAAGGAGACGATGCCTGACTCCTCATCAAACTTGATAGGAGTCCCAGGATTCCTTTGGTACGTGGAAAAGGACCCTTAGTCTCCCGCCTCAGCTGGAGAGGCGTCCCAATTGACCTGCCAAGCCTCGAGGAGAATCCCGAGTTGTCCCTCACAGCTAGGCAGGAGTCCTGACGTCGCTGAACAAACACGTGGGTGGAAGAGCCATCCCCTTCGTAACTCGAGAATATATCCCAGGTTCCCGCCCCAACTCGAGAAAAACCATGAGACTTCCCCCTCGCTGCGAGATGAGGCCCAATTCCCCTGCACTGCATGCAGAGGAATTCCGTGTTGCACATCACACATGAAAGGAGCCTTGATTTCCTTGATGGCAATCCAGAGAAACACCAAGAAAACTCTTTCAAGGCTAGAGGTATCCTGAGGTCACTGTAGCAACACGAAAGAGTGCCGTGAACCAAAAATCAACTCGAGATGAGAGGCTAGTCCCTGGCTTCGAATCCAGAGGAATACCACCTTACCACAAGCACCTCAAGTGGAGGCTTCTCTCAGCTCTAAGTATGTGAGAGGGACCCTGAATTTGCGGCCTCAAATGGAATGGACACCGCGATGCCCTGACTCGAAATAAGGCTGGATATCCCTGCAGTGACTTGAATGCAGGCTCCTCTTGCATCTCCGAAGACGAAAGGATGTCTGAATCCCCGGTGGAGACCACAGAGAACGACCTAGTTCCCCACCACATCGCGACCGGAGGCCTCACATCCTTTGAAAACTCCAGAGGTACGCGGAGATCAGTGCCTCCAAAGGAGACGATGCCTGACTCCTCGTGAAACTTGATAGGAGTCCCAGGATTACTGTGGCACGTGGAAAGGGACCCTTGGTCTCCCGCCTCAGCTGGAGAGGCGTCCCAATTGCCCTGCCAAGCCCCGAGGAGAATACCGAGTTGTCCCTCGTAACTAGGCAGGAGTCATGACGTCGCTGAAGAAACACGTGGGTGGAAGGGCCATCCCCTTCGTAACTCGAGAATATACCCCAGGTTCCCGCCGCAACTCGAGAAAAACCATGAGACTTCCCCCTCGCCGCGAGATGAGGCCCGATTCCCCTGCACTGCGTGCAGAGCAATTCCGTGATGTACAGCAGACATGAAAGGAGCCTGGATTTCCTTAATGGCACTCCAGAGAAACCCCAAGAACACTGTTTCAAGGCTAGAGTGATCCTGAGGTCACTGTAGCAACACGAAAGAGCTCCGTGGACCAAGAATCAACTCGAGATGAGAGGTTAGTCCCTGGCTTCGACTCCAGAGGACTACCACCTTACCACAAGCACCCCAAGAGGAGGCTTCTCTCAGCCCTAGGTATGTGAGAGGGACCCTGAGATTGCAGCCTCAAGTGGAATGGACACCGCGATGCCCTGACTCAAAATAAGGCCGGATATCCGTGCAGTCACTTGAATGCAGGCTCGTCTTGCATCTCCCAAGACGAAAGGATTTCTGAATCCCCTGTGGGGACCACAGAGAACGACCTGTTCCCCACCACATCGCGACCGGAGGCCTCACATCCTTTGAAAACTCCAGAGGTACGCGGAGATCAGTGCCTCCAAAGGAGACGATGCCTGACTCCTCGTGAAACTTGATAGGAGTCCCAGGATTCCTGTGGCACGTGGAAAGGGACCCTTGGTCTCCCGCCTCAGCTGGAGAGGCGTCCCAATTGCCCTGCCAAGCCCCGAGGAGATTACCGAGTTGTCCCTCGTAACTAGGCAGGAGTCATGACGTCGCTGAAGAAACACGTGGGTGGAAGGGCCATCCCCTTCGTAACTCGAGAATATACCCCAGGTTCCCGCCGCAACTCGAGAAAAACCATGAGACTTCCCCCTCGCCGCGAGATGAGGCCCGATTCCCCTGCACTGCGTGCAGAGCAATTCCTTGATGTACATCAGACATGAAAGGAGCCTGGATTTCCTTAATGGCACTCCAGAGAAACCCCAAGAACACTGTTTCAAGGCTAGAGGGATCCTGAGGTCACTGTAGCAACACGAAAGATCTCCATGGACCAAAAATCAACTCGAGATGAGAGGTTAGTCCCTGGCTTCGACTCCAGAGGAATACCACCTTACCACAAGTACCTCAAGAGGAGGCTTCTCTCACCTCTAGGTATGTGAGAGGGACCCTGAGTTTGCAGCCTCACGTGGAAGGGCACCGCGATGCCCTGACTCGAAATAAGGCCGGATATCCCTGCAGTGACTTGAATGCAGTCTCGTCTTGCATCTCCCAAGACGAAAGGATGTCTGAATCCCCAGTGGAGACCACAGAGATAGACCTAGTTCCCCAAGTCGTCGCGACCGGAGGCCTAACATCCTTTGAAAACTCCAGAGGTACGCGGAGATCAGTGCCTCCAAAAGAGACGATGCCTGACTCCTCGAGAAACTTAATAGGAGTCCCAGGATTCCTGTGGCACGTGGAAAGGTACCCGTGGTCTCACGGCTCAGCTGGAGAGGCATCTCAATTGCCCTGCCAAGCCTCGAGGAGAATCCTGAGTGGTCCCTCGCAACTAGGCAGGAGTCCTGACGTCGCTGAACAAACACGTGGGTGGAAGGGCCATCCCCATCATAACTCGAGAATATACCCCAGGTTCCCGCCGCAACACGAGAAAAACCATGAGACTTCCCCCTCGCCGCAAGATGAGGCCCGATTCCCCTGCACTGCGTGCAGATCAATTCCGTGTTGCACATCACACATGAAAGGAGCCTTGATTTCCTTGATGGCACTCCAGTGAAACCCCAAGAACACTCTTTCAAGGCTAGAGGGATCCTGAGGTCACTGTAGCAACACGAAAGAGCTCCATGGACCAAGAATCAACTCTAGATGAGAGGTTAGTCCCTGGCTTCGACTCCAGAGGAATACCACCTTACCACAAGCACCTCAAGAGGAGGCTTCTCTCAGCTCTAGGTATGTGAGAGGGACCCTGATTTTGCGGCCTCAGGTGGAATGGACACCGCGATGCCCTGACTCGAAATAAGGCCGGATATCCCTGCAGTGACTTGAATGCAGGCTCGTCTTGCGTCTCCCAAGACGAAAGGATGTTTGAATCCCCTGTGGAGACCACAGAGAAAGACCTAGTTTCCCACCTCATCGCGACCGGAGCCCTCACATCCTTTGAAAACTCCAGAGGTACGCGGAGATCAGTGCCTCCAAAGGAGACGATGCGTGACTCCTCGTGAAACTTGATAGGAGTCCCAGGATTCCTGTGGCACGTGGAAAGGGACACTTAGTCTCCCGCCTCAGCTGGAGAGGCGTCCCAATTGCCCTGCCAAGCCTCGAGGAGAATCCCGAGTTGTCCCTCGCAACTAGGCAGGAGTCCTGACGTCGCTGAACAAACACGTGTGTGCAACGGCCATCCACGTCGTAACTCGAGAATATACCCCAGGTTCCCGCTGCAACTCGAGGAAAACAATGAGACTTCCGCCTCGCCGCGAGATGAGGCCCGATTCCCCTGCACTGCGTGCAGAGGAATTCCGTGTTGCACATCACACCTGAAAGGAGCCTTGATTTCCTTGATGGCACTGCAGAGAAACCCCAAGAACACTGTTTCAAGGACAGAGGGATCCTGAGGTCATTGTACCATCACGAAAGAGCTCCGTGGACCAAGAATCAACTCGAGATGAGAGGTTAGTCCCTGGCTTCGATTCCAGAGGACTACCACCTTAACACAAGCACCTCAAGAGGAGGCTTCTCTCAGCTCTAGGTATGTGAGAGGGACCCTGAATTTGCGGCCTCAAGTGGAATGGACACCACGATGCCCTGACTCGAAATAAGGCTGGATATCCCTGAAGTGACTTGAATGCAGGCTCCTCTTGCATCTCCCAAGACGAAAGGATGTCTGAATCCCCTGTGGAGACCACAGAGAAAGACCTAGTTCCCCACCTCATCGCGACCGGAGGCCTCACATCCTTTGAAAACTCCAAAGGTACGCGGAGATCAGTTCCTCCAAAGGAGACGATGCCTGACTCCTCGTCAAACTTGATAGGAGTCCCAGGATTCCTGTGGCACGTGGAAAGGGACCATTGTTTCCCGCCTCAGCTGGAGAGACGTCCCAATTGCCCTGCGAAGCCCCGAGGAGAATACCGAGTTGTCCCTCGTAACTAGGCAGGAGTCATGACGTCGCTGAAGAAACACGTGGGTGGAAGGGCCATCCCCTTCGTAACTCGAGAATATACCCCAGGTTCCCGCCGCAACTCGAGAAAAACCATGAGACTTCCCCCTCGCCGCGAGATGAGGCCCGATTCCCCTGCACTGCGTGCAGAGCAATTCCGTGATGTACAGCAGACATGAAAGGACCCTGGATTTCCTTAATGGCACTCCAGAGAAACCCCAAGAACACTCTTTCAAGGCTAGAGGGATCCTGAGGTCACTGTAGCAACACGAAAGAGCTCCGTGGACCAAAAATCAACTCGAGATGAGAGGTTAGTCCCTGGCTTTGACTCCAGATGAATACCACCTTACCACAAGTACCTCAAGAGGAGGCTTCTCTCAGCTCTAGGTATGTGAGAGGGACCCTGAGTTTGCAGCCTCAAGTGGAATGGACACCGTGATGCCCTGACTCGAAATAAGGCCGGATATCCCTGCAGTGACTTGAATGCAGGCTCGTCTTGCATCTCCCAAGACGAAAGGATGTCTGAATCCCCTGTGGAGACCACAGAGAAAGACCTAGTTCCCCACCTCATCGCGACCGGAGGCCTCACATCCTTTGAAAACTCCAGAGGTACCCGGAGATCAGTGCCTCCAAAGGAGACGATGCCTGACTCCTCGTGAAAATTGATAGGAGTCCCGGGATTCCTGTGGCAGGTGGAAAGGGACCCTTGGTCTCCCGCCTCAGCTGGAGAGGCGTCCCAATTGCCCTGCCAAGCCTCGAGGAGAATCCCGAGTTGTCCCTCGCAACTAAGAAGGAGTCCAGACGTCGCTGAACAAACACGTGGGTGGAAGGGCCATCCCCATCGTAACTCGAGAAAATATCCCAGGTTCCCGCCGCACTCGAGAAAAACCATGAGACTTCCCCCTCGCCGCGAGATGAGGCCCGATTCCCCTGCACTGCGTGCAGATCAATTCCGTGTTGCACATCACACATGAACGGAGCCTTGATTTCCTTGATGGCACTCCAGAGAAACCCCAAGAACACTGTTTCAAGGCTAGAGGGATCCTGAGGTCACTGTAGCAACACGAAAGAGCTCCGTGGACCAAGAATCAACTCTAGATGAGAGGTTAGTCCCTGGCTTCGACTCCAGAGGAATACCACCTTACGACAAGCACCTCAATAGGAGGCTTCTCTCAGCTCTAGGTATGTGAGAGGGACCCTGAGTTTGCGGCCTCAAGTGAAATGGACACCGCGATGCACTGACTCGAAATAAGGCCGGATATCCCTGCAGTGACTTGAATGCAGGCTCGTCTTGGGACTCCCAAGACGAAAGGATGTCTGAATCCCCTGTGGAGACCACAGAGAAAGACCTAGTTTCCCACCTCATCGCGACCGGAGGCCTCACATCCTTTGAAAACTCCAGAGGTACGCGGAGATCAGTGCCTCCAAAGGAGACGATGCGTGACTCCTCGTGAAACTTGATAGGAGTCCCAGGATTCCTGTGGAAGGTGGAAAAGGAACCTTGGTCTCCCCCCTCAGCTGGAGAGGCGTCTCAATTGCCCTGCCAAGCCTCGAGGAGAATCCAGAGTTGTCCCTCGCAACTAGGCAGGAGTCCTGACGTCGCTGAACAAACACGTGTGTGGAAGGGCCATCCCCGTCGTAACTCGAGAATATAACCCAGGTTCTCACCCCAACTCGAGAAAAACCATGAGACTTCCCCCTCGCCGCGAGATGAGGCCCGATTCCCTTGCACTGCGTGTAGAGCAATGCCGTGTTGCACATCACACAGGAAAGGAGCCTTGATTTCCTTAATGGCACTCCAGAGAAACCCCAAGAACACTGTTTCAAGGCAAGAGGGATCCTGAGGTCACTGTAGCAACAGGAAAGAGCTCCGTGGACCAAAAATCAACTCGAGATGAGAGTTTAGTCCCTGGCTTCGACCCCAGAGAAATACCACCTTACCACAAGCACCTCAAGAGGAGGCTTCTCTCAGCTCTAGGTATGTGAGAGAACCCTGAGTTTGCGGCATTCGGACACCGCGATGCCCTGACTCGAAATAAGGCCGGATACGCCTGCAGTGACTTGAATGCAGGCTCCTCTTGCATCTCCCAAGACGAAAGGATGTCTGAATCCCCCGTGGAGACCACAGAGAAAGAACTAGTTCCCCACCTCATCGTGACCGAAAGCCTCACATCCTTTGAAAATTCCAGAGGGATGCGGAGATCAGTGCCTCCAAAGGAGACGATGCCTGACTCCTCGTGAAACTTGATAGGATTCCCAGGATTCCTGTGGCACGTGGAAAGGGACCCTTGGTCTCCTGCCTCAGCTGGAGAGGCGTTCCAATTGCCCTGCCAAGCCTCGAGGAGAATCCCGAGTTGTCCCTCGCAACTAGGCAGGAGTCCTGACGTCGCTGAACAAACACGTGTGTGGAAGGGATATCCCCGTCTTATCTCGAGAATATACCCCAGGTTCCCACCGTAACTCGAGAAAAACCATGAGACTTCCCCCTCGCCGCGAGATGAGGCCCGATTCCCCTGCACTGAGTGCAGAGCAATGCCGTGTTGCACATCACACAAGAAAGGAGCCTTGATTTCCTTGATGGCACTCCAAAGAAACCCCAAGAACACTGTTTCAAGGCTAGAGGGATCCTGAGGTCACTGTAGCAACACGAAAGAGCTTCGTGGACCACAAATCATCTCGAGATGAGAGGATAGTCCCTGGCTTCGACTCCAGAGGAATACCACCTTACCACAAGCACCTCAAGAGGAGGCTTCTCTCAGCTCTAGGTATGTGAGAGTGACCCTGAGTTTGCGGCCTCATGTGGAATGGACACCGCGATTCCCTGACTCGAAATAAGGCCGGATATGCCTACAGTGACTTGAATGCAGGCTCGTCTTGCATCTCCCAAGACGAAAGGATGTCTGAATCCCCTGTGGAGACCACAGATAAAGATCTAGTTCCCCACATCATGGCGACTGGAGGCCTCACATCCTTGAAAAACTCCAGAGGGACGCGGAGATCAGTGCCTCCAAAGGAGACGATGCCTGACTCCTCGTGAAACTTGATAGGAGTCCCAGGATTCCTCTGCCACGTGGAAAGGGACCCTTGGTCTCCCGCCTCAGCTGGAGAGGCGTCCCAATTGCCCTGCCAAGCCTCGAGGAGAATCCCGAGTTGTCCCTCGCAACTAGGCAGGAGTCCTGACGGCGCTGAACAAACACGTGTGTGGAAGGGCCATCCCCGTCGTAACTCGAGAATATACCCCAGGTTCCCGCCGCAACTCGAGAAAAACCATGAGACTTCCCCCTCGCCGCGAGATGAAGCCTGATTCCCCTGCACTGCGTGCAGAGCAATGCCGTGTTGCACATCACACAGGAAAGGAGCCTTGATTTCCTTGATGGCACTCCAGAGAAACCCCAAGAACACTGTTTCAAGGCTACAGGGATCCTGAGGTCACTCTAGCAACACGAAAGAGCTCCGTGGACCAAAAATCAACTCGAGATGAGAGGTTAGTCCCTGGCTTCGACTCCAGAGGAATACCACCTTACCACAAGCACCTCAAGAGGAGGCTTCTCTGATCTCTAGGTATGTGAGAGGGAACCTGAGTTTGCGCCCTCAAGTGGAATGGACACCGCGATGCCCTGACTCGAAATAAGGCCGGATATCCCTGCAGTGACTTGAATGCAGGCTCGTCTTGCATCTCCCAAGACGAAAGGATGCCTGAATCCCCTGTGGAGACCACAGAGAAAGACCTAGTTCCCCACCTCATCGTGACCGGAGGCCTCACATCCTTGGAAAACTCCAGAGGGACGCGAAGATCAGTGCCTCCAAAGGAGACGATGCCTGACTCCTCGTGAAACTTGATACGAGTCCCAGGATTCCTGTGGCACGTGGAAACGGACACTTGGTCTCCCGCCTCAGCTGGAGAGGCGTCCCAATTGCCCTGTCAAGCCTCGAGGAGAATCCCCAGTTGTCCCTCGCAATTAGGCAGGAGTCCTGACGTCGCTGAACAAACACGTGGGTGGAAGGGCCATCCCCGTCGTACCTCGAGAATATACCCTAGGTTCCCGCCGCAACTCGAGAAAAACCATGAGACTTCCCCCTCGCCGCGAGATGAGGCCCGATTCCCCTGAACTGCGTGCAGAACAATGCCGTGTTGCACGTCACACAGGAAAGGAGCCTTGATTTCCTTGATGGCACTCCAGAGAAAGCACAAGAACACTGTTTCAAGGCTAGAGGGATCCTGAGGTCACTGTAGCAACACGAAAGAGCTCCGTGGACCACAAATCAACTCGAGATGAGAGGTTTGTCCCTGGCTTCGACTCCAGAGGAATACCACCTTACCACAAGCACCTCAAGAGGAGGCTTCTCTCAGCTCTAGGTATGTGAGAGGGACCCTGAGTTTGCGGCCTCAAGTGGAATGGGCACCGCGATGCCCTGACTCGAAATAAGGCCGGATATGCCTGCAGTGACTTGAATGCAGGCTCGTCTTGCATCTCCCAAGAAGAAAGGTTGTCTGAATCCCCTGTGGAGACCACAGAGAAAGACCTAGTTCCCGACCTCATAGCGACCGGAGGCCTGACATCCTTTGAAAACTCCAGAGGGACGCGGAGATCAGTGCCTCCAAAGGAGACGAAGCCTGACTCCTCGTGAAACTTGATAGGAGTTTCAGGATTCCTGTGGCACGTGGAAAGGGACCCTTGGTCTCTGCCTCAGCTGGAGAGGCGTCCCAAATGCCCTGCCAAGCCTCGAGGAGAATCCCGAGTTGTCCCTCACAACTAGGCAGGAGTCCTGACGGCGCTGAACAAACACGTGTGTGGAAGGGCCATCCCCGTCGTAACTCGAGAATATACCCCAGGTTCCCGCCGCAACTCAAGAAAAACCATGAGACTTCCCCCTCGCCGCGAGATGAGGCCCTAATCCCCTGCACTGTGTGCAGTGCAATATCGTGTTGCACATCACACAGGAAAGGAGTCTTGATTTCCTTGATGGCACTCCAGAGAAAGCCCAAGAACACTGTTTCAAGACTAGAGGGATTCTGAGGTCACTGTAGCAACACGAAAGAGCTCCGTGGACCAAAAATCAACTCGAGATGAGAGGTTAGTCCTTGGCTTCGACTCCAGAGGAATACCACCTTACCACAAGCACCTCAAGAGGAGGCTTCTCTCCGCTCTAGGTATGTGAGAGGGACCCTGAGTTTGCGGCCTCATGTGGAATGGACACCGCCATGCCCTGACTCGAAATAAGGCCGGATATCCCTGCAGTGACTTGAATGCAGGCTTGTCTTGCATCTCCCAAGACGAAAGGATGTCTGAATCCCCTGTGGAGACCACAGAGAAAGAACTAGTTCCCCACCTCATCGCGACCGGAGGCCTCACATCCTTTGAAAACTCCAGAGGGACGCGGAGATCAGTGCCTCCAAAGGAGACGATGCCTGACTACTCGTGAAACTTGATAGGAGTCCCAGGATTCCTCTGGCACGTGGAAAGGGACCCTTGGTCTCCTGCCTCAGCTGGAGAGGCGTCCCAATTGCCCTGCCAAGCCTCGAGGAGAATCTGGAGTTGTTCCCCGCAAGTAGGCAGGAGTCCTGACGTCGCTGAACAAACACGAGTGTGGAAGAGCCATCCCCGTCGTAAATCGAGAATATACCCCAGATTCCCGCCGCAACTCGAGAAAAACCATGAGACTTCCCACTCGCCGCGAGATGAGGCCCGATTCCCCTGCACTGCGTGCAGAGCAATGCCGTGTTGCACATCACACAGGAAAGGAGCCTTGATTTCCTTGATGGCACTCGAGAGAAAGCCGAAGAACACTGTTTCAAGACTAGAGGGATCCTGAGGTCACTGTAGCAACACGAAAGAGCTCCGTGGACCAAAAATCAACTCGAGATGAGAGGTTAGTCCCTGGCTTCGATTCCAGAGGAATACCACCTTACCACAAGCACCTCAAGAGGAGGCTTCTCTCAGCTCTAGGTAAGTGAGAGGGACCCTGAGTTTGCGGCCTCAAGTGGAATGGACACCGCGATGCCCTGACTCGGAATAAGGCCGGATATGCCTGCAGTGACTTGAATGCATGCTCGTCTTGCATCTCCCAAGACGAAAGTATGTCTGAATCCCCTGTAGAGACCACAGAGAAAGACCAAGTTCCCCACCTCATGGCGACCGGAGGCCTCACATCCTTGGAAAACTCCAGAGGGACGCGGAGATCAGTGCCTCCAAAGGAGACGATGCCTGACTCCTCGTGAAACTTGATAGGAGCCCCAGGATTCCTGTGGCACGTGGAAAGGGACCCTTGGTCTCCCGCCTCAGCTGGAGAGGCGTCCCAATTGCCCTGCCAAGCCTCGAGGAGAATCCCGAGATGTCCCTCGCAACTAGCCAGGAGTCCTGACGTCGCTGAACAAACACGTGTTTGGAAGGGCCATCCCCGTCGTAACTCGAGAATATACCCCAGGTTCCCGCCGCAACTCGAGAAAAACCATGAGACTTCCCCATCAACACGAGATGAGGCCCGATTCCCCTTCACTGCGTGCAGAGCAATGCCGTGTTGCACATCACACAGGAAAGGAGCCTTGATTTCCTTGGTGGCACTCCAGAGAAACCCCAAGAACACTGTTTCAAGGCTAGAGTGATCCTGAGGTCACTGTAGCAACACGAAAGAGCTCCGTGGACCAAAAATCAACTCGAGATGAGAGGTTAGTCCCTGGCTTCGACTCCAGAGGAATACCACCTTACCACAAGCACCTCAAGAGGAGGCTTCTCTCAGCTCTAGGTATGTGAGAGGGACCCTGAGTTTGCGGCCACAAGTGGAATGGACACCGCGATGCCCTGACTCGAAATAAGGCCGGATATGCTTGCAGTGACTTGAATGCAGGTTCGTCTTGCATCTCCCAAGACGAAAGTATGTCTGAATCCCCTGTGGAGACCACAGGGAAAGACCTAGTTCCCCACCTCATGGCGACCGGAGGCCTCACAACCTTGGAAAACTCCAGAGGGACGCGGAGATCAGTGCCTCCAAAGGAGACGATGCCTGACTCCTCGTGAAACTTATAGGAGTCCCAGGATTCCGGTGGCACGTGGAAAGGGACCCTTGGTCTCCCGCCTCAGCTGGAGAGGCGTCCCAATTGCCCTGCCAAGCCTCGAGGAGAATCCCGAGTTGTCCCTCGCAACTAGGCGGGAGTCCTGACGTCGCTGAACAAACACGTGTGTGGAAGGGCCATCCACGTCCTAACTCGAGAATATACCCCAGGTTCCCGCCGCAACTCGAGAAAAACCATGAGACTTCCCCCTCGCTGCGAGATGAGGCCCGAATCCCCTGCACTGCGTGCAGTGCAATATCGTGTTGCACATCACACAGGAAAGGAGCCTTGATTTCCTTGATGGCACTCCAGAGAAAGCCCAAGAACACTGTTTCAAGGCTAGAGGGATCCTGAGGTCACTGTAGCAACACGAAAGAGCTCCGTGGACCAACAATCAACTCGAGATGAGAGGTTAGTCCCTGGCTTCGACTCCAGAGGAATACCACCTTACCACAGGCACCTCAAAAGGAGGCTTCTCTCCGCTCTAGGTATGTGAGAGGGACCCTGAGTGTGCGGCCTCATGTGGAATGGACACCGCGATGCCCTGACTCGAAATAAGGCCGGATATGCCTGCAGTGACTTGAATGCAGGCTCGTCTTGCATCTCCCAAGAAGAAAGGATGTCTAAATCCCCTGTGGAGACCACAGAGAAAGACCTAGTTCCCCACCTCATCGCGACCGGAGGCCTCACATCCTTGGAAAACTCCAGAGGGACGCGGAGATCAGTGCCTCCAAAGGAGACGATGCCTGACTCCTCGTGAAACTTGATAGGAGTCCCAGGATTCCTGGGGCATGGGGAAAGGGACCCTTGGTCTCCTGCCTCAGCTGGAGAGGCGTCCCAATTGCCCTGCCAAGCCTCGAGGAGAATAAAGAGTTGTCCCTCGCAACTAGGCGGGAGTCCTGACGTCGCTGAACAAACACGTGTGTGGAAGGGCTTTCCCAGTGGTAACTCGAGAATATACCCCAGGTTCCCACTGCAACTCGAGAAAAACCATGAGACTTCCCCCTCGCCGCGAGATGAGGCCCGATTCCCCTGCACTGTGTGCAGAGCAATGCCGTGCTGCACATCACACAGGAAAGGAGCCTTGATTTCCTTGATGGCACGCCAGAGAAAGCCCAAGAACACTGTTTCAAGGCTAGAGCTATCCTGAGGTCACTGTAGCAACACGAAAGAGCTCCGTGGACCAAAAATCAACTCAAGATGAGAGGTTAGTCCCTGGCTTCGACTCCAGAGGAATACCACCTTACCACAAGCACCTCAACAGGAGGCTTCTCTGAGCTCTAGGTAAGTGAGAGGGACCCTGAGTTTGCGGCCTCAAGTGGAGTGGACACCGCGATGCCCTGACTCGAAATAAGGCCGGATATGCCTGCAGTGACTTGAATGCAGGCTCGTCTTGCATCTCCTAAGAAGAAATGTTGTCTGAATCCCCTGTAGAGACCACAGAGAAAGACCTAGTTACCCACCTCATCTCGACCGGAGGCCTCACATCCTTTGAAAACTCCAGAGGGACGCGGAGATCAGTGCCTCCAAAGGAGACGATGCCTGACTCCTCGTGAAACTTGATAGGAGTTCCAGAATTCCTGTGGCACGTGGAAAGGGACCCTTGGTCTCCGCCTCAGCTGGAGAGGCGTCCCAATTGCCCTGCCAAGCCTCGAGGAGAATCCCCAGTTGTCCTCCGCAACTAGGCAGGAGTCCTGACGTCGCTGAACAAACACGTGTGTGGAAGGGCCATCCCCGTCGTACCTAGAGAATATACCCCAGTTTCCCGCCGCAACTCGAGAAAAACCATGAGACTTCCCCCTCGCCGCGAGATGAGGCCCGATTCCCCTGCACTGCGTGCAGAGCAATGCCGTATTACACGTCACACAGGAAAGGAGCCTTGATTTCCTTGATGGCACTCCAGAGAAAGCCCAAGAACACTGTTTCAAGGCTAGAGGGATCCTGAGGTCACTGTAGCAACACGAAAGAGCTCCGTGGACCACAAATCAACTCGAGATGAGAGGTTAGTCCCTGGCTTCGACTCCAGAGGAATACCACATTACCACAAGCACCTCAAGAGGAGGCTTCTCTCAGCTCTACGTATGTGAGAGGGACCCTGAGTTTGCGGCCTCAAGTGGAATGGACACCGCGATGCCCTGACTCAAAATAAGGATGGATATGCCTGCAGTGACTTGAATGCAGGCTCGTCTTGCATCTCCCAAGAAGAAAGGTTGTCTGAATCCCCTGTGGAGACCACAGAGAAAGACCTAGTTCCCCACCTCATAGCGACCGGAGGCCTCACATCCTTTGAAAACTCCAGAGGGACGCGGAGATCAGTGCCTCCAAAGGAGACGATGCCTGACTCCTCGTGAAACTTGATAGGAGTTCCAGGATTCCTGTGGCACGTGGAAAGGGACCCTTTGTCTCCGCCTCAGCTGGAGAGGCGTCCCAATTGCCCTGCCAAGCCTCGAGGAGAATCCCGAGCTGTTCCTCGCAACTAGGCAGGAGTCCTGACGTCGCTGAACAAACACGTGTGTGGAAGGGCCATCCCCGTCGTAACTCGAGAATATACCCCAGGTTGCCGCCGCAACTCGAGAAAAACCATGAGACTTCCCCCTCGCTGCGAGATGAGGCCCGAATCCCCTGCACTGCGTGCAGTGCAATATCGTGTTGCACATCACACAGGAAAGGAGCCTTGATTTCCTTGATGGCACTCCAGAGAAAGCCCAAGAACACTGTTTCAAGGCTAGAGGGATCCTGAGGTCACTGTAGCAACACGAAAGAGCTCCGTGGACCAACAATCAACTCGAGATGAGAGGTTAGTCCCTGGCTTCGACTCCAGAGGAATACCACCTTACCACAAGCACCTCAAGAGGAGGCTTCTCTCAGCTCTAGGTAAGTGAGAGGGACACTGAGTTGCGGCCTCAAATGGAATGGACACCGCGATGCCCTGACTCAAAATAAGGCCGGATATGCCTGCAGTGACTTGAATGCAGGCTCGTCTTGCATCTCCCAAGACGAAAGGATGTCTGAATCCCCTGTGGAGACCACAGATAAAGACCTAGTTCCCCCCTCATGGCGACTGGAGGCCTCACATCCTTGGAAAACTCCAGAGGGATGCGGAGATCAGTTCCTCCAAAGGAGACGATGCCTGACTCCTCGTGAAACTTGATAGGAGTCCCAGGATTCCTCTGGCACGTGGAAAGGGAACCTTGGACTCCCGCCTCAGCTGGAGAGGCGTCCCAATTGCCCTGCCAAGCCTCGAGGAGAATCCCGAGTTGTCCCTCGCAACTAGGCAGGAGTCCTGACATCGCTGAACAAACACGTGTGTGGAAGGGCCATCCCCGTCGTAACTCGAGAATATACCCCAGGTTCCCGCCGCAACTCTAGAAAAACCATGAGACTTCCCCCTCGCCGCGAGATGAGCCCCGATTCCCCTGCACTGCGTGCAGTGCAATATCGTGTTGCACATCACACAGGAAAGGAGCCTTGATTTCCTTGATGGCACTCCAGAGAAAGCCCAAGAACACTGTTTCAAGGCTAGAGGGATCCTGAGGTCACTGTAGCAACACGAAAGAGCTCCGTGGACCAAAAATCAACTTGAGATGAGAGGTTAGTCCCTGGCTTCGACTCCAGAGGAATACCACCTTACCACAAGGACCTCAACAGGAGGCTTCTCTCAGCTCTAGGTAAGTGAGAGGGACCCTGAGATTGCGGCCTCAAATGGAATGGACACCGCGATGCCCTGACTCGAAATAAGGCCGGATATGCCTGCAGTGACTTGAATGCATGCTCGTCTTGCATCTCCCAAGACGAAAGTATGTCTAAATCCCCTGTGGAGACCACAGATAAAGACCAAGTTCCCCACCTCATGGCGACCGGAGGCCTCACATCCTTGGAAAACTCCAGAGGGACGCGGAGATCAGTGCCTCCAAAGGAGACGATGCCTGACTCCTCGTGAAACTTGATAGGAGTCCCAGGATTCCTGTGGCACGTGGAAAGGGACCCTTGGTCTCCCGCCTCAGCTGGAGAGGCGTCCCAATTGCCCTGCCAAGCCTCGAGGAGAATCCCGAGTTGTCCCTCGCAACTAGGCGGGAGTCCTGACGGCGCTGAAAAAACACGTGTGTGGAAGGGCCATCCCCGTAGTAACTCGAGAATATACCCCAGGTTCCCGCCGCAACTCGAGAAAAACCATGAGACTTCCCCCTCGCCGCGAGATGAGGCCCGATTCCCCTGCACTGCGTGCAGAGCAATGCCGTATTACACGTCACACAGGAAAGGAGCCTTGATTTCCTTGATGGCACTCCAGAGAAAGCCCAAGAACACTGTTTCAAGGCTAGAGGGATCCTGAGGTCACTGTAGCAACACGAAAGAGCTCCGTGGACCACAAATCAACTCGAGATGAGAGGTTAGTCCCTGGCTTCGACTCCAGAGGAATACCACATTACCACAAGCACCTCAAGAGGAGGCTTCTCTCAGCTCCACGTATGTGAGAGGGACCCTGAGTTTGCGGCCTCAAGTGGAATGGACACCGCGATGCCCTGACTCATAATAAGGATGAATATGCCTGCAGTGACTTGAATGCAGGCTCGTCTTGCATCTCCCAAGAAGAAAGGTTGTCTGAATCCCCTGTGGAGACCACAGAGAAAGACCTAGTTCCCCACCTCATAGCGACCGGAGGCCTCACATCCTTTGAAAACTCCAGAGGGACGCGGAGATCAGTGCCTCCAAAGGAGACGATGCCTGACTCCTCGTGAAACTTGATAGGAGTTCCAGGATTCCTGTGGCACGTGGAAAGGGACCCTTTGTCTCCGCCTCAGCTGGAGAGGCGTCCCAATTGCCCTGCCAAGCCTCGAGGAGAATCCCGAGCTGTTCCTCGCAACTAGGCAGGAGTCCTGACGTCGCTGAACAAACACGTGTGTGGAAGGGCCATCCCCGTCGTAACTCGAGAATATACCCCAGGTTGCCGCCGCAACTCGAGAAAAACCATGAGACTTCCCCCTCGCTGCGAGATGAGGCCCGAATCCCCTGCACTGCGTGCAGTGCAATATCGTGTTGCACATCACACAGGAAAGGAGCCTTGATTTCCTTGATGGCACTTCAGAGAAAGCCCAAGAACACTGTTTCAAGGCTAGAGGGATCCTGAGGTCACTGTAGCAACACGAAAGAGCTCCGGGGACCAAAAATCAACTCGAGATGAGAGGTTAGTCCCTGGCTTCGACTCCAGAGGAATACCACCTTACCACAAGCACCTCAAGAGGAGGCTTCTCTCAGCTCTAGGTAAGTGAGAGGGACCCTGAGTTTGCGGCCTCAAATGGAATGGACACCGCGATGCCCTGACTCGAAGTAAGGCTGGATATGCCTGCAGTGACTTGAATGCAGGCTCGTCTTGCATCTCCCAAGACGAAAGTATGTCTGAATCCCCTGTGGAGACCACAGATAAAGACCTAGTTCCCCCCTCATGGCGACTGGAGGCCTCACATCCTTGGAAAACTCCAGAGGGACGCGGAGATCAGTGCCTCCAAAGGAGAGGATGCCTGAGTCCTCGTGAAACTTGATAGGAGTCCCAGGATTCCTCTGGCACGTGGAAAGGGACACTTGGACTCCCGCCTCAGCTGCAGAGGCGTCCCAATTGCCCTGCCAAGCCTCGAGGAGAATCCCGAGTTGTCCCTCGCAACTAGGCAGGAGTCCTGACGTCGCTGAACAAACACGTGTGTGGAAGGGCCATCCCCGTCGTAACTCGAGAATATACCCCAGGTTCCCGCCGCAACTCGAGAAAAACCATGAGACTTCCCCCTCGCCGCGAGATGAGGCCCGATTCCCCTGCACTGCGTGCAGTGCAATATCGTGTTGCACATCACACAGGAAAGGAGCCTTGATTTCCTTGATGGCACTCCAGAGAAAGCCCAAGAACAGTGTTTCAAGGCTAGAGTGATCCTGAGGTCACTGTAGCAACACGAAAGTGCTCCGTGGACCACAAATCAACTCGAGATGAGAGGTTAGTCCCTGGCTTTGACTCCAGAGGAATACCACCTTACCACAAGCACCTCAACAGGAGGCTTCTCTCAGCTCTAGGTAAGTGAGAGGGACCCTGAGTTTGCGGCCTCAAGTGGAATGGACACCGCGATGCCCTGACTCGAAATAAGGCCGGATATGCCTGCAGTGACTTGAATGCAGGCTCGTCTTGCATCTCCCAAGAAGAAAGGTTGTCTGAATCCCCTGTGGAGACCAAAGAGAAAGACCTAGTTCCCCACCTCATGGCGACCGGAGGCCTCACATCCTTGGAAAACTCCAGAGGGACGCGGAGATCAGTGCCTCCAAAGGAGACGATGCCTGACTCCTCGTGAAACTTGATAGGAGTCCCAGGATTCCTGTGGCACGTGGAACGGGACCCTTGGTCTCCCGCCTCAGCTGGAGAGGCGTCCCAATTGCCCTGCCAAGCCTCGAGGAGAATCCCGAGTTGTACCTCGCAACTAGGCGGGAGCCTGACGTCGCTGAACAAACACGTGTGTGGAAGGGCCATCCACGTCGTAACTCGAGAATATACCCCAGGTTCCCGCCGCAACTCGAGAAAAACCATGAGACTTCCCCCTCGCCGCGAGATGAGGCCCGATTCCCCTGCACTGAGTGCAGAGCAATGCCGTGTTGCACATCACACAGGAAAGGAGCCTTGATTTCCTTGATGGCACTCCAGAGAAACCCCAAGAACACTGTTTCAAGGCGAGAGGGATCCTGAGGTCACTGTAGCAACACGAAAGAGCTCCGTGGACCACAAATCAACTCGAGATGAGAGGTTAGTCCCTGGCTTTGACTCCAGAGGAATACCACCTTACCACAAGCACCTCAAGAGGAGGCTTCTCTCAGCTTTAGGTATGTGAGACGGACCCTGAGTTTGCGGCCTCAAATGTAATGGACACCGCGATGCCCTGACTCGAAATAAGGCCGGATATGCCTGCAGTGACTTGAATGCAGGCTCGTCTTGCATCTCCCAAAATGAAAGGATGTCTGAATCCCCTGTGGAGACCACAGAGAAAGACCTAGTTCCCCACCTCATTGCGACCGGAGGCCTGACATCCTTTGAAAACTCCAGAGGGACGCGGAGATCAGTGCCTCCAAAGGAGACGATGCCTGACTCCTCGTGAAACTTGATAGGAGTTCCAGGATTCCTGTGGCATGTGGAAAGGGACCCTTGGTCTCCCGCCTCAGCTGGAGTGGCGTCCCAATTGCCCTGCCAAGCCTCGAAGAGAATCCCGAGTTGTCCCCCGCAACTAGGCAGGAGTCCTGACGTCGATGAACAAACAAGAGTGTGGAAGGGCCATCCCCGTCGTAACTCGAGATTATACCCCAGGTTCCCGCCGCAACTCGAGAAAAACTATGAGACTTCCCACTCGCCGGGAGATGAGGCCCGATTCCCCTGCACTGCGTGCAGTGCAATATCGTGTTGCAATTCACACAGGAAAGGAGTCTTGATTTCCTTGATGGCACTCCAGAGAAAGCCCAAGAACACTGTTTCAAGGCTAGAGGGATCCTGAGGTCACTGTAGCAACACGAAAGAGCTCCGTGGACCAAAAATCAACTCGAGATGAGAGGTTAGTCCCTGGCTTCGAATCCAGAGGAATACCACCTTACCACAAGCACCTCAAGAGGAGGCTTCTCTGAGCTCTAGTTATGTGAGAGGGACCCTGAGTTTGCGGCCTCAAGTGGAATGGACACCGCGATGTCCGGACTCGAAATACGGCCGGATATGCCTGCAGTGACTTGAATGCAGGCTCGTCTTGCATCTCCCAAGATGAAAGGATGTCTGAATCCCCTGTGGAGACCACAGAGAAAGACCTAGTTCCCCACCTCATCGCGACCGGAGGCCTCACATCCTTTGAAAACTCCAGAGGGACGCGGAGATCAGTGTCTCCAAAGGAGACGATGCCTGACTCCTCGTGAATCTTGATAGGAGTCCCAGGATTCCTGTGGCACGTGGAAAGGGACCCTTGGTCTCCCGCCTCAGCTGGAGAGGCGTCCCAATTGCCCTGCCAAGCCTCGAGGAGAATCCCGAGTTGTCCCTTGCAACTAGGCAGGAGTCCTGACGGCGCTGAACAAACACGTGTGTGGAAGGGCCATCCCCGTCGTAACTCGAGAATATACCCCAGGTTCCCGCCGCAACTCGAGAAAAACCATGAGACTTCCACATCGCCACGAGATGAGGCCCGATTCCCCTGCACTGCGTGCAGAGCAATGCCGTGTTGCACATCACACAGGAAAGGAGCCTTGATTTCCTGGATGGCACTCCAGAGAAAGCCCAAGAACACTGTTTCAAGGCTAGAGTGATCCTGAGGTCACTGTAGCAACAGGAAAGAGCTCCGTGGACAAAAAATCAACTCGAGATGAGAGGTTAGTCCCTGGCTTCGATTCCAGAGGAATATCACCTTACTACAAGCACCTCAAGAGGAGGCTTCTCTCCGCTCTAGGTATGTGAGAGGGACAATGAGTTTGCGGCCTCAAGTGGAATGGGCACCGCGATGCCCTGACTCGAAATAAGGCCGGATATGCTTGCAGTGTCTTGAATGCAGGTTCGTCTTGCATCTCCCAAGACGAAAGTATGTCTGAATCCCCTGTGGAGACCACAGAGAAAGACCTAGTTCCCCACCTCATGGCGACCGGAGGCCTTACATCCTTGGAAAACTCCAGAGGGACGCGGAGATCAGTGCCTCCAAAGGAGACGATGCCTGACTCCTCGTGAAACTTGATAGGAGTCCCAGGATTCCTGTGGCACGTGGAAAGGGACCCTTGGTCTCCCGCCTCAGCTGGAGAGGCGTCCCAATTGCCCTGCCAAGCCTCGAGGAGAATCCCGAGTTGTCCCCCGCAACTAGGCAGGAGTCCTGACGTCGTTGAACAAACACGAGTGTGGAAGGGCCATCCCCGTCGTAACTCGAGAATATACCCCAGGTTCCCGCCGCAACTCGAGAAAAACCATGAGACTTCCCCCTCGCTGCGAGATGAGGCCCGATTCCCCTGCACTGCGTGCAGAGCAATGCCGTGTTGCACATCACACAGGAAAGGAGCCTTGATTTCCTTGATGGCACTCCAGAGAAAGCCCAAGAACACTGTTTCAAGGCTAGAGGGATCCTGAGGTCACTGTAGCAACACGAAAGAGCTCTGTGGACCAAAAATCAACTCGAGATGAGAGGTTAGTCCCTGGCTTCGACTCCAGAGGAATACCACCTTACCACAAGCACCTCAAGAGGAGGCTTCTCTGAGCTCTAGGTATGTGAGAGGGACCCTGAGTTTGCGGCCTCAAGTGGAATGGACACCGCGATGCCCTGACTCGAAATAAGGCCGGATATGCCTGCAGTGACTTGAATGCAGGCTCTTCTTGCATCTCCCAAGACGAAAGGATGTCTGAATCCCCTGTGGAGACCACAGAGAAAGACCTAGTTCCCCACCTCATCGCGACCAGAGGCCTCACATCCTTGGAAAACTCCAGAGGGACGCGGAGATCATGCCTCCAAAGGAGACGAAGCCTGACTCCTCGTGAAACTTGATAGGAGTCCCAGGATTCCTGTGGCACGTGGAAAGGGACCCTTGGTCTACCGCCTCAGCTGGAGAGGCGTTCCAATTGCCCTGCCAAGCCTCGAGGAGAATCCCGAGTTGTCGTCCGCAACTAGGCAGGAGTCCTGACGTCGCTGAACAAACACGTGTGTGGAAGGGCCATCCCCGTGGTAACTCGAGAATATACCCCAGGTTCCCGCCGCAACTCGAGAAAAACCATGAGATTTCCCACTCGCCGCGAGATGAGGCCCGATGTCCCTGCAGTGCGTGCAGAGCAATGCCGTGTTTCACATTACACAGGAAAGGAGCCTTGATTTCCTGGATGGCACTCCAGAGAAAGCCCAAGAACACTGTTTCAAGGCTAGAGGGATCCTGAGGTCACTGTAGCAACACGAAAGAGCTCCGTGGACCAAAAATCAACTCGAGATGAGAGGTTAGTTCCTGGCTTCGACTCCAGAGGAATACCACCTTACCACAAGCACGTCAAGAGGAGGCTTCTCTCCGCTCTAGGTATGTGAGAGGGACCCTGAGTTTGCGGCCTAATGTGGAATGGACACCGCGATGCCCTGACTCGAAATAAGGCTGGATATGCCTGCAGTGACTTGAATGCAGGCTCGTCTTGCATCTCCCAATACAAAAGGATGCCTGAATCCCCTGTGGAGACCACAGAGAAAGACCTAGTTCCCCACCTCATCGCGACCGGAGGCCTCACCTTCTTTGAAAACTCCAGAGGGACGCGGAGATCAGTGCCTCCAAAGGAGACGATGCCTGACTCCTCGTGAAACTTGATAGGAGTTCCAGTATTCCTGTGGCACGTGGAAAGGGACCCTTGGTCTCCCGCCTCAGCTGGAGAGGCGTCCCAATTGCCCTGCCAAGCCTCGAGGAGAATCCCGAGCTGTTCCTCGCAACTAGGCCGGAGTCCTAATGTCGCTGAACAAACACGTGTGTGGAAGGGCCATCCCCGTCGTAACTCGAGAATATACCCCAGGTTCCCGCCGCAACTCGAGAAAAACCATGAGACTTCCCCCTCGCCGCGAGATGAGGCCCGAATCCCCTGCACTGCGTGCGGTGCAATATCGTGTTGCACATCACACAGGAAAGGAGCCTTGATATCCTTGATGGCACTCCAGAGAAACCCCAAGAACACTGTTTCAAGGCTAGAGGGATCCTGAGGTCACTGTAGCAACATGAAAGAGATCCGTGGACCAAAAATCAACTCGAGATGAGAGGTTAGTCCCTGGCTTCGACTCCAGAGGAATACCACCTTACCACATGCAGCTCAAGAGGAGGCTTCTCTCCGCTCTAGGTATGTGAGAGGGACCCTGAGTTTGCGGCCTCATGTGGAATGGACACCGCGATGCCCTGACTTGAAATAAGGCCGGATATGCCTGCAGTGACTTGAATGCAGGCTCGTCTTGCATCTCCCAAGACGAAAGGATGTCTGAATCCCCTGTGGAGACCACAGAGAAAGACCTAGTTCCCCACCTCATCGCGACCGGAGGCCTCACATCCTTGGAAAACTCCAGAGGAACGCGGAGATCAGTGCCTCCAAAGGAGACGATGCCTGACTCCTCGTGAAACTTGATAGGAGTCCCAGGATTCCTGGGGCACGGGGAAAGGGACCCTTGGTCTCCCGCCTCAGCTGGAGAGGCGTCCCAATTGCCCTGCCAAGCCTCGAGGAGAATCCAAAGTTGTCCCTCGCAACTAAGCGGGAGTCCTGACGTCGCTGAACAAACACGTGTGTGGAAGGGCCATCCCAGTGGTAACTCGAGAATATACCCCAGGTTCCCACTGCAACTCGAGAAAAACCATGAGACTTCCCCCTCGCCGCGAGATGAGGCCCGATTCCCCTGCACTGCGTGCAGAGCAATGCCGTGTTGCACATCACACAGTAAAAGAGCCTTGATTTCCTTGATGGCACTCCAGAGAAACCCCAAGAACACTGTTTCAAGGCTAGAGTGATCCTGAGGTCACTGTAGCAACACGAAAGAGCTCCGTGGACCACAAATCAACTAGAGATGAGAGGTTAGTCCCTGGCTTCGACTCCAGAGGAATACCACCTTACCACAAGCACCTCAAGAGGAGGCTTCTCTCAGCTCTAGGTAAGTGAGAGGGACACTGAGTTTGCGGCCTCAAGTGGAATGGACACCGCGATGCCCTGACTCAAAATAAGGCCGGATATGCCTGCAGTGACTTGAATGCAGGCTCGTCTTGCATCTCCCAAGAAGAAAGGATGTCTGAATCCCCTGTGGAGACCACAGATAAAGACCAAGTTCCCCACCTCATGGCGACAGGAGGCCTCACATCCTTGGAAAACTCCAGAGGGACGCGGAGATCAGTGCCTCCAAAGGAGACGATGCCTGACTCCTCGTGAAACTTGATAGGAGTCCCAGGATTCCTCTGGCACGTGGAAAGGGACCCTTGGTCTCCCGCCTCAGTTGGAGAGGCGTCCCAATTGCCCTGCCAAGCCTCGAGGAGAATCCCGAGTTGTCCCTCGCAACTAGGCAGGAGTCCTGACGTCGCTGAACAAACACGTGTGTGGAAGGGCCATCCCCGTCGTAACTCAGGATATACCCCAGGTTGCCGCCGCAACTCGAGAAAAACCATGAGACTTTCCCCTCGCCAGGAGATGATGCCCGATTCCCCTGCACTGCATGCAGATTAATTCCGTGTTGCACATCACACAGGAAAGGAGCCTTGATTTCCTTGATGGCACTCCAGAGAAACCCCAAGAACACTGTTTCAAGGCTAGAGTGATCCTGAGGTCACTGTAGCAACACGAAAGAGCTCCGTGGACCAAAAATCAACTCGAGATGAGAGGTTAGTCCCTGGCTTCGACTCCAGAGGAATATCAACTTACTACAAGCGCCTCAAGAGGAGACTTCTCTCCGCTCTAGGTATGTGAGAGGGACCCTGAGTTTGCGGCCTCAAGTGGAATGGACACCGCGATGCCATGACTCAAAATAAGGCCGGATATGCTTGCAGTGACTTGAATGCAGGTTCGTCTTGCATCTCCCAAGACGAAAGTATGTCTTAATCCCCTGTGGAGACCACAGATAAAGACCTAGTTCCCTACCTCATGGCGACCGGAGGCCTGACACATTGGAAAATTCCAGAGGGATGCGGAGATCAGTGCCTCCAAAGGAGACGATGCCTGACTCCTCGTGAAACTTGATAGGAGTCCCAGGATTCCTGTGGCACGTGGAAAGGGACCCTTGGTCTCCCGCCTCAGCTGGAGAGGCGTCCCAATTGCCCTGCCAAGCCTCGAGGAGAATCCCGAGTTGTCCCTCGCAACTAGGCAGGAGTCCTGACGTCGCTGAAGAAACACGTGGGTGGAAGGGCCATCCCCGTCTTAACTCGAGAATATACCCCAGGTTCCCGCCGCAACTCGAGAAAAACCATGAGACTTCCCCCTCGCCGCGAGATGAGGCCCGATTCCCCTGCACTGCGTGCAGAGCAATTCCGTGTTGCACATCACACTTGAAAGGAGCCTTGATTTCCTTGATGGCACTCCAGAGAAACCCCAAGAACACTATTTCAAGGCTAGAGGGATCCTGAGGTCACTGTAGCAACACGAAGGAGCTTCGTGGACCAAAAATCAACTCGAGATGAGAGGTTAGTCCCTGGCTTCGACTCCAGAGGAATACCACCTTACCACAAGCACCTCAAGAGGAGGCTTCTCTCAGCTCTAGGTATGGGAGAGGGCCCCTGAGTTTGAGGCCTCAAGTGGAATGGACACTGCGATGCCCTGACTCGAAATAAGGCCGGATATCCCTGCAGTGACTTGAATGCAGGCTCGTCTTGCATCTCCCAAGACGAAAGGATGTCTGAATCCCCTGTGGAGACCACAGAGAAAGACCTAGTTCCCCACCTCATGGCGACCGGAGGCCTCACATCCTTTGAAAACTCCAGAGGTACGCGGAGATCAGTGCCTCCAAAGGAGACGATGCCTGACTTCTCGTGAAACTTGATAGGATTCCCAGGATTCCTGTGGCACATGGAAAGGGACCCTTGGTCTCCCGCCTCGTCTGGAGAGGCGTCCCAATTGCCCTGCCAAGCCTCGAGGAGAATCCCGAGTTGTCCCTCGCAACTAGGCAGGAGTCCTGCCGTCGCTGAACAAACACGTGTGTGGAAGGGCCATCCCCGTCGTAACTCGAGAATATTCCCCAGGTTCCCGCCCCAACTCGAGAAAAACCATGAGACTTCCCCCTCGCCGTGAGATGAGGCACGATTCCCCTGCACTGCATGCAGAGCAATTCCGTGTTGCACATCAAACATGAAAGGAGCCTTGATTTCCTTGATGGCACTCCAGAGAATCCCCAAGAACACTGTTTCAAGGCTAGAGGGATCCTGAGGTCACTGTAGCAACACGAAAGAGCTCCGTGGACCAAAAATCAACTCGAGATGAGAGGTTAGTCCCTGGCTTCGACTCCAGAGGAATACCACCTTACCACAAGCACCTCAAGAGGAGGCTTCTCTTAGCTCTAGGTATGTGGGAGGGACCCTGATTTTGCGGCCTCAAGTGGAATGGACACTGCGATGCCCTGACGCAATATAAGGCCGGATATCCCTGCAGTGACTTGAATGCAGGATCGTCTTGCATCTCCCAAGATGAAAGGATGTCTGAGTCCCCTGTGGAGACCACAGAGAAAGACCTAGTTCCCAACCTCATGGCCACCGGAGGCCTCACATCCTTTGAAAACTCCAGAGGTACACGGAGATCAGTGCCTCCAAAGGAGACGATGCCTGACTCCTCGTGAAACTTTATAGGAGTCCCAGGATTCCTGTGGAACGTGGAAAGGGACCCTTGGTCTCCCGCCTCAGCTGGAGAGGGGTCCCAATTGCCCTGCCAAGATTCGAGGAGATTCCCGAGTTGTCCCTCGCAACTAGGCAGGAGTCCTGACGTCGCTGAACAAACACGTCTGTGGAAGGGCCATCCCCGTCGTAACTCGAGAATATACCCCAGGTTCCCGCCGCAACTCGAGAAAAACCATGAGACTTCCCCCTCCCCGCGAGATGAGGCCCGATTCCCCTGCACTGCGTGCAGTGCAATTCTGTGTTGCACATCACACATGAAAGGAGCCTTGAATTCCTTGATGGCACTCCAGAGAAACCCCAAGAACACTGTTTCAAGGTTGAGGGATCCTGAGGTCACTGTAGCAACACGAAAGAGCTCCGTGGACCAAAAATCAACTTGAGATGAGAGGTTAGTCCCTGGCTTCGACTCCAGAGGAATACCACCTTACCACAAGCACCTCAAGAGGAGGCTTCTCTCAGCTCTAGGTATGTGAGAGGGACCCTGAGTTTGCGGCCTCAAGTGGAATGGACACCGCGATGACCTGACTCGAAATAAGGCCGGATATCCCTGCAGTGACTTGAATGCAGGCTCGTCTTGCATCTCCCAAGACGAAAGGATGTCTGAATCGCCTGTGGAGACCACAGAGAAAGACCCAGTTCACCACCTCATCGCGACCGGAGGCCTCACATCCTTTGAAAACTTCAGAGGTACGCGGAGATCAGTGCCTCCAAAGGAGACGATGCCTGACTCCTCGTGAAACTTGATTGGAGTCCCAGGATTCCTGTGGCACGTGGAAAGGGACCCTTGGTCTCCCATCTCAGCTGGAGAGGCGTCCCAATTGCCCTGCCAAGCCTCGAGGAGAATCCCGAGTTGTCCCACGCAACTAGGCAGGAGTCCTGACGTCGCTGAACAAACACGTGTGTGGCAGGGCCATCCCCGTCGTAACTCGAGAATATACCCCAGGTTCCCGCCGCAACTCGAGAAAAACCATGAGACTTCCCCCTAGCCGCGAGATGAGGCCTGATTCCCCTGCACTGCGTGCAGAGCAATTCCGTGTTGCACATCACACATGAAAGGAGCCTTGATTTCCTTGATGGCACTCCAGAGAAACCCCAAGAACACTGTTTCAAGGCTAGAGGGATCCTGAGGTCACTGTAGCAACAAGAAAGAGCTCCGTGGACCAAAAATCAACTCGAGATGAGAGGTTAGTCCCTGGCTTCGACTCCAGAGGAATACCACCTTACCACAAGCACCTCAAGAGGAGGCTTCTCTCAGCTCTAGGTATGGGAGAGGGACCCTGAGTTTGCGGCCTCAAGTGGAATGGACACTGCGATGCCCTGACTCGAAATAAGGCCGGATATCCCTGCAGTGACTTGAATGCAGGCTCGTCTTGCATCTCCCAAAATGAACGGATGTCTGAATCCCCTGTGGAGGCCGCAGAGAAAGACCTAGTTCCCCACCTCATGGCGACCGGAGGCCTCACATCCTTTGAAAACTCCAGGGTACGCGGAGATCAGTGCCTCCAAAGGAGACGATGCCTGACTCCTCGTGAAACTTGATAGGAGTCCCAGGATTCCTGTGGCACGTGGAAAGGGACCCTAGGTCTCCCGGCTCAGCTGGAGAGGCGTCCCAATTGCCCTGCCAAGCCTCGAGGAGAATCCCGAGTTGTCCCTCGCAACTAGGCGGGAGTCTGACGTCGCTGAACAAACACGTGGGTGGAAGGGCCATCCCCGTCGTAACTCGAGAATATACCCCAGGTTCCAATCGCAACTCGAGAAAAACCATCAGACTTCGCCCTCGCCGCAAAATGAGGCCCGATACCCTGCACTGCGTGCAGAGCAACTCCGTGTTGCACATCACACATGAAAGGAGCTTTGATTTCCTTGATGGCACTCCAGAGAAACCCCAAGAACACTGTTTCAAGGCTAGAGGGATCCTGAGGTCACTGTAGCAACACAAAAGAGCTCCGTGGACCAAAAATCAACTCGAGATGAGAGGTTAGTCCCTGGCTTCGACTCCAGAGGAATACCACCTTACCACAAGCACCTCAAGAGGAGGCTTCTCTTAGCTCTAGGTATGTGAGAGGGACCCTGAGTTTGCGTTCTCAAGTGGAATGGACACCGCTATGCCCTGACTCGAAATAAGGCCGGATATCGCTGCAGTGACTTGAATGCAGGCTCGTCTTGCATCTCCCAAGACGAAAGGATGTCTGAATCCCCTGTGGAGACCACAGAGAAAGACCTAGTTCCCCACCTCATGGCGACCGGAGGCCTCACATCCTTTGAAAACTCCAGAGGTACGCGGAGATCAGTGCCTCCAAAGGAGACGATGCCTGACTCCTGGTGAAACTTGATAGTAGTCCCAGGATTCCTGTGGCACGTGGAAAGGGACACTTGGTCTCCCGCCTCAGCTGGAGAGGCGTCCCAATTGCCCTGCCAAGCCTCGAGGAGAATCCCGAGTTGTCCCTCGCAACTAGGCAGGAGTCCTGACGTCGCTGAAGAAACACGTGGGTGGAAGGGCCATCCCCGTCTTAACTCGAGAATATACCCCAGGTTCCCGCCGCAACTCGAGAAAAACCATGAGACTTCCCCCTCGCCGCGAGATGAGGCCCGATTCCCCTGCACTGCGTGCAGAGCAATTCCGTGTTGCACATCACACATGAAAGGAGCCTTGATTTCCTTGATGGCACTCCAGAGAAACCCCAAGAACACTGTTTCAAGGCTAGAGGGATCCTGAGGTCACTGTAGCAACACGAAGGAGCTTCGTGGACCAAAAATCAACTCGAGATGAGAGGTTAGTCCCTGGCTTCGACTCCAGAGGAATACCACCTTACCACAAGCACCTCAAGAGGAGGCTTCTCTCAGCTCTAGGTATGGGAGAGGGCCCCTGAGTTTGAGGCCTCAAGTGGAATGGACACTGCGATGCCCTGACTCGAAATAAGGCCGGATATCCCTGCAGTGACTTGAATGCAGGCTCGTCTTGCATCTCCCAAGACGAAAGGATGTCTGAATCCCCTGTGGAGACCACAGAGAAAGACCTAGTTCCCCACCTCATTGCGACCGGAGGCCTCACATCCTTTGAAAACTCCAGAGGTACGCGGAGATCAGTGCCTCCAAAGGAGACGATGCCTGACTTCTCGTGAAACTTGATAGGATTCCCAGGATTCCTGTGGCACATGGAAAGGGACCCTTGGTCTCCCGCCTCGTCTGGAGAGGCGTCCCAATTGCCCTGCCAAGCCTCGAGGAGAATCCCGAGTTGTCCCTCGCAACTAGGCAGGAGTCCTGCCGTCGCTGAACAAACACGTGTGTGGAAGGGCCATCCCCGTCGTAACTCGAGAATATTCCCCAGGTTCCCGCCCCAACTCGAGAAAAACCATGAGACTTCCCCCTCGCCGTGAGATGAGGCACGATTCCCCTGCACTGCATGCAGAGCAATTCCGTGTTGCACATCAAACATGAAAGGAGCCTTGATTTCCTTGATGGCACTCCAGAGAATCCCCAAGAACACTGTTTCAAGGCTAGAGGGATCCTGAGGTCACTGTAGCAACACGAAAGAGCTCCGTGGACCAAAAATCAACTCGAGATGAGAGGTTAGTCCCTGGCTTCGACTCCAGAGGAATACCACCTTACCACAAGCACCTCAAGAGGAGGCTTCTCTTAGCTCTAGGTATGTGAGAGGGACCCTGATTTTGCGGCCTCAAGTGGAATGGACACTGCGATGCCCTGACGCAATATAAGGCCGGATATCCCTGCAGTGACTTGAATGCAGGATCGTCTTGCATCTCCCAAGATGAAAGGATGTCTGAGTCCCCTGTGGAGACCACAGAGAAAGACCTAGTTCCCAACCTCATGGCCACCGGAGGCCTCACATCCTTTGAAAACTCCAGAGGTACACGGAGATCAGTGCCTCCAAAGGAGACGATGCCTGACTCCTCGTGAAACTTTATAGGAGTCCCAGGATTCCTGTGGCACGTGGAAAGGGACCCTTGGTCTCCCGCCTCAGCTGGAGAGGCGTCCCAATTGCCCTGCCAAGCCTCGAGGAGTATCCCGAGTTGGCCCTCGTAACTAGGCAGGAGTCCTGACGTCGCTGAACAAACACGTGGATGGAAGGGCTATCCCCGTCGTAACTCGAGAATATACCCCAGGCTCCCACCGCAACTCGAGAAAACCATGAGACTTCCCCCTCGGTGCAAAATGAGGCCCGATACCCTGCACTGCATGCAGAGCAATTCCGTGTTGCACATCACACATGAAAGGAGCCTTGATTTCCTTGATGGCACTCCATAGAAACCCCAAGAACACTGTTTCAAGGCTAGAGGGATCCTGAGGTCACTGTAGCAACACGAAAGAGCTCCGTGGACCAAAAATCAACTCGAGATGAGAGGTTAGTCCCTGGCTTCGACTCCAGAGGAATACCACCTTACCACAAGCACCTCAAGAGGAGGCTTCTCTCAGCTCTAGGTATGTGAGAGGGACCCTGAGTTAGCGGCCTCAAGTGGAATGGACACTGCGATGCCCTGCTTCGAAATAAGGCCGGATATCCCTGCAGTGACTTGAATGCAGGCTCGTCTTGCATCTCCCAAGATGAAAGGATGTCTGAATCCCCTGTGGAGACCACAGAGAAAGACCTAGTTCCCCACCTCATGGCGACCGGAGTCCTCACATCCTTTGAAGACTACAGAGGTACACAGAGATCAGTGCCTCCAAAGGAGACGATGCCTGACTTCTCCTGAAACTTGATAGGAGTCCTAGGATTCCTGTGGCACGTGGAAAGGGACCCTTGGTCTCCCGCCTCAGCTGGAGAGGCGTCCCAATTGCCCTGCCAAACCTCGAGGAGAATCCCGAGTTGTCCCTCGCAACTAGGCAGGAGTCCTGACGTCGCTGAACAAACACGTGGGTGGAAGGGCCATCCCCGTCGTAACTCAAGAATATACCCCAGGTTCCCGCCGCAACTCGAGAAAAACCATGAGACTTCCCCCTCGCCGCGAGATGAGGCCCGATTCCCCTGCACTGTGTGCAGAGCAATTCCGTGTTGCACATCACACATGAAAGGAGCCTTGATTTCCTTGATGGCACTCCAGAGAAACCCCAAGAACACGTGTTTCAAGGCTAGAGGGATCCTGAGGTCACTGAAGCAACACGAAAGAGCTCCATGGACCAAAAATCTACTCGAGATGAGACGTTAGTCCCTGGCTTCGACTCCAGAGGAATACCACCTTACCACAAGCACCTCAAGAGGAGGCTTCTCTCAGCTCTAGCTATGTGCTGAGTTTGCGGCCTCAAGTGGAATGGACACCGCGATGCCCTGACTCGTAAAAAGGCCGGATATCCCTGCAGTGACTTGAATGCAGGCTCGTCTTGCATCTCCCAAGGCGAAAGGATGTCTGAATCCCCTGTGGAGACCACAGAAAAAGACCTAGTTCCCAACCTCATCGCGACCGGAGGCCTCACATCCTTTGAAATCTCCAGAGGTACGCGGAGATCAGTGCCTCCAAAGGAGACGATGCCTGACTCCTCGTGAAACTTGATAGGAGTCCCAGGATTCCTGTGGCATGTGGAAAGGGACCGTTGGTCTCCCGCCTCAGCTGGAGAGGCGTCCCAATTTCCCTGCCAAGCCTCGAGGAGAATCCCGAGTTGTCCCTCGCAACTAGGCAGGAGTCCTGACGTCGCTGAAAAAACACGTGGGTGGAAGGGCCATTCCCGTCATAACTCCAGAATATACCCCAGGGTCCTGCCGCAACTCGAGAAAAACCATGAGACTTCCCCCTCGCCGCGAGATGAGGCCCGATTCTCCTGCACTGCATGCAGAGCAATTCCGTATTGCACATCAAACATGAAAGGAGCCTTGATTTCCTTCATGGCACTCCAGAGAAACCCCAAGAACACTGTTTCAAGGCTAGAGGGATGCTGAGGTTACTGTAGCAACACGAAAGACGTCCGTGGACGACAAATCAACTCGAGATGAGAGGTTTGTCCCTGACTTCGACTCCAGAGGAATACCACCTTACCACAAGCACCTCAAGAGGAGGCTTCTCTCAGCTCTAGGTATGTGAGAGGGACCCTGATTTTGCGGACTCAAGTGGAATGGACACTGCGATGCCCTGACGCGAAATAAGGCCGGATATCCCTGCAGTGACTTGAATGCAGGCGCGTCTTGCCTCTCCCAAGAAGAAAGGATGTCTGAATCCCCTGTGGAGACGTCAGAGAAAGATCTAGTTCCCCACCTCATCGCGACCGGAGGCCTCACATCCTTTGAAATCTCCAGAGGTACGCGGAGATCAGTGCCTCCAAAGGAGACGATGCCTGACTCCTCGTGAAACTTGATAGGAGTGCCAGGATTCCTGTGGCACGTGGAAAGGGACCCTTGGTCTCCCGCCTCAGCTGGAGGGGCAACCCAATTGCCTGCCAAGCCTCGAGGAGAATCCCGAGTTGTCCCTCGCAACTAGGCAGAAGTCCTGACATGGCTGAAGAAACACGTGGGTGGAAGGGCCATCCCAGTCGTAACTCGAGAATATACCCCTGTTTCCCGCCACAACTCGAGAGAAACCATGAGACTTCCCCCTCGCCGCGAGATGAGGCCCGATTCCCCTGCACTGCGTGCAGAGCAATTCCGTGTTGCACGTCACACATGTAAGGAGCCTTGATTTCCTTGATGGCACTCCAGAGAAATCCCAAGAACCCTGTTTCGGGGCTAGAGGGATCCTGAGGTCACTGTAGCAACACGAAAGATCTCCGTGGACCAAAAATCAACTCGAGATGAAAGGTTAGTCCCTGGCTTCGACTCCAGAGGAATTCCACCTTACCACAAGCACCTCAAGAGGAGGCTATTTTCAGCTCTAGGTAAGTGAGAGGGACCCTGAGTTTGCGGCCTCAAGTGGAATGGACACCTCGATGCCCTGACTCGAAGTAAGGCCGGATATCCCTACAGTGACTAGAATGCAGGTTCGTCTTGCATCTCCCAAGACGAAAGGATGTCTGAATCCCCTGTGGAGACCACAGAGAAAGACCTAGTTCCCCACCTCATCGCGACCGGAGGCCTCACATCCTTTGAAATCTACAGAGGTATGCGGAGATCAGTGCCTCCAAAGCAGACGATGCCTGACTCCTCGTGAAACTTTATAGGAGTCCCAGGATTGCTGTGGCACGTGGAAAGGGACCCTGGGTCTCCCGCATCAGCTTGAGAGGCGTCCCAATTGCCCTGCCAAGCCTCGAGGAGAATCCCGAGTTGTCCCTCCCAACTAGGCAGCAGTCCTGACGTCGCAGAACAAGCACGTGTGTGAAAGGGCCATCCCCGTCGTAACTCGAGAATATACCCCAGGTTCCCGCCGCAACTGGAGAAAAACCATGAGACTTCCCCCTCGCCGCGAGATGAGGCCCGATTCCCCTGCACTGTGTGCAGAGCAGTTCTGTGTTGCACATCACAATGAAAGGAGCCTTGATTTCCTTCATGGCACTCCAGAGAAACCCCAAGAACACTGTTTCAAGGCTAGAGGGATCCTGAGGTCACTGTAGCAACACGAAAGAGCTCCGTGGACCAAAAATCAACTCGAGATGAGAGGTTAGTCCCTGGCTTCGACTCCAGAGGAAACCACCTTACCACAAGCACCTCAAGAGGAGGCTTCTCTCAGCTCTAGGTATGTGAGAGGGACCCTGAGTTTGCGGCCTCAAGTGGAATGGACACCGCGATGCCCTGACTCGAAATAAGGCCGGATATCCCTGCAGTGACTTGAATGCAGGCTCGTCTTGCATCTCCCAAGACGAAAGGATGTCTGAATCCCCTGTTGAGACCACAGAGAAAGACCTAGTTCCCCACCTCATCGCGACCGGAGGCCTCAAATACTTTGAAAATTCCAGAGGTACACTGAGATCAGTGCCTCCAAAGGAGACGATGCCTGACTCCTCGTGAAACTTGATAGGAGTCCCAGGATTCCTGTGGCACGTGGAAAGGGACCCTTGGTCTCCCGCCTCCGATGGAGAGGCGTCCCAATTGCCCTGCCAAGCCTCGAGGAAAATCCCGAGTTGTCCCCCGCAACTAGGCAGGAGTCCTGACGTCGCTGAACAAACACGTGTGTGGAAGGGCATCCCCGTTGTAACTCGAGAATATACCCCAGGTTCCCGCCGCAACTCGAGAAAAACCATGAGACTTCCCACTCGCCGCGAGATGAGGCCCGAATCCCCTGCACTGCGTGCAGAGCAATTCCGTCTTGCACATCACACATGAAAGGAGCCTTGATTTCCTTGATGGCACTCCAGAGAAACCCCAAGAACACTGTTTCAAGGCTAGAGAGATCCTGAGGTCAATGTAGCAACACGAAAGAGCTCCGTGGACCAAAAATCAACTCGAGATGAGAGGTTAGTCCCTGGCTTCGACTCCAGAGGAATACCACCTTACCACAAGCACCTCAAGAGGAGGCTTCTCTCAGCTCTAGGTATGTGAGAGGGACCCTGAGTTTGCGGCCTCAAGTGGAATGGACACCGCGATGCCGTGACTCGAATTAAGGCCGCATATCCCTGCAGTGACTTGAATGCAGGCTCGTCTTGCATCTCCGAAGATGAAAGGATGTTTGAATCCCCTGTGGAGACCACAGAGAAAGTCTTAGTTCCCCACCTCATCGCGACCGGAGGCCTCACATCCTTTGAAAACTCCAGAGGTACGCGGAGATCAGTGCCTCCAAAGGAGACGATGCCTGACTCCTCGTGAAACTTGATAGGAGTCCCAGGATTCCTGTGGCACGTGGAAAGGGACCCTTGGTCTCCCGCCTCAGCTGGAGAGGCGTCCCAATTGCCCTGCCAAGCCTCGAGGAGAATCGCGAGTTGTCCCTCGCAACTAGGCAGGAGTCCTGATGTCGCTGAACAAACACGTGGGTGGAAGGGCCATCCCCGTCGTAACTCGAGAATATACAACAGGTTCCCGCCGCAACTCGAGAAAAACCATGAGACTTCCCCCTCGCCCGAGATGAGGCCCGATTCCCCTGTACTGCGTGCAGAGCAATTCCGTCTTGCACATCACACATGAAAGGTGCCTTGATTTCCTTGGTGGCACTCCAGAGAAACCCCAAGAACACTGTTTGAAGGCTCGAGGGATCCTGAGGTCACTGTAGCAACACGAAAGAACTCTGTGGACCAAAAATCAACTCGAGATGAGAGGTTAGTCCATGGCTTCGACTCCAGAGGAATACAACATTACCACAAGCACCTCAAGAGGAGGCTTCTCTCAGCTCTAGGAATCTGAGAGGGACCCTGAGTTTGCGGCCTCAAGTGGAATGGACAACGCGATGCCCTGACTCGAAATAAGGCCGGATATCCCTGCAGTGACTTGAATGCAGGCTCGTCTTGCATCCCCCAAGACGAAAGGATGTCTGAATCCCCTGTGGAGACCACAGAGAAAGACCGAGTTCTCCACCTCATCGCGACCGGAGGCCTCACATCCTTTGAAAACTCCAGAGGTACGCGGAGATCAGTGCCTCCAAAGGAGACCATGCCTGACTCCTCGAGATATTTGATAAGAGTCCCAGGATTCCTGTGGCACGTGGAAAGGGACCCTTGGTCTCCCGCCTCACCTGGAGAGGCGTCCCAATTGCCCTGCCAAGCCTCGAGGAGAATCCCGAGTTGTCCCTCGCAACTAGGCAGGAGTCCTGACGTCGCTGAACAAACACGTGTGTGGAAGGGCCATCTCCGTCGTAACTCGAGAATGTACCCAAGTTCCCGCCGCAACTCTAGAAAAACCATGAGACTTCCCCCTCGCCGCGAGATGAGGCCCGATTCCCCTGCACTGCGTGCAGAGCAATTAAGTGTTGAACATGACACATGAAAGGAGCCTTGATTTCCTTGATGGCACTCCAGAGAAACCCGAAGAACACTGTTTCAAGTCTAGAGGGATCCCGAGGTCACTGTAGCAACAGGAAAGAGCTCCGTGGGCCAAAAATCAACTTGAGATGAAAGGTTAGTCCCTGGTTTCGACTCCAGAGGAATACCACCTTACCACAAGCACCTCAAGAGGAGGCTTCTCTCAGATCTAGGTATGTGAGAGGGAACCTGAGTTTGCGGCCTCAAGTGGAATGGACACTGCGATGCCCTGACTCGAAATAACGCCGGATATCCCTGCAGTGACATGAATGCAGGCTCGTCTTGCATCTCCAAAGACGAAAGGATGTCTGAATCCCTTGTGGAGACCACAGAGAAAGACCTAGTTCCCCACCTCATCGCGACCGGAGGCCTCACATCCTTTGAAAACTCCAGCGGTACGCGGAGATCAGTGCCTCCAAAGGAGACGATGCCTGACTCCTCGTGAAACTTGATAGGATTCCCAGGATTCCTGTGGCACGTGGAAAGGGACCCTTGGTCTCCCGCCTCAGCTGGAGAGGCGTCCCAATTGCCCTGCCAAGCCTCGAGGAGAATCCCGAGTTGTCCCTCGCAACTAGGCAGGAATCCTGCCGTCGCTGAACAAACACGTGTGTGGAAGGGCCATCCCCGTCGTAACTCGAGAATATACCCCAGGTTCCCGCCGCAACTCGAGAAAAATCATGAGACTTCCCCCTCGCCATGAAATGAGGCCCGATTCCCCTGCACTGCGTGCAGAGCAATTCCGTGTTGCACATCACACATGAAAAGAGCCTTGATTTCCTTGATGGCACTTCAGAGAAACCCCAAGAACAATGTTTCAAGGCTAGAGGGATCATGAGGTCACTATAGCAACACGAAACAGCTCCGGGGACCAAAAATCAACTCGAGATGAGAGTTTAGTCCCTGACTTCGACTCCAGAGGAATACCACTTTACCACAAGCACCTCAAGAGGAGGCTTCTCTCAGCTCTAGGTATGTAAGAGGGACCCTGAGTTTGCGGCCTCAAGTGGAATGGACACCGCGATGCCCTGACTCGAAATAAGGCCGGATATCCCTGCAGTGACTTGAATACAGGCTCGTCTTGCATCTCCCAAGACGAAAGGATGTCTGAATCCCCTGTGGAGACCACAGAGAAAGACCTAGTTCCCCACCTCATCGCGACCTGAGGCCTCACATCCTTTGAAAACTACAGAGTACGCGGAGATCAGTGCCTCCAAAGGAGACGATGCCTGACTCCTCATGAAACTTGATAGGAGTCCCAGGATTCCTGTGGCACGTGGAAAGGGACCCTTGGTCTCCCGCCTCAGCTGGAGAGGCGTCCCAATGGCCCTGCCAAGCCTCGAGGAGTATCCCGAGTTGTCCCTCGCAACTAGGCAGGAGTCCTGACGTCGCTGAAGAAACACGAGGGTGGAAGGGCCATCCCCGTCGTAACTCGAGAATATACCCCAGGTTCCCGCCGCAACTCGAGAAAAACCATGATACTTCCCCCTCGCGGCGAGATGAGGGCCGATTCCCATGCACTGCGTGCAGAGCAATTCCGTGCTGCACATCAAACATGAAAGGAGCCTTGATTTCCTTGATGGCACTCCTGAAAAACCCCAAGAACACTATTTCAAGGCTAGAGGGATCCTGAGGTCACTGTAGCAACACGAAAGAGCTCCGTGGACCAAAAATCAACTCGAGATGAGAGGTTAGTCCCTGGCTTCGACTCCAGAGGAATACCACCTTACCACAAGCACCTCAAGAGGAGGCTTCTCTCAGCTCTAGGTATGTGAGAGGGACCCTGAGTTTGCGGCCTCAAGTGGAATGGACACTGCGATGCCCTGACTCGAAATAATGCCGGATATCCCTGCAGTGACTTGAATGCAGGCTCGTCTTGCATCTCCCAAGACGAAAGGATGTCTGAATCCCCTGTGGAGTCCACAGAGAAAGAACTAGTTCCCCACCTCATCGCGACCGGAGGCCTCACATCCTTTGAAAACTCCAGAGGTACGCGGAGATCTGTGCCTCCAAAGGAGACGATACCTGACTCCTCGTGAAACTTGATAGGAGTCCCAGGATTCCTGTGGCACGTGGAAAGGGACCCTTGGTCTCCCGCCTCAGCTGGAGAGGCGTCCCAATTGCCCTGCCAAGCCTCGAGGAGAATCCCGAGTTGTCCCTCGCAACTAGGCAGGAGTCCTGACGTCGCTGAACAAACACGTGTGTGGAAGGGCCATCCCCGTCGTAACTCGAGAATATACCCCAGGTTCCCGCCGCAACTCGAGAAAAACCATGAGACTTCCCCCTCGCCGCGAGATGAGGCCCGATTCCTCTGCACTGCGTGCAGAGCAATTCCGTGTTGCACATCAAACATGAAAGGAGCCTTGATTTCCTTGACGGCACTCCAGAGAAAACCCAAGAACACTGTTTCAAGGCGAGAGGGATCCTGAGGTCACTGTAGCCACACGAAAGAGCTCCGTGGACCAAAAATCAACTCGAGATGAGAGGTTAGTCCCTGGCTTCGACTCCAGAGGAATACCACCTTACCACAAGCACCTCAAGAGGAGGCTTCTCTCAGCTCTAGGTATGTGAGAGGGACCCTGAGTTTGCGGCCTCAAGTGGAATGGACACCGCGATTCCCTGACTCGAAATAAGGCCGGATATCCCTGTAGTGACTTGAATGCTGGCTCGTCTTGCATCTCCCAAGATGAAAGGATGTTTGAATCCCCTGTGGAGACCACAAAGAAAGACCTAGTTCCCCACCTCATCGCGACCAGAGGTCTCACATCCTTTGAAAATTCCAGAGGTACGCGGAGATCAGTGCCCCAAAGGGGACAATGCCTGACTCCTCGGAAAACTAGATAGGAGTCCCAGGATTCCTGTGGCACGTGGAAAGGGACCCTTGTTCACCCACCTCAGCTGGACAGGTGTCCCAATTGCCCTGCCAAGCCTCGAGGAGAATCCCGAGTTGTCCCTCGCAACTACGCAGGAGTCCTGACGTCGCTGAACAAACACGTGGGTGGAAGGGCCATCCCCGTCGTAACTCGAGAATATTCCCCAGGTTCCCGCCGCAACTCGCAAAAAACCATGAGACTTCCCCCTCGCCACGAGATGAGGCCCGATTTCCCTGCAGTGCGTGCAGAGCAATTCCGTGTTGCACATCACACATGAAAGGAGCCTTGATTTCCTTGATGGCACTCCAGAGAAACCCCAAGAACACTGTTTCAAGGCTAGAGGGATCCTGAGGTCACTGTAGCAACACGAAAGAGCTCCGTGGACCAAAAATCAACTCGAGATGAGAGGTTAGTCCCTGGCTTCGGCTCCAGAGGAATACCACCTTACCACAAGCACCTCAAGAGGAGGCTTCTCTCAGCTCTAGCTATGTGAGAGGGACCCTGAGTTTGCGGCCTCAAGTGGAATGGACACTGCGATGCCCTGGCGTGTAATAAGGCCGGATATCCCTGCAGTGACTTGAATGCAGGCTCGTCTTACATCTCCCAAGACGAAAGGATGTCTGAATCCCCTGTGGAGACCACAGAGAAAGACCTAGTTCCCCACCTCATCGCGACCGGAGGCCTCACATCCTTTGAAAACTCCAGAGGTACGCGGAGATCAGTGCCTCCAAAGGAGACGATGCCTGACTCCTCATGAAACATGATAGGAGTCCCAGGATTCCTGTGGCACGTGGAAAGGGACCCTTGGTCTCCCGCCTCAGCTGGAGAGGTGTCCCAATTGACCTGCCAAGCCTCGAGGAGAATCCCGAGTTGTCCCTCGCAACTAGGCAGGAGTCCTGACGTCGCTGAACAAACACAGGTGTGGAAGGGCCATCCCTGTCGTAACTCGAGAATAAACCCCAGGTTCCCGCCGCAACTCGAGAAAAACCATGAGATTTCCCCCTCGCCACGAGATGAAGCACGATTCCCCTGCACTGCGTGCAGAGCAATTCCGTGTTGCACATCACACATGAAAGGAGCCTTGATTTCCTTGATGGCACTCCAGAGAAACCCCAAGAACACTGTTTCAAGGCTAGAGGGATCCTGAGGTCACTGTAGCAACACGAAAGAGCTCCGTGGACCAAAAATCAACTCGAGAAGAGAGCTTAGTCCCTGGCTTTGACTCCAGAGGAATACCACCTTTCCACAAGCACCTCAAGAGGAGGCTTCTCTCAGCTCTACGTCTGTGAGAGGGACCCTGATTTTGCGGCCTCGAGTGGAATGGACACTGTGATGCCCTGACTCGAAATTAGGCCGGATATCCCTGCAGTGACTTGAATGCAGGCTCGTCTTGCATCTCCCAAGACGAAAGGATGTCTGAATCCCCTGTGGAGACCACAGAAAAAGACCTAGTTCCCCACCTCATCGCGACCGGAGGCCTCACATCCTTTGAAAACTCCAGGGGTACGCGGAGATCAGTGCTTCCAAAGGAGACGATGCCTGACTCCTCGTGAAACTTGATAGGAGTCCCAGGATTCCTGTGGCACGTGGAAAGGGACCCTTGGTCTCCCGCCTCAGCTGGAGAGGCGTCCCAATTGCCCTGCCAAGCCTCGAGGAGTATCCCGAGTTGGCCCTCGTAACTAGGCAGGAGTCCTGACGTCGCTGAACAAACACGTGGATGGAAGGGCTATCCCCGTCGTAACTCGAGAATATACCCCAGGCTCCCACCGCAACTCGAGAAAACCATGAGACTTCCCCCTCGGTGCAAAATGAGGCCCGATACCCTGCACTGCATGCAGAGCAATTCCGTGTTGCACATCACACATGAAAGGAGCCTTGATTTCCTTGATGGCACTCCATAGAAACCCCAAGAACACTGTTTCAAGGCTAGAGGGATCCTGAGGTCACTGTAGCAACACGAAAGAGCTCCGTGGACCAAAAATCAACTCGAGATGAGAGGTTAGTCCCTGGCTTCGACTCCAGAGGAATACCACCTTACCACAAGCACCTCAAGAGGAGGCTTCTCTCAGCTCTAGGTATGTGAGAGGGACCCTGAGTTAGCGGCCTCAAGTGGAATGGACACTGCGATGCCCTGCCTCGAAATAAGGCCGGATATCCCTGCAGTGACTTGAATGCAGGCTCGTCTTGCATCTCCCAAGATGAAAGGATGTCTGAATCCCCTGTGGAGACCACAGAGAAAGACCTAGTTCCCCACCTCATGGCGACCGGAGTCCTCACATCCTTTGAAGACTTCAGAGGTACACAGAGATCAGTGCCTCCAAAGGAGACGATGCCTGACTTCTCCTGAAACTTGATAGGAGTCCTAGGATTCCTGTGGCACGTGGAAAGGGACCCTTGGTCTCCGGCCTCAGCTGGAGAGGCGTCCCAATTGCCCTGCCAAACCTCGAGGAGAATCCCGAGTTGTCCCTCGCAACTAGGCAGGAGTCCTGACGTCGCTGAACAAACACGTGGGTGGAAGGGCCATCCCCGTCGTAACTCAAGAATATACCCCAGGTTCCCGCCGCAACTCGAGAAAAACCATGAGACTTCCCCCTCGCCGCGAGATGAGGCCCGATTCCCCTGCACTGTGTGCAGAGCAATTCCGTGTTGCACATCACACATGAAAGGAGCCTTGATTTCCTTGATGGCACTCCAGAGAAACCCCAAGAACACGTGTTTCAAGGCTAGAGGGATCCTGAGGTCACTGAAGCAACACGAAAGAGCTCCATGGACCAAAAATCAACTCGAGATGAGACGTTAGTCCCTGGCTTCGACTCCAGAGGAATACCACCTTACCACAAGCACCTCAAGAGGAGGCCTCTCTCAGCTCTAGGTATGTGAGAGGGACCCTGAGTTTGCGGCCTCAAGTGGAATGGACACCGCGATGCCCTGACTCGAAATAAGGCCGGATATCCCTGCAGTGACTTGAATGCAGGCTCGTCTTGCATCTCCCAAGATGAAAGGATGTCTGAATCCCCTGTGGAGACCACAGAGAAAGACCTAGTTCCCCACCTCATGGCGACCGGAGGCCTCACATCCTTTGAAAACTCCAGAGGTACGCGGAGATCAGTGCCTCCAAAGGAGACGATGCCTGACTCCTCGTGAAACTTGATAGGAGTCCCAGGATTTCTGTGGCACGTGGAAAGGGACCCTTGGTGTCCCGCCTCAGCTGGAGAGGCGTCCCAATTGCCCTGCCAAGCCTCGAGGAGAATCTCGAGTTGTCCCTCACAACTAGGCAGGAGTCCTGACGTCGCTGAACAAACACGTGGGTGGAAGGGCCATCCCCGTCGTAACTCGAGAATATACCCCAGGTTCCCGCCGCAACTCGAGAAAAACCATGAGACTTCCCCCTCGCCGCGAGATGAGGCCCGATTCCCCTGCACTGCGTGCAGAGCAATTCCGTGTTGCACATCACACATGAAAGGAGCCTTGATTTCCTTGATGGCACTCCAGAGAAACCCCAAGAACACTGTTTCAAGGCTAGAGGGATCCTGAGGTCACTTAGCAACACGAAAGAGCTCCGTGGACCAAAAATCAACTCGAGATGAGAGGTTAGTCCCTGGCTTCGACACCAGAGGAATACCACCTTACCACAAGCACCTCAAGAGTAGGCTTCTCTCTGCTCTAGGTATGTCAGAGGGACCCTGAGTTGGTGGCCTCATGTGGAATGGACACTGCGATGCCGTGACACGAAATAAGGCCGGATATCCCTTCAGTGACTTGAGTGCAGGCTCGACTTGCATCTCCCAAGACGAAAGCATGTCTGAATCCCCTGTGGAGACCACAGAGAAAGACCTAGTTCCCCACCTCATCGCGACCGGAGGCCTCACATCCTTTGAAAACACCAGAGGTACGCGGAGATCAGTGCCTCCAAAGGAGACGATGCCTGACTCCTCGTCAAACTTGATAGGAGTCCCAGGATACCTGTGCACGTGGAAAGGGACCCTTGGTCTCCGCCTCAGCTGGACAGGCATCCCAATTGCTCTGCCAAGCCTCGAGGAGAATCCCGAGTTGTCCCTCGCAACTAGGCAGGAGTCCTGATGTGGCTGAACAAACACGTGGTTGGAAGGGCCATCCCCGTTGTAACTCGAGAATATACCCCAGGTTCCCGCAGCAACTCGAGAAAAACCATGAGACTTCCCCCTCGCCGCGATATGAGGCGCGATTCCCCTGCACTGCGAGCAGAGCAATTCCGTGTTGCACATCACACATGAAAGGAGCCTTGATTTCCTTGGTGGCACTCCAGAGAAACCCCAAGAACACTGTTTCAAGGCTAGAGGGATCCTGAGGTCACTGTAGCAACACGAAAGAGCTCCGTGGACCAAAAATCAACTCGAGATGAGAGGTTAGTCCCTGTCTTCGACTCCAGAGGAATACCACCTTACCACAAGCACCTCAAGAGTAGGCTTCTCTCAGCTCTAGCTATGTGAGAGGGACACTGAGTTTGCGGCCTCAAGTGGAATGGACACCGCGATGCCCTGACTGGAAATAAGGCCGGTTATCCCTTCATGACTTTAATGCAGGATCGTCTTGCATCTCCCAAGATGAAAGGATGGCTGAATCCACTGTGGAGACCACAGAGAAAGACCTAGTTCCCCACCTTATCGCGACCGGAGGCCTCACATCCTTTCAAAACTGCAGAGGTACGCGGAGATCAGTGCCTCCAAAGGAGACGATGCCTGACTCCTCGTGAAACTTGATAGGAGTCCCAGGATTCCTGTGGCACGTGGAAAGGGACCCTTGGTCTCCCGCCTCAGCTGGAGAGGCATCCCAATTGCCCTGCCAAGACTCGAGGAGAATCCCGAGTTGTCCCTCGCAACTAGGCAGGAGTCCTGACGTCGCTGAACAAACACGTGTGTGGAAGGGCCATCCCTGTCGTAACTCGAGAATATACCCCAGGTTCCCGCCGCAACTCGAGAAAAACCATGAGACATCCCCCTCGCCGCGAGATGAGGCCCGATTCCCCTGCACTGCGTGCAGAGCAATTCCGTGTTGCACATCACACATGAAAGGAGCCTTGATTTCCTTGATGGCACTCCAGAGAAACCCCAAGAACACTGTTTCATGGCTAGAGGGATCCTGAGGTCACTGTAGCAACACGAAAGAGCTCCGTGGCCCAAAAATCAACTCGAGATGAGAGGTTAGTCCCTGGCTTCGACTCCAGAGGAATACCACCTTACCACAAGCACCTCAAGAGGAGGCTTCTCTCAGCTCTAGGTATGTGAGAGGGACCCTGAGTTTGCGGCCTCAAGTGGAATGGACACCGCGATGCCTTGACTCGAAATAAGGCTGGATATCCCTGCAGTGACTTGAATGCAGGCTCGTCGTGCATCTCCCAAGATGAAAGGATGTCTGAATCCCCTGTGGAGACCACCGAAAAAGACCTACTCCCCCACCTCATCGCGACCTGAGGCCTCACATCCTTTGAAAACTCCAGAGGTACGCGGAGATCAGTGCCTCCAAAGGAGACGATGCCTGACTTCTCCTGAAAATTGATAGGAGTCCTAGGATTCCTGTGGCACGTGGAAAGGGACACTTGGTCTCCCGCCTCAGCTGGAGAGGCGTCCCAATTGCCCTGCCAAGCCTCGAGGAGAATCTCGAGTTGTCCCTCGCAACTAGGCAGGAGTCCTGACGTCGCTGAACAAACACGTGGGTGGAAGTGCCATCCCCGTCGTAACTCGAGAATATACCCCAGGTTCCCGCCGCAACTCGAGAAAAACCATGAGACTTCCCCCTCGCCGCGAGATGAGGCCCGATTCCCCTGCACTGCGTGCAGAGCAATTCCGTGTTGCACATCACACATGAAAGGAGCCTTGATTTCCTTGATGGCACTCCAGAGAAACCCCAAGAACACTGTTTCAAGGCTAGAGGGATCCTGAGGTCACTTAGCAACACGAAAGAGCTCCGTGGACCAAAAATCAACTCGAGATGAGAGGTTAGTCCCTGGCTTCGACACCAGAGGAATACCACCTTACCACAAGCACCTCAAGAGTAGGCTTCTCTCTGCTCTAGGTATGTCAGAGGGACCCTGAGTTGGTGGCCTCATGTGGAATGGACACTGCGATGCCGTGACACGAAATAAGGCCGGATATCCCTTCAGTGACTTGAGTGCAGGCTCGACTTGCATCTCCCAAGATGAAAGCATGTCTGAATCCCCTGTGGAGACCACAGAGAAAGACCTAGTTCCCCACCTCATCGCGACCGGAGGCCTCACATCCTTTGAAAACACCAGAGGTACGCGGAGATCAGTGCCTCCAAAGGAGACGATGCCTGACTCCTCGTCAAACTTGATAGGAGTCCCAGGATACCTGTGCACGTGGAAAGGGACCCTTGGTCTCCGCCTCAGCTGGACAGGCATCCCAATTGCTCTGCCAAGCCTCGAGGAGAATCCCGAGTTGTCCCTCGCAACTAGGCAGGAGTCCTGATGTGGCTGAACAAACACGTGGTTGGAAGGGCCATCCCCGTTGTAACTCGAGAATATACCCCAGGTTCCCGCAGCAACTCGAGAAAAACCATGAGACTTCCCCCTCGCCGCGATATGAGGCGCGATTCCCCTGCACTGCGAGCAGAGCAATTCCGTGTTGCACATCACACATGAAAGGAGCCTTGATTTCCTTGGTGGCACTCCAGAGAAACCCCAAGAACACTGTTTCAAGGCTAGAGGGATCCTGAGGTCACTGTAGCAACACGAAAGAGCTCCGTGGACCAAAAATCAACTCGAGATGAGAGGTTAGTCCCTGGCTTCGACTCCAGAGGAATACCACCTTACCACAAGCACCTCAAGAGTAGGCTTCTCTCAGCTCTAGCTATGTGAGAGGGACACTGAGTTTGCGGCCTCAAGTGGAATGGACACCGAGATGCCCTGACTGGAAATAAGGCCGGTTATCCCTTCATGACTTTAATGCAGGATCGTCTTGCATCTCCCAAGATGAAAGGATGGCTGAATCCACTGTGGAGACCACAGAGAAAGACCTAGTTCCCCACCTTATCGCGACCGGAGGCCTCACATCCTTTGAAAACTCCAGAGGTACGCGGAGATCAGTGCCTCCAAAGGAGACGATGCCTGACTCGTCGTGAAACTTGATAGGAGTCCCAGGATTCCTGTGGCACGTGGAAAGGGACCCTTGGTCTCCCGCCTCAGCTGGAGAGGCATCCCAATTGCCCTGCCAAGACTCGAGGAGAATCCCGAGTTGTCCCTCGCAACTAGGCAGGAGTCCTGACGTCGCTGAACAAACACGTGTGTGGAAGGGCCATCCCTGTCGTAACTCGAGAATATACCCCAGGTTCCCGCCGCAACTCGAGAAAAACCATGAGACATCCCCCTCGCCGCGAGATGAGGCCCGATTCCCCTGCACTGCGTGCAGAGCAATTCCGTGTTGCACATCACACATGAAAGGAGCCTTGATTTCCTTGATGGCACTCCAGAGAAACCCCAAGAACACTGTTTCAAGGCTAGAGGGATCCTGAGGTCACTGTAGCAACAAGAAAGAGCTCCGTGGCCCAAAAATCAACTCGAGATGAGAGGTTAGTCCCTGGCTTCGACTCCAGAGGAATACCACCTTACCACAAGCACCTCAAGAGGAGGCTTCTCTCAGCTCTAGGTATGTGAGAGGGACCCTGAGTTTGCGGCCTCAAGTGGAATGGACACCGCGATGCCTTGACTCGAAATAAGGCCGGATATCCCTGCAGTGACTTGAATGCAGGCTCGTCGTGCATCTCCCAAGATGAAAGGATGTCTGAATCCCCTGTGGAGACCACCGAAAAAGACCTACTCCCCCACCTCATCGCGACCTGAGGCCTCACATCCTTTGAAAACTCCAGAGGTACGCGGAGATCAGTGCCTCCAAAGGAGACGATGCCTGACTTCTCCTGAAAATTGATAGGAGTCCTAGGATTCCTGTGGCACGTGGAAAGGGACACTTGGTCTCCCGCCTCAGCTGGAGAGGCGTCCCAATTGCCCTGCCAAGCCTCGAGGAGAATCTCGAGTTGTCCCTCGCAACTAGGCAGGAGTCCTGACGTCGCTGAAGAAACACGTGTGTGGAAGGGCCATCCCCGTCGTAACTCGAGAATATACCCCAGGTTCCCGCCGCAACTCGAGAAAAAACATGAGACTTCCCCCTCGCCGCGAGATGAGGCCCGATTCCCCTGCACTGCATGCAGAGCAATTCCGTGTGGCACATCACACATGAAAGGAGCCTTGATTTCCTTGATGGCACTCCAGAGAAACCCCAAGAACACTGTTTCAAGGCTAGAGGGATCCTGGGGTCACTGTAGCAACACGAAAGAGCTCCGTGGACCAAGAATCAACTCGAGATGAGAGCTTAGTCCCTGGCTTCGACTCCAGAGAAATACCACCTTACCGCAAGCACCTCAAGAGGAGGCTTCTCTCAGCTCTACGTCTGTGAGAGGGACCCTGAGTTTGCGGCCTCAAGTGGAATGGACACCGCGATTCCCTGACTCGAAATAAGGCCGGATACCCCTGTAGTGACTTGAATGCTGGCTCGTCTTGCATCTCCCAAGATGAAAGGATGTTTGAATCCCCTGTGGAGACCACAAAGAAAGACCTAGTTCCCCACCTCATCGCGACCAGAGGTCTCACATCCTTTGAAAATTCCAGAGGTACGCGGAGATCAGTGCCCCAAAGGGGACAATGCCTGACTCCTCGGAAAACTAGATAGGAGTCCCAGGATTCCTGTGGCACGTGGAAAGGGACCCTTGTTCACCCACCTCAGCTGGACAGGTGTCCCAATTGCCCTGCCAAGCCTCGAGGAGAATCCCGAGTTGTCCCTCGCAACTACGCAGGAGTCCTGACGTCGCTGAACAAACACGTGGGTGGAAGGGCCATCCCCGTCGTAACTCGAGAATATTCCCCAGGTTCCCGCCGCAACTCGCGAAAAACCATGAGACTTCCCCCTCGCCACGAGATGAGGCCCGATTCCCCTGCAGTGCGTGCAGAGCAATTCCGTGTTGCACATCACACATGAAAGGAGCCTTGATTTCCTTGATGGCACTCCAGAGAAACCCCAAGAACACTGTTTCAAGGCTAGAGGGATCCTGAGGTCACTGTAGCAACACGAAAGAGCTCCGTGGACCAAAAATCAACTCGAGATGAGAGGTTAGTCCCTGGCTTCGGCTCCAGAGGAATACCACCTTACCACAAGCACCTCAAGAGGAGGCTTCTCTCAGCTCTAGGTATGTGAGAGGGACCCTGAGTTTGCGGCCTCAAGTGGAATGGACACTGCGATGCCCTGGCGTGTAATAAGGCCGGATATCCCTGCAGTGACTTGAATGCAGGCTCGTCTTACATCTCCCAAGATGAAAGGATGTCTGAATCCCCTGTGGAGACCACAGAGAAAGACCTAGTTCCCCACCTCATCGCGACTGGAGGCCCCATATCCTTTGAAAACTCCAGGGGTACGCGGAGATCAGTGCCTCCAAAGGAGACGATGCCTGACTCCTCATGAAACATGATAGGAGTCCCAGGATTCCTGTGGCACGTGGAAAGGGACCCTTGGTCTCCCGCCTCAGCTGGAGAGGTGTCCCAATTGACCTGCCAAGCCTCGAGGAGAATCCCGAGTTGTCCCTCGCAACTAGGCAGGAGTCCTGACGTCGCTGAACAAACACAGGTGTGGAAGGGCCATCCCTGTCGTAACTCGAGAATAAACCCCAGGTTCCCGCCGCAACTCGAGAAAAACCATGAGACTTCCCCCTCGCCGCGAGATGAAGCACGATTCCCCTGCACTGCGTGCAGAGCAATTCCGTGTTGCACATCACACATGAAAGGAGCCTTGATTTCCTTGATGGCACTCCAGAGAAACCCCAAGAACACTGTTTCAAGGCTAGAGGGATCCTGAGGTCACTGTAGCAACACGAAAGAGCTCCGTGGACCAAAAATCAACTCGAGAAGAGAGCTTAGTCCCTGGCTTTGACTCCAGAGGAATACCACCTTACCACAAGCACCTCAAGAGGAGGCTTCTCTCAGCTCTACGTCTGTGAGAGGGACCCTGAGTTTGCGGCCTCAAGTGGAATGGACACCGCGATTCCCTGACTCGAAATAAGGCCGGATATCCCTGTAGTGACTTGAATGCTGGCTCGTCTTGCATCTCCCAAGATGAAAGGATGTTTGAATCCCCTGTGGAGACCACAAAGAAAGACCTAGTTCCCCACCTCATCGCGACCAGAGGTCTCACATCCTTTGAAAATTCCAGAGGTACGCGGAGATCAGTGCCCCAAAGGGGACAATGCCTGACTCCTCGGAAAACTAGATAGGAGTCCCAGGATTCCTGTGGCACGTGGAAAGGGACCCTTGTTCACCCACCTCAGCTGGACAGGTGTCCCAATTGCCCTGCCAAGCCTCGAGGAGAATCCCGAGTTGTCCCTCGCAACTACGCAGGAGTCCTGACGTCGCTGAACAAACACGTGGGTGGAAGGGCCATCCCCGTCGTAACTCGAGAATATTCCCCAGGTTCCCGCCGCAACTCGCGAAAAACCATGAGACTTCCCCCTCGCCACGAGATGAGGCCCGATTCCCCTGCAGTGCGTGCAGAGCAATTCCGTGTTGCACATCACACATGAAAGGAGCCTTGATTTCCTTGATGGCACTCCAGAGAAACCCCAAGAACACTGTTTCAAGGCTAGAGGGATCCTGAGGTCACTGTAGCAACACGAAAGAGCTCCGTGGACCAAAAATCAACTCGAGATGAGAGGTTAGTCCCTGGCTTCGGCTCCAGAGGAATACCACCTTACCACAAGCACCTCAAGAGGAGGCTTCTCTCAGCTCTAGGTATGTGAGAGGGACCCTGAGTTTGCGGCCTCAAGTGGAATGGACACTGCGATGCCCTGGCGTGTAATAAGGCCGGATATCCCTGCAGTGACTTGAATGCAGGCTCGTCTTACATCTCCCAAGATGAAAGGATGTCTGAATCCCCTGTGGAGACCACAGAGAAAGACCTAGTTCCCCACCTCATCGCGACTGGAGGCCCCATATCCTTTGAAAACTCCAGGGGTACGCGGAGATCAGTGCCTCCAAAGGAGACGATGCCTGACTCGTCATGAAACATGATAGGAGTCCCAGGATTCCTGTGGCACGTGGAAAGGGACCCTTGGTCTCCCGCCTCAGCTGGAGAGGTGTCCCAATTGACCTGCCAAGCCTCGAGGAGAATCCCGAGTTGTCCCTCGCAACTAGGCAGGAGTCCTGACGTCGCTGAACAAACACAGGTGTGGAAGGGCCATCCCTGTCGTAACTCGAGAATAAACCCCAGGTTCCCGCCGCAACTCGAGAAAAACCATGAGATTTCCCCCTCGCCGCGAGATGAAGCACGATTCCCCTGCACTGCGTGCAGAGCAATTCCGTGTTGCACATCACACATGAAAGGATCCTTGATTTCCTTGATGGCACTCCAGAGAAACCCCAAGAACACTGTTTCAAGGCTAGAGGGATCCTGAGGTCACTGTAGCAACACGAAAGAGCTCCGTGCACCAAAAATCAACTCGAGAAAAGAGCTTAGTCCCTGGCTTTGACTCCAGAGGAATACCACCTTACCACAAGCACCTCAAGAGGAGGCTTCTCTCAGCTCTACGTCTGTGAGAGGGACCCTGATTTTGCGGCCTCGAGTGGAATGGACACTGTGATGCCCTGACTCGAAATTAGGCCGGATATCCCTGCAGTGACTTGAATGCAGGCTCGTCTTGCATCTCCCAAGACGAAAGGATGTCTGAATCCCCTGTGGAGACCACAGAAAAAGACCTAGTTCCCCACCTCATCGCGACCGGAGGCCTCACATCCTTTGAAAACTCCAGGGGTACGCAGAGATCAGTGCTTCCAAAGGAGACGATGCCTGACTCCTCGTGAAACTTGATAGGAGTCCCAGGATTCCTGTGGCACGTGGAAAGGGACCCTTGGTCTCCCGCCTCAGCTGGAGAGGCGTCCCAATTGCCCTGCCAAGCCTCGAGGAGTATCCCGAGTTGGCCCTCGTAACTAGGCAGGAGTCCTGACGTCGCTGAACAAACACGTGGATGGAAGGGCTATCCCCGTCGTAACTCGAGAATATACCCCAGGCTCCCACCGCAACTCGAGAAAACCATGAGACTTCCCCCTCGGTGCAAAATGAGGCCCGATACCCTGCACTGCATGCAGAGCAATTCCGTGTTGCACATCACACATGAAAGGAGCCTTGATTTCCTTGATGGCACTCCATAGAAACCCCAAGAACACTGTTTCAAGGCTAGAGGGATCCTGAGGTCACTGTATCAACACGAAAGAGCTCCGTGGACCAAAAATCAACTCGAGATGAGAGGTTAGTCCCTGGCTTCGACTCCAGAGGAATACCACCTTACCACAAGCACCTCAAGAGGAGGCTTCTCTCAGCTCTAGGTATGTGAGAGGGACCCTGAGTTAGCGGCCTCAAGTGGAATGGACACTGCGATGCCCTGCCTCGAAATAAGGCCGGATATCCCTGCAGTGACTTGAATGCAGGCTCGTCTTGCATCTCCCAAGATGAAAGGATGTCTGAATCCCCTGTGGAGACCACAGAGAAAGACCTAGTTCCCCACCTCATGGCGACCGGAGTCCTCACATCCTTTGAAGACTTCAGAGGTACACAGAGATCAGTGCCTCCAAAGGAGACGATGCCTGACTTCTCCTGAAACTTGATAGGAGTCCTAGGATTCCTGTGGCACGTGGAAAGGGACCCTTGGTCTCCCGCCTCAGCTGGAGAGGCGTCCCAATTGCCCTGCCAAGCCTCGAGGAGAATCCCGAGTTGTCCCTCGCAACTAGGCAGGAGTCCTGACGTCGCTGAACAAACACGTGGGTGGAAGGGCCATCCCCGTCGTAACTCAAGAATATACCCCAGGTTCCCGCCGCAACTCGAGAAAAACCATGAGACTTCCCCCTCGCCGCGAGATGAGGCCCGATTCCCCTGCACTGTGTGCAGAGCAATTCCGTGTTGCACATCACACATGAAAGGAGCCTTGATTTCCTTGATGGCACTCCAGAGAAACCCCAAGAACACGTGTTTCAAGGCTAGAGGGATCCTGAGGTCACTGAAGCAACACGAAAGAGCTCCATGGACCAAAAATCAACTCGAAATGAGACGTTAGTCCCTGGCTTCGACTCCAGAGGAATACCACCTTACCACAAGCACCTCAAGAGGAGGCCTCTCTCAGCTCTAGGTATGTGAGAGGGACCCTGAGTTTGCGGCCTCAAGTGGAATGGACACCGCGATGCCCTGACTCGAAATAAGGCCGGATATCCCTGCAGTGACTTGAATGCAGGCTCGTCTTGCATCTCCCAAGATGAAAGGATGTCTGAATCCCCTGTGGAGACCACAGAGAAAGACCTAGTTCCCCACCTCATGGCGACCGGAGGCCTCACATCCTTTGAAAACTCCAGAGGTACGCGGAGATCAGTGCCTCCAAAGGAGACGATGCCTGACTCCTCGTGAAACTTGATAGGAGTCCCAGGATTTCTGTGGCACGTGGAAAGGGACCCTTGGTCTCCCGCCTCAGCTGGAGAGGCGTCCCAATTGCCCTGCCAAGCCTCGAGGAGAATCTCGAGTTGTCCCTCGCAACTAGGCAGGAGTCCTGACGTCGCTGAACAAACACGTGGGTGGAAGGGCCATCCCCGTCGTAACTCGAGAATATACCCCAGGTTCCCGCCGCAACTCGAGAAAAACCATGAGACTTCCCCCTCGCCGCGAGATGAGGCCCGATTCCCCTGCACTGCGTGCAGAGCAATTCCGTGTTGCACATCACACATGAAAGGAGCCTTGATTTCCTTGATGGCACTCCAGAGAAACCCCAAGAACACTGTTTCAAGGCTAGAGGGATCCTGAGGTCACTTAGCAACACGAAAGAGCTCCGTGGACAAAAAATCAACTCGAGATGAGAGGTTAGTCCCTGGCTTCGACACCAGAGGAATACCACCTTACCACAAGCACCTCAAGAGTAGGCTTCTCTCTGCTCTAGGTATGTCAGAGGGACCCTGAGTTGGTGGCCTCATGTGGAATGGACACTGCGATGCCGTGACACGAAATAAAGCCGGATATCCCTTCAGTGACTTGAGTGCAGGCTCGACTTGCATCTCCCAAGACGAAAGCATGTCTGAATCCCCTGTGGAGACCACAGAGAAAGACCTAGTTCCCCACCTCATCGCGACCGGAGGCCTCACATCCTTTGAAAACACCAGAGGTACGCGGAGATCAGTGCCTCCAAAGGAGACGATGCCTGACTCCTCGTCAAACTTGATAGGAGTCCCAGGATACCTGTGCACGTGGAAAGGGACCCTTGGTCTCCGCCTCAGCTGGACAGGCATCCCAATTGCCCTGCCAAGCCTCGAGGAGAATCCCGAGTTGTCCCTCGCAACTAGGCAGGAGTCCTGATGTGGCTGAACAAACACGTGGTTGGAAGGGCCATCCCCGTTGTAACTCGAGAATATACCCCAGGTTCCCGCCGCAACTCGAGAAAAACCATGAGACATCCCCCTCGCCGCGAGATGAGGCCCGATTCCCCTGCACTGCGTGCAGAGCAATTCCGTGTTGCACATCACACATGAAAGGAGCCTTGATTTCCTTGATGGCACTCCAGAGAAACCCCAAGAACACTGTTTCAAGGCTAGAGGGATCCTGAGGTCACTGTAGCAACACGAAAGAGCTCCGTGGCCCAAAAATCAACTCGAGATGAGAGGTTAGTCCCTGGCTTCGACTCCAGAGGAATACCACCTTACCACAAGCACCTCAAGAGGAGGCTTCTCTCAGCTCTAGGTATGTGAGAGGGACCCTGAGTTTGCGGCCTCAAGTGGAATGGACACCGCGATGCCTTGACTCGAAATAAGGCCGGATATCCCTGCAGTGACTTGAATGCAGGCTCGTCTTGCATCTCCCAAGATGAAAGGATGTCTGAATCCCCTGTGGAGACCACCGAAAAAGACCTACTCCCCCACCTCATCGCGACCTGAGGCCTCACATCCTTTGAAAACTCCAGAGGTACGCGGAGATCAGTGCCTCCAAAGGAGACGATGCCTGACTTCTCCTGAAAATTGATAGGAGTCCTAGGATTCCTGTGGCACGTGGAAAGGGACACTTGGTCTCCCGCCTCAGCTGGAGAGGCGTCCCAATTGCCCTGCCAAGCCTCGAGGAGAATCTCGAGTTGTCCCTCGCAACTAGGCAGGAGTCCTGACGTCGCTGAAGAAACACGTGTGTGGAAGGGCCATCCCCGTCGTAACTCGAGAATATACCCCAGGTTCCCGCCGCAACTCGAGAAAAAACATGAGACTTCCCCCTCGCCGCGAGACGAGGCCCGATTCCCCTGCACTGCATGCAGAGCAATTCCGTGTGGCACATCACACATGAAAGGAGCCTTGATTTCCTTGATGGCACTCCAGAGAAACCCCAAGAACACTGTTTCAAGGCTAGAGGGATCCTGAGGTCACTGTAGCAACAAGAAAGAGCTCCGTGGCCCAAAAATCAACTCGAGATGAGAGGTTAGTCCCTGGCTTCGACTCCAGAGGAATACCACCTTACCACAAGCACCTCAAGAGGAGGCTTCTCTCAGCTCTAGGTATGTGAGAGGGACCCTGAGTTTGCGGCCTCAAGTGGAATGGACACCGCGATGCCTTGACTCGAAATAAGGCCGGATATCCCTGCAGTGACTTGAATGCAGGCTCGTCTTGAATGTCTCAAGACGAAAGGATGTCTGAATCCCCTGTGGAGACCACCGAAAAAGACCTACTCCCCCACCTCATCGCGACCTGAGGCCTCACATCCTTTGAAAACTCCAGAGGTACGCGGAGATCAGTGCCTCCAAAGGAGACGATGCCTGACTTCTCCTGAAAATTGATAGGAGTCCTAGGATTCCTGTGGCACGTGGAAAGGGACACTTGGTCTCCCGCCTCAGCTGGAGAGGCGTCCCAATTGCCCTGCCAAGCCTCGAGGAGAATCTCGAGTTGTCCCTCGCAACTAGGCAGGAGTCCTGACGTCGCTGAAGAAACACGTGTGTGGAAGGGCCATCCCCGTCGTAACTCGAGAATATACCCCAGGTTCCCGCCGCAACTCGAGAAAAAACATGAGACTTCCCCCTCGCCGCGAGATGAGGCCCGATTCCCCTGCACTGCATGCAGAGCAATTCCGTGTGGCACATCACACATGAAAGGAGCCTTGATTTCCTTGATGGCACTCCAGAGAAACCCCAAGAACACTGTTTCAAGGCTAGAGGGATCCTGGGGTCACTGTAGCAACACGAAAGAGCTCCGTGGACCAAGAATCAACTCGAGATGAGAGCTTAGTCCCTGGCTTCGACTCCAGAGAAATACCACCTTACCGCAAGCACCTCAAGAGGAGGCTTCTCTCAGCTCTACGTCTGTGAGAGGGACCCTGAGTTTGCGGCCTCAAGTGGAATGGACACCGCGATTCCCTGACTCGAAATAAGGCCGGATATCCCTGTAGTGACTTGAATGCTGGCTCGTCTTGCATCTCCCAAGATGAAAGGATGTTTGAATCCCCTGTGGAGACCACAAAGAAAGACCTAGTTCCCCACCTCATCGCGACCAGAGGTCTCACATCCTTTGAAAATTCCAGAGGTACGCGGAGATCAGTGCCCCAAAGGGGACAATGCCTGACTCCTCGGAAAACTAGATAGGAGTCCCAGGATTCCTGTGGCACGTGGAAAGGGACCCTTGTTCACCCACCTCAGCTGGACAGGTGTCCCAATTGCCCTGCCAAGCCTCGAGGAGAATCCCGAGTTGTCCCTCGCAACTACGCAGGAGTCCTGACGTCGCTGAACAAACACGTGGGTGGAAGGGCCATCCCCGTCGTAACTCGAGAATATTCCCCAGGTTCCCGCCGCAACTCGCGAAAAACCATGAGACTTCCCCCTCGCCACGAGATGAGGCCCGATTCCCCTGCAGTGCGTGCAGAGCAATTCCGTGTTGCACATCACACATGAAAGGAGCCTTGATTTCCTTGATGGCACTCCAGAGAAACCCCAAGAACACTGTTTCAAGGCTAGAGGGATCCTGAGGTCACTGTAGCAACACGAAAGAGCTCCGTGGACCAAAAATCAACTCGAGATGAGAGGTTAGTCCCTGGCTTCGGCTCCAGAGGAATACCACCTTACCACAAGCACCTCAACAGGAGGCTTCTCTCAGCTCTAGGTATGTGAGAGGGACCCTGAGTTTGCGGCCTCAAGTGGAATGGACACTGCGATGCCCTGGCGTGTAATAAGGCCGGATATCCCTGCAGTGACTTGAGTGCAGGCTCGTCTTGCATCTCCCAAGACGAAAGGATGTCTGAATCCCCTGTGGAGACCACAGAGAAAGACCTAGTTCCCCACCTCATGGCGACCGGAGGCCTCACATCCTTTGAAAACGCCAGAGGTATGCGGAGATCAGTGCCTCCAAAGGAGACGATGCCTGACTCCTCGTGAAACTTTATAGGAGTCCCAGGATTCCTGTGGCACGTGGAATGGGACCCTTGGTCTCCCGCCTCAGCTGGAGAGGCGTCCCAATTGCCCTGCCAAGCCTCGAGGAGAATCACGAGTTGTCCCTCGCAACTAGGCAGGAGTCGTGAAGTGGCTGAACAAACACGTGTGTGGAAGGGCCATCCCCGTCGTAACTCGAGAATATACCCCAGGTTCCCGCCGCAACTCGAGAAAAACCATGAGACTTCCCCCTCGCCGCGAGATGAGGCCCGATTCCCCTGCACTGCATGCAGAGCAATTCCGTGTTGCACATTACACATGAAAGGAGCCTTGATATCCTTGATGGCACTCCAGAGAAACCCCAAGAACACTGTTTCAAGGCTAGAGGGATCCTGAGGTCACTGTAGCAATACGAAAGTGATCCATGGACCAAAAATCAACTCGAGATGAGAGGTTAGTCCCTGGCTTCGACTCCAGAGGAATACCACCTTACCACAAGCACCTCAAGAGGAAGCTTCTCTCAGCTCTAGGTATGTGAGAGGGACCCTGAGTTTGCGGCCTCAAGTGGAATGGACACCGCGATGCCCTGACTCGAAATAAGGCCGGATATCCCTGCAGTGACTTGAATGCAGGCTCGTCTTGCATCTCCCAAGACGAAAGTATGTCTGAATCCCCTGTGGAGACCACAGAGAAAGACCTATTTCCCCACCTCATCGCGACTGGAGGCCCCATATCCTTTGAAAACTCCAGAGGTATGCGGAGATCAGTGCCTCCAAAGGAGACGATGCCTGACTCCTTCTGAAAATTGATAGGAGTCCCAGGATTCCTGTGGCACGTGGAAAGGGACACTTGGCCTCCCGCCTCATCTGGAGAGGCGTCCCATTTGCCCTGCCAAGCCTCGAGGAGAATCCCGAGTTGTCCCTCGCAACTAGGCAGGAGTCCTGACGTCGCTGAACAAACACTTATGTGGAAGGGCCATCCCCGTCGTAACTCGAGAATATACCCCAGGTTCCCGCCGCAACTCGAGAAAAACCATGAGACTTCCCCCTCGCCGTGAGATGAGGCCCGATTCCCCTGCAGTGCGTGCAGAGCAATTCCGTGTTGCACATCACACATGAAAGGAGCCTTGATTTCCTTGATGGCACTCCAGAGAAACCCCAAGAACACTGTTTCAAGGCTAGAGGGATCCTGAGGTCACTGTAGCAACACGAAAGAGCTCCGTGGCCCAAAAATCAACTCGAGATGAGAGGTTAGTCCCTGGCTTCGACTCCAGAGGGATACCACCTTACCACAAGCACCTCAAGAGGAGGCTTCTCTCAGCTCTAGGTATGTGAGAGGGACCCTGAGTTTGCGGCCTCAAGTGGAATGGACACCGCGATGCCTTGACTCGAAATAAGGCCGGATATCCCTGCAGTGACTTGAATGCAGTCTCGTCTTGCATCTCCCAAGATGAAAGGATGTCTGAATCCCCTGTGGAGACCACCGAAAAAGACCTAGTTCCCCACCTCATCGTGACCGGAGGCCTCACATCCTTTGAAAACTCCAGAGGTACGCGGAGATCAGTGCCTCCAAAGGAGACGATGCCTGACTTCTCCTGAAACTTGATAGGAGTCCTAGGATTCCTGTGGCACGTGGAAAGGGACACTTGGTCTCCCGCCTCAGCTGGAGAGGCGTCCCAATTGCCCTGCCAAGCCTCGAGGAGAATCTCGAGTTGTCCCTCGCAACTAGGCAGGAGTCCTGACGTCGCTGAACAAACACGTGTGTCGAAGGGCCATCCCCGTCGTAACTCGAGAATATACCCCAGGTTCCCGCCGCAACTCGAGAAAAACCATGAGACTTACCCCTCGCCGCGAGATGAGGCCCGATTCCCCTGCACTGCATGCAGAGCAATTCCGTGGGGCACATCACACATGAAAGGAGCCTTGATTTCCTTGATGGCACTCCAGAGAAACCCCAAGAACACTGTTTCAAGGCTAGAGGGATCCTGGGGTCACTGTAGCAACACGAAAGAGCTCCGTGGACCAAGAATCAACTCGAGATGAGAGCTTAGTCCCTGGCTTCGACTCCAGAGAAATACCACCTTACCGCAAGCACCTCAAGAGGAGGCTTCTCTCAGCTCTAGGTATGTGAGAGGGACCCTGAGTTTGTGGCCTCAAGTGTAATGGATACCGCGATTCCCTGACTCGAAATAAGGCCGGATATCCCTGTAGTGACTTGAATGCAGGCTCGTCTTGCATCTCCCAAGACGAAAGTATGTCTGAATCCCCTGTGGAGACCACAGAGAAAGACCTATTTCCCCACCTCATCGCGACTGGAGGCCCCATATCCTTTGAAAACTCCAGAGGTATGCGGAGATCAGTGCCTCCAAAGGAGACGATGCCTGACTCCTTCTGAAAATTGATAGGAGTCCCAGGATTCCTGTGGCACGTGGAAAGGGACACTTGGTCTCCCGCCTCATCTGGAGAGGCGTCCCATTTGCCCTGCCAAGCCTCGAGGAGAATCCCGAGTTGTCCCTCGCAACTAGGCAGGAGTCCTGACGTCGCTGAACAAACACTTATGTGGAAGGGCCATCCCCGTCGTAACTCGAGAATATACCCCAGGTTCCCGCCGCAACTCTAGAAAAACCATGAGACTTCCCCCTCGCCGTGAGATGAGGCCCGATTCCCCTGCAGTGCGTGCAGAGCAATTCCGTGTTGCACATCACACATGAAAGGAGCCTTGATTTCCTTGATGGCACTCCAGAGAAACCCCAAGAACACTGTTTCAAGGCTAGAGGGATCCTGAGGTCACTGTAGCAACACGAAAGAGCTCCGTGGCCCAAAAATCAACTCGAGATGAGAGGTTAGTCCCTGGCTTCGACTCCAGAGGGATACCACCTTACCACAAGCACCTCAAGAGGAGGCTTCTCTCAGCTCTAGGTATGTGAGAGGGACCCTGAGTTTGCGGCCTCAAGTGGAATGGACACCGCGATGCCTTGACTCGAAATAAGGCCGGATATCCCTGCAGTGACTTGAATGCAGTCTCGTCTTGCATCTCCCAAGATGAAAGGATGTCTGAATCCCCTGTGGAGACCACCGAAAAAGACCTAGTTCCCCACCTCATCGTGACCGGAGGCCTCACATCCTTTGAAAACTCCAGAGGTACGCGGAGATCAGTGCCTCCAAAGGAGACGATGCCTGACTTCTCCTGAAACTTGATAGGAGTCCTAGGATTCCTGTGGCACGTGGAAAGGGACACTTGGTCTCCCGCCTCAGCTGGAGAGGCGTCCCAATTGCCCTGCCAAGCCTCGAGGAGAATCTCGAGTTGTCCCTCGCAACTAGGCAGGAGTCCTGACGTCGCTGAACAAACACGTGTGTCGAAGGGCCATCCCCGTCGTAACTCGAGAATATACCCCAGGTTCCCGCCGCAACTCGAGAAAAACCATGAGACTTACCCCTCGCCGCGAGATGAGGCCCGATTCCCCTGCACTGCATGCAGAGCAATTCCGTGGGGCACATCACACATGAAAGGAGCCTTGATTTCCTTGATGGCACTCCAGAGAAACCCCAAGAACACTGTTTCAAGGCTAGAGGGATCCTGGGGTCACTGTAGCAACACGAAAGAGCTCCGTGGACCAAGAATCAACTCGAGATGAGAGCTTAGTCCCTGGCTTCAACTCCAGAGGAATACCACCTTACCGCAAGCACCTCAAGAGGAGGCTTCTCTCAGCTCTAGGTATGTGAGAGGGACCCTGAGTTTGTGGCCTCAAGTGTAATGGATACCGCGATTCCCTGACTCGAAATAAGGCCGGATATCCCTGTAGTGACTTGAATGCAGGCTCGTCTTGCATCTCCCAAGATGAAAGGATGTCTGAATCCCCTGTGGAGACCACAGAGAAAGACCTAGTTCCCCACCTCATCGCGACCGGAGGCCTCACATCCTTTGAAAACTCCAGAGGTACGGGAAGATCAGTGCCTCCAAAGGAGATGATGCCTGACTCCTCGTGAAACTTGATAGGAGTCCCAGGATTCCTGTGGCACGTGGAAAGGGACCCTTGGTCTCCCGCCTCAGCTGTAGAGGTGTCCCGAATGACCTGCCAAGCCTCGAGGAGAATCCCGAGTTGTCCCTCGCAACTAGGCAGGAGTCCTGACGTCGCTGAACAAACACAGGTGTGGAAGGGCCATCCCTGTCGTAACTCGAGAATAAACCCCAGGTTCCCGCCGCAACTCGAGAAAAACCATGAGACTTCCCCCTCGCCGCGAGATGAAGCCCGATTCCCCTGCACTGCGTGCAGAACAATTCCGTGTTGCACATCACACATGAAAGGAGCCTTGATTTCCTTGATGGCACTCCAGAGAAACCCCAAGAACACTGTTTCAAGGCTAGAGGGATCCTGAGGTCACTGTAGCAACATGAAAGAGCTCCGTGGACCAAAAATCAACTCGAGATGAGAGGTTAGTCCCTGGCTTTGACTACAGAGGAATACCACCTTACCACAAGCACCTCAAGAGGAGGCTGCTCTCAGCTCTAGGTATGTGAGAGGGACCCTGATTTTGCGGCCTCAAGTGGAATGGACACCGCGATGCCCTGACTCGAAATTAGGCGGATATCGCTGCAGTGACTTGAATGCAGGCTCGTCTTGCATCTCCCAAGACGAAAGGATGTCTGAATCCCCTGTGGAGACCACAGAAAAAGACCTAGTTACCCACCTCATCGCGACCTGAGGCCTCACATCCTTTGAAAACTTCAGAGGTAAGTGGAGATCAGTGCCCCAAAGGGGACGATGCCTGACTCCTCGGGAAACTAGATAGGAGTTCCAGGATTCCTCTGGCACGTGGAAAGGGACCCTTGTTCTCCCACCTCAGCTGGAGAGGCATCCCAATTGCCCTGCCAAGCCTCGAGGAGAATCCCGAATTGTCCCTCGCAACTAGGCAGGAGTCCTGACGTCACTGAACAAACTCGTGTGTGGAAGGGCCATCCCCGTCGTAACTCGAGAATATACCCCAGGTTCCCGCCGCAACTCGAGAAAAACCATGAGACTTCCCCCTCGCCGCGAGATGAGGCCCGATTCCCCTGCACTGCATGCAAAGCAATTCCGTGTTGCACATTACACATGAAAGGAGCCTTGATTTCCTTGATAGCACTCCAGAGAAACCCCAAGAACACTGTTTCAAGGGTAGAGGGATCCTGAGGTCACTGTAGCAATACGAAAGTGATCCATGGACCAAAAATCAACTCGAGATGAGAGGTTAGTCCCTGGCTTCGACTCCAGAGGAATACCACCTTAACACAAGCACCTCAAGAGGAGGCTTCTCTCAGCTCTAGGTATGTGAGAGGGACCCTGAGTTTGCGGCCTCAAGTGGAATGGACACCATGATGCCCTGACTCGATATAAGGCCGGATATCCCTGCAGTGACTTGAATGCAGGCTCGTCTTGCATCTCCCAAAACGAAAGTATGTCTGAATCCCCTGTGGAGACCACAGAGAAAGACCTAGTTCCCCACCTCATCGCGACCGGAGGCCCCATATCCTTTGAAAACTCCAGAGGTATGCGGAGATCAGTGCCTCCAAAGGCGACGATGCCTGACTCCTTCTGAAATTTGATAGGAGTCCCAGGATTCCTGTGGCACGTGGAAAGGGACCCTTGGTCTCCCGCCTCAGCTGGAGAGGCGTCCCAATTGCCCTGCCAAGCCTCGAGGAGAATCCCGAGTTGTCCCTCGCAACTAGGCAGGAGTCCTGACGTCGCTGAACAAACACGTGTGTGGAAGGGCCATCCCTGTCGTAACTCGAGAATATACCCCAGGTTCCCGCCGCAACTCGAGAAAAAGCATGAGACATCCCCCTCGCCGCGAGATGAGGTCCGATTCCCCTGCACTGCGTGCAGAGCAATTCCGTGTTCCACATCACACATGAAAGGAGCCTTGATTTCCTTGATGGCACTCCAGAGAAACCCCAAGAACACTGTTTCAAGGCTAGAGGGATCCTGAGGTCACTGTAGCAACACGAAAGAGCTCCGTGGCCCAAAAATCAACTCGAGATGAGAGGTTAGTCCCTGGCTTCGACTCCAGAGGAATACCACCTTACCACAAGCACCTCAAGAGGAGGCTTCTCTCAGCTCTAGGTATGTGAGAGGGACCCTAAGTTTGCGGCCTCAAGTGGAATGGACACCGCGATGCCTTGACTCGAAATAAGGCTGGATATCCCTGCAGTGACTTGAATGCAGTCTCGTCTTGCATCTCCCAAGATGAAAGGATGTCTGAATCCCCTGTGGAGACCACCGAAAAAGACCTAGTTCCCCACCTCATCGCGACCGGAGGCCTCACATCCTTTGAAAACTCCAGAGGTACGCGGAGATCAGTGCCTCCAAAGGAGACGATGCCTGACTTCTCCTGAAACTTGATAGGAGTCCTAGGATTCCTGTGGCACGTGGAAAGAGACACTTGGTCTCCCGCCTCAGCTGGAGAGGCGTCCCAATTGCCCTGCCAAGCCTCGAGGAGAATCTCGAGTTGTCCCTCGCAACTAGGCAGGAGTCCTGACGTCGCTGAACAAACACGTGGGTGGAAGGGCCATCCCCGTCGTAACTCGAGAATATACCCCAGGTTCCCGCCGCAACTCGAGATAAACCATGAGACTTCCCCCTCGCCGCGAGATGAGGCCCGATTCCCCTGCACTGCATGCAGAGCAATTCCGTGTGGCACTTCACACATGAAAGGAGCCTTGATTTCCTTGATGCCACTCCAGAGAAACCCCAAGAACACTGTTTCAAGGCTAGAGGGATCCTGGGGTCACTGTAGCAACACGAAAGAGCTCCGTGGACCAAGAATCAACTCGAAATGAGAGCTTAGTCCCTGGCTTCAACTCCAGAGGAATACCACCTTACCGCAAGCACCTCAAGAGGAGGCTTCTCTCAGCTCTAGGTATGTGAGAGGGACCCTGAGTTTGTGGCCTCAAGTGGAATGGACACCGCGATTCCCTGACGCGAAATACGGCCGGATATCCCTGTAGTGACTTGAATGCAGGCTCGTCTTGCATCTCCCAAGATGAAAGGATGTCTGAATCCCCTGTGGAGACCAGAGAGAAAGACCTAATTCCCCACCTCATCGCGACCGGAGGCCTCACATCCTTTGAAAACTCCAGAGGTACGCGGAGATCAGTGCCTCCAAAGGAGACGATGCCTGACTCCTCGTGAAACTTGATAGGAGTCCCAGGATTCCTGTGGCACGTGGAAAGGGACCCTTGGTCTCCCGCCTCAGCTGGAGAGGTGTCCCAATTGACCTGCAAAGCCTCGAGGAGAATCCCGAGTTGTCCCTCGCAACTAGGCAGGAGTCCTGACGTCGCTGAACAAACACAGGTGTGGAAGGGCCATCCCTGTCGTAACTCGAGAATAAACCCCAGGTTCCCGCCGCAACTCGAGAAAAACCATGAGACTTCCCCCTCGCCGCGAGATGAAGCCCGATTCCCCTGCATTGCGTGCAGAGCAACTCCGTGTTGCACATCACACATAAAAGGAGCCTTGATTTCCTTGATGGCACTCCAGAGAAACCTCAAGAACACTGTTTCAAGGCTAGAGGGATCCTGAGCTCACTGTAGCAACACGAAAGAGCTCCGTGGCCCAAAAATCAACTCGAGATGAGAGGTTAGTCCCTGGCTTTGACTACAGAGGAATACCACCTTACCACAAGCACCTCAAGAGGAGGCTGCTCTCAGATCTAGGTATGTGAGAGGGACCCTGATTTTGCGGCCTCAAGTGCAATGGACACCGCGATGCCCTGACTCGAAATTAGGCGGATATCCCTGCAGTGACTTGAATGCAGGCTCGTCTTGCATCTCCCAAGACGAAAGGATTTCTGAATCCCCTGTGGAGATCACAGAAAAAAACCTAGTTCCCCACCTCATCGCGACCGGAGGCCTCACATCCTTTGAAAATTGCAGAGGTACGCGGAGATCAGTGCCCCAAAGGGGACGATGCCTGACTCCTCGGGAAACTAGATAGGAGTTCCAGGATTCCTCTGGCACGTGGAAAGGGACCCTTGTTCTCCCACCTCAGCTGGAGAGGCATCCCAATTGCCCTGCCAAGCCTCGAGGAGAATCCCGAGTTGTCCCTCGCAACTAGGCAGGAGTCCTGCCATCGCTGAACAAACACGTGGGTGGAAGGGCCGTCCCCGTCATAACTCGAGAAAATACCCCAGGTTCCCGCCGCAACTAGAGAAAAACCATGAGACTTCCCCCTCGCCGCGAGATGAGGCCCGATTCCTCTGCACTGCGTGCAGAGCATTTCCGTGTTGCACATCACACATGAAAGGAGCCTTGATTTCCTTGATGGCACTCCAGAGAAACCCCAAGAACACTGTTTCAAGGCTAGAGGGATCCTGAGGTCACTGTAGCAACACGAAAGAGCTCCGTGGACCAAAAATCAACTCGAGATGAGAGGTTAGTCCCTGGCTTCGACTCCAGAGGAATTCCACCTTACCACAAGCACCTCAAGAGGAAGCTTCTCTCAGGTCTAGGTATTATAGAGGGACCCTGAGCTTGCGGCCACAAGTGGAATGGAAACCGCGACGCCCTGACTCGAAACAAGGCCGGATATCCCTGCAGTGACTTGAATGCAGGCTCGTCTTGAATGTCTCAAGACGAAAGGATGTCTGAATCCCCTGTGGAGACCACAGAGAAAGACCTAGTTCCCCACCTCATTGCGACCGAAGGCCTCACATCCTTTGAAAACTCCACAGGTGCACGGAGATCAGTGCCTCCAAAGGAGACGATGCCTGACTCCTCGTGAAACTTGATAGGAGTCCCAGGATTCCTGTGGCACGTGGAAAGGGACACTTGGTCTCTCGCCTCAGCTGGAGAGGCGTCCCATTTGCCCTGCCAAGCCTCGAGGAGAATCCCGAGTTGTCCCTCGCAACTAGGCAGGAGTCCTGACGTCGCTGAACAAACACGTATGTGGAAGGGCCATCCCCGTCGTAACTCGAGAATATACCCCAGGTTCCCGCCGCAACTCGAGAAAAACCATGAGACTTCCCCCTCGCCGTGAGATGAGGCCCGATTCCCCTGCACTGCGTGCAGAGCAATTCCGTGTTGCACATCACACATGAAAGGAGCCTTGATTTCCTTGATGGCACTCCAGAGAAACACCAAGAACACTGTTTCAAGGCTAGAGGGATCCTGAGGTCACTGTAGCAACACGAAAGAGCTCCGTGGACCAAAAATCAACTCGAGATGAGAGGTTAGTCCCTGGCTTCGACTCCAGAGGAATACCATCTTAGTGCAAGCACCTCAAGAGGAGGCTTCTCTCAGCTCTAGCTATGTGAGAGGGACACTGAGTTTGCGGCCTCAAGTGGAATGGACACCGCGATGCCCTGACTGGAAATAAGGCCAGTTATCCCTCCAGTGACTATAATGCAGGATCGTCTTGCATCTCCCAAGATGAAGGGATGGCTGAATCTACTGTGGAGACCACAGAGAAAGACCTAGTTCCCCACCTAATCACGACCGGAGGCCTCACATCCTTTGAAAACTCCAGAGGTACGCGGAGATCAGTGCCTCCAAAGGAGACGATACCTGACTCCTCGTGAAACTTGATAGGAGTCCCAGGATTCCTGTGGCACGTGGAAAGGGACCCTTGGTCTCCCGCCTCAGCTGGAGAGGCGTCCCAATTGCCCTGACAAGACTCGAGGAGAATCCCGAGTTGTCCCTCGCAACTAGGCAGGAGTCCTGACGTCGCTGAACAAACACGTGTGTGGAAGGGCCATCCCCGTCGTAACTCGAGAATATACCCCAGGTTCCCGCCGCAACTCGAGAAAAACCATGAGACTTCCCCCTCGCCGCGAGATGAAGCACGATTCCCCTGCACTGCGTGCAGAGCAATTCCGTGTTGCACATCACAAATGAAAGGAGCCTTGATTTCCTTGATGGCACTCCAGAGAAACCCCAAGAACACTGTTTCAAGGCTAGAGGGATCCTGAGGTCACTGTAGCAACACGAAAGAGCTCCATGGACCAAAAATCAACTCGAGATGAGAGGTTAGTCCCTGGCTTCGACTCCAGAGGAATACCACCTTACCACAAGCACCTCAAGAGGAGGCTTCTCTCAGCTCTAGGTATGTGAGAGGGACCCTGAGTTTGCGGCCTCAAGTGGAATGGACACCGCCATGCCTTGACTCGAAATAAGGCCGGATATCCCTGCAGTGACTTGAATGCAGGCTCGTCTTGCATCTCCCAAGATGAAAGGATGTCTGAATCCCCTGTGGAGACCACCGAAAAAGACCTAGTTCCCCACCTCATCGCGACCGGAGGCCTCACATCCTTTGAAAACTCCAGAGGTACGCGGAGATCAGTGCCTCCAAAGGAGACGATGCCTGACTTCTCCTGAAACTTGATAGGAGTCCTAGGATTCCTGTGGCACGTGGAAAGGGACACTTGGTCTCCCGCCTCAGCTGGAGAGGCGTCCCAATTGCCCTGCCAAGCCTCGAGGAGAATCTCGAGTTGTCCCTCGCAACTAGGCAGGAGTCCTGACGTCACTGAACAAACACGTGTGTGGAAGGGCCATCCCCGTCGTAACTGGAGAATATACCCCAGGATCCCGCCGCAACTCGAGAAAAACCATGAGACTTCCCCCTCGCCGCGAGATGAGGCCCGATTCCCCTGCACTGCGTGCAGAGCAATTCCGTGTGGCACATCACACATGAAAGGAGCCTTGATTTCCTTGATGGCACTCCAGAGAAACCCCAAGAACACTGTTTCAAGGCTAGAGGGATCCTGGGGTCACTGTAGCAACACGAAAGAGCTCCGTGGACCAAGAATCAACTCGAGATGAGAGCTGAGTCCCTGGCTTCGACTCCAGAGGAATACCACCTTACCGCAAGCACCTCAAGAGGAGGCTTCTCTCAGCTCTAGGTATGTGAGAGGGACCCTGAGTTTGCGGCCTCAAGTGGAATGGACACCGCGATTCCCTGACTCGAAATAAGGCCGGATATCCCTGTAGTGACTTGAATGCTGGCTCGTCTTGCATCTCCCAAGATGAAAGGATGTTTGAATCCCCTGTGGAGACCACAAATAAAGACCTAGTTCCCCACCTCATCGCGACCGGAGGCCTCACATCCTTTGAAAATTCCAGAGGTACGCGGAGATCAGTGCCCCAAAGGGGACGATGCCTGACTCCTCGGGAAACTAGATAGGAGTTCCAGGATTCCTGTGGCACGTGGAAAGGGACCCTTGTTCTCCCACCTCAGCTGGAGAGGCATCCCAATTTCCCTGCCAAGCCTCGAGGAGAATCCCGAGTTGTCCCTCGCAACTAGGCAGGAGTCCTGACGTCGCTGAACAAACACGTGGGTGGAAGGGCCATCCCCGTCGTAACTCAAGAATATACCCCAGGTTCCCGCCGTAACTCGCGAAAAACCATGAGACTTCCCCCTCGCCGCGATATGAGGCCCGATTACCCTGCACTGCGTGCAGAGCAATTCCGTGTGGCACATCACACATGAAAGGAGCCTTGATTTCCTTGATGGCACTCCAGAGAAACCCCAAGAACACTGTTTCAAGGCTAGAGGGATCCTGAGGTCACTGTAGCCACACGAAAGAGCTCCGTGGACCAAAAATCAACTCGAGATGAGAGGTTAGTCCCTGGCTTCGACTCCAGAGGAATACCACCTTACCACAAGCACCTCAAGACGAGGCTTCTCTCAGCTCTAGGAATGTGAGAGGGACCCTGATTTTGCGGCCTCAAGTGGAATGGACACCGCGATGCCCTGACTCGAAATAAGGCCGGATATCCCTGCAGTGACTTGAATGCAGGCTCGTCTTGCATCTCCCAAGACGAAAGGCTGTCTGAATCCCCTGTGGAGACCACAGAGAAAGACCTAGTTCCCCACCTCATCGCGACCGGAGCCCTCACATCCTTTGAAAACTTCAGAGGTACGCGGAGATCAGTGCCTCCAAAGGAGACGATGCCTGACTTCTCCTGAAACTTGATAGGAGTCCCAGGATTCCTGTGGCACGTGGAAAGGGACCCTTGGACTCCCGCCTCAGCTGGAGAGGCGTCCCAATTGCCCTGCCAAGCCTCGAGGAGAATCCCGAGTTGTCCCTCACAACTAGGCAGGAGTCCTGACTTCGCTGAACAAACACGTGGGTGGAAGGGCCGTCCCCGTCATAACTCGAGAATATACCCCAGGTTCCCACCGCAACTAGAGAAAAACCATGAGACTTCCCCCTTGCCGCGAGATGAGGCCCGATTCCCCTGCACTGCGTGCAGAGCAATTCCGTGTTGCACATCACACATGAAAGGAGCCTTGATTTCCTTGATGGCACTCCAGAGAAACACCAAGAACACTGTTTCAAGGCTAGAGGGATCCTGAGGTCACTGTAGCCACACGAAAGAGCTCCGTGGACCAAAAATCAACTCGAGATGAGAGGTTAGTCCCTGGCTTCGACTCCAGAGGAATACCACCTTACCACAAGCACCTCAAGAGGAGGCTTCTCTCAGCTCCAGGTATGGGAGAGGGACCCTGAGTTTGCGGCCTCAAGTGGAATGGACACCGCGATGCCCTGACTCGAAATAAGGCCGGATATCCCTGCAGTGACTTGAATGCAGGCTCGCCTTGCATCTCCCAAGATGAAAGGATGTCTGAATCCCCTTTGGAGAACACAGAAAAAGACCTAGTTCCCCACCTCATCGCGACCGGAGGCCTCACATCCTTTGAAAACTCCAGAGGTACGGGAAGATCAGTGCCTCCAAAGGAGACGATGCCTGACTTCTCCTGAAACTTGATAGGAGTCCCAGGATTCCTGTGGCACGTGGAAAGGGACCCTTGGTCTCCCGCCTCAGCTGGAGAGGTGTCCCAATTGCCCTGCCAAGCCTCGAGGAGAATCCCGAGTTGTCCCTCGCAACTAGGCAGGAGTCCTGACGTCGCTGAACAAACACGTGTGTGGAAGGGCCATCCCCGTCATAACTCGAGAATATACCCCAGGTTCCCGCCGCAACTCGAGAAAAACCATGAGACTTCCCCCTCGCCGCGAGATGAGGCCCGATTCCCCTGCACTGCATGCAGAGCAATTCCGTGTGGCACATCACACATGAAAGGAGCCTTGATTTCCTTGATGGCACTCCAGAGAAACCCCAAGAACACTGTTTCAAGGCTAGAGGGATCCTGGGGTCACTGTAGCAACACGAAAGAGCTCCGTGGACCAAGAATCAACTCGAGATGAGAGCTGAGTCCCTGGCTTCGACTCCAGAGAAATACCACCTTACCGCAAGCACCTCAAGAGGAGGCTTCTCTCAGCTCTAGGTATGTGAGAGGGACCCTGAGTTTGCGGCCTCAAGTGGAATGGACACCGCGATTCCCTGACTCGAAATAAGGCCGGATATCCCTGTAGTGACTTGAATGCTGGCTCGTCTTGCATCTCCCAAGATGAAAGGATGTTTGAATCCCCTGTGGAGACCACAAATAAAGACCTAGTTCCCCACCTCATCGCGACCGGAGGCCTCACATCCTTTGAAAACTCCAGAGGTACGCGGAGATCAGTGCCTCCAAAGGAGACGATACCTGACTCCTCGTGAAACTTGATAGGAGTCCCAGGATTCCTGTGGCACGTGGAAAGGGACCCTTGGTCTCCCGCCTCAGCTGGAGAGGCTTCTCAATTGCCCTGCCAAGACTCGAGGAGAATCCCGAGTTGTCCCTCGCAACTAGGCAGGAGTCCTGACGTCGCTGAACAGACACGTGTGTGGAAGGGCCATCCCTGTCGTAACTCGAGAATATACCCCAGGTTCCCGCCGCAACTCGAGAAAAACCATGAGACATCCCCCTCGCCGCGAGATGAGGCCCGATTCCCCTGCACTGCGTGCAGAGCAATTCCGTGTTGCACATCACACATGAAAGGAGCCTTGATTTCCTTGATGGCACTCCAGAGAAACCCCAAGAACACTGTTTCAAGGCTAGAGGGATCCTGAGGTCACTGTAGCAACACGAAAGAGCTCCGTGGCCCAAAAATCAACTCGAGATGAGAGGTTAGTCCCTGGCTTCGACTCCAGAGGAATACCACCTTACCACAAGCACCTCAAGAGGAGGCTTCTCTCAGCTCTAGGTATGTGAGAGGGACCCTGAGTTTGCGGCCTCAAGTTAAATGGACACCGCGATGCCATGACTCGAAATAAGGCCGGATATCCCTGCAGTGACTTGAATGCAGGCTCGTCTTGCATCTCCCAAGATGAAAGGATGTCTGAATCCCCTGTGGAGACCACCGAAAAAGACCTAGTTCCCCACGTCATAGCGACCGGAGGCCTCACATCCTTTGAAAACTCCAGAGGTACGCGGAGATCAGTGCCTCCAAAGGAGACGATTCCTGACTTCTCCTGAAACTTGATAGGAGTCCTAGGATACCTGTGGCACGTGGAAAGGGACACTTGGTCTCCCGCCTCAGCTGGAGAGGCGTCCCAATTGCCCTGCCAAGCCTCGAGGAGAATCCCGAGTTGTCCCTCGCAACTAGGCAGAAGTCCTGCCGTCGCTGAACAAACACGTGTGTGGAAGGGCCATCCCCGTCGTAACTCGAGAATATACCCCAGGTTCCCGCCGCAACTCGAGAAAAACCATGAGACTTCCCACTCGCCGCGATATGAGGCCCGATTACCCTGCACTGCGTGCAGAGCAATTCCGTGTGGCACATCACACATGAAAGGAGCCTTGATTTCCTTGATGGCACTCCAGAGAAACCCCAAGAACACTGTTTCAAGGCTAGAGGGATCCTGAGGTCACTGTAGCAACACGAAAAAGCTCCGTGGACCAAAAATCAACTTGAAATGAGAGGTTAGTCCCTGGCTTCGACTCCAGAGGAATACCACCTTACCACAAGCACCTCAAGAGGAGGCTTCTCTCAGCTCTAGGTATGTGAGAGGGTCCCTGAGTTTGCGGCCTCAAGTGGAATGGACACCCCGATGCCCTGACTCGAAATAAGGCCGGATATCCCTGCAGAGACTTGAATGCAGGCTCGTGTTGCATCTCCCAAGACGAAAGGATGTCTGAATCCTCTGTGGAGACCACAGAGAAAGACCTAGTTCCCCACCTCTTCGCGACCGGAGGCCTCACATCCTTTGAAAACTTCAGAGGTACGCAGAGATCCGTGTCTCCAAAGGATACGATGCCTGACTCCTCCTGAAAATTGTTAGGAGTCCCAGGATTCCTGTGGCACGTGGAAAGGGACACTTGGTCTCCCGCCTCAGCTGGAGAGGCGTCCCATTTGCCCTGACAAGCCTCGAGGAGAATCCCGAGTTGTCCCTCGCAACTAGGCAGGAGTCCTGACGTCGCTGAACAAACACGTATGTGGAAGGGCCATCCCCGTCGTAACTCGAGAATATACCCCAGGTTCCCGCCGCAACTCAAGAAAAACCATGAGACTTCCCCCTCGCCGTGAGATGAGGCCCGATTCCCCTGCACTGCGTGCAGAGCAATTCCGTGTTGCACATCACACATGAAAGGAGCCTTGATTTCCTTGATGGCACTCCAGAGAAACCCCAAGAACACTGTTTCAAGGCTAGAGGGATCCTGAGGTCACTGTAGCAACACGAAAGAGCTCCGTGGCCCAAAAATCAACTCGAGATGAGAGGTTAGTCCCTGGCTTCGACTCCAGAGGAATACCACCTTACCACAAGCACCTCAAGAGGAGGCTTCTCTCAGCTCTAGGTATGTGAGAGGGACCCTGAGTTTGCGGCCTCAAGTGGAATGGACACCGCGATGCCATGACTCGAAATAAGGCCGGATATCCCTGCAGTGACTTGAATGCAGGCTCGTCTTGCATCTCCCAAGATGAAAGGATGTCTGAATCCCCTGTGGAGACCACCGAAAAAGACCTAGTTCCCCACGTCATAGCGACCGGAGGCCTCACATCCTTTGAAAACTCCAGAGGTACGCGGAGATCAGTGCCTCCAAAGGAGACGATGCCTGACTTCTCCTGAAACTTGATAGGAGTCCTAGGATTCCTGTGGCACGTGGAAAGGGACACTTGGTCTCCCGCCTCAGCTGGAGAGGCGTCCCAATTGCCCTGACAAGCCTCGAGGAGAATCCCGAGTTGTCCCTCGCAACTAGGCAGAAGTCCTGCCATCGCTGAACAAACACGTGTGTGGAAGGGCCATCCCCGTCGTAACTCGAGAATATACCCCAGGTTCCCGCCGCAACTCGAGAAAAACCATGAGACTTCCCACTCGCCGCGATATGAGGCCCGATTACCCTGCACTGCGTGCAGAGCAATTCCGTGTGGCACATCACACATGAAAGGAGCCTTGATTTCCTTGATGGCACTCCAGAGAAACCCCAAGAACACTGTTTCAAGGCTAGAGGGATCCTGAGGTCACTGTAGCCACACGAAAGAGCTCCGTGGACCAAAAATCAACTCGAGATTAGAGGTTAGTCCCTGGCTTCGACTCCAGAGGAATACCACCTTACCACAAGCACCTCAAGACGAGGCTTCTCTCAGCTCTAGGAATGTGAGAGGGACCCTGATTTTGCGGCCTCAAGTGGAATGGACACCGCGATGCCCTGACTCGAAATAAGGCCGGATATCCCTGCAGTGACTTGAATGCAGGCTCGTCTTGCATCTCCCAAGACGAAAGGCTGTCTGAATCCCCTGTGGAGACCACAGAGAAAGACCTAGTTCCCCACCTCATCGCGACCGGAGCCCTCACATCCTTTGAAAACTTCAGAGGTACGCGGAGATCAGTGCCTCCAAAGGAGACGATGCCTGACTTCTCCTGAAACTTGATAGGAGTCCCAGGATTCCTGTGGCACGTGGAAAGGGACCCTTGGTCTCCCGCCTCAGCTGGAGAGGCGTCCCAATTGCCCTGCCAAGCCTCGAGGAGAATCCCGAGTTGTCCCTCACAACTAGGCAGGAGTCCTGACTTCGCTGAACAAACACGTGGGTGGAAGGGCAGTCCCCGTCATAACTCGAGAATATACCCCAGGTTCCCACCGCAACTAGAGAAAAACCATGAGACTTCCCCCTTGCCGCGAGATGAGGCCCGATTCCCCTGCACTGCGTGCAGAGCAATTCCGTGTTGCACATCACACATGAAAGGAGCCTTGATTTCCTTGATGGCACTCCAGAGAAACACCAAGAACACTGTTTCAAGGCTAGAGGGATCCTGAGGTCACTGTAGCCACACGAAAGAGCTCCGTGGACCAAAAATCAACTCGAGATGAGAGGTTAGTCCCTGGCTTCGACTCCAGAGGAATACCACCTTACCACAAGCACCTCAAGAGGAGGCTTCTCTCAGCTCCAGGTATGGGAGAGGGACCCTGAGTTTGCGGTCTCAAGTGGAATGGACACCGCGATGCCCTGACTCGAAATAAGGCCGGATATCCCTGCAGTGACTTGAATGCAGGCTCGCCTTGCATCTCCCAAGATGAAAGGATGTCTGAATCCCCTTTGGAGAACACAGAAAAAGACCTAGTTCCCCACCTCATCGCGACCGGAGGCCTCACATCCTTTGAAAACTCCAGAGGTACGGGAAGATCAGTGCCTCCAAAGGAGACGATGCCTGACTTCTCCTGAAACTTGATAGGAGTCCCAGGATTCCTGTGGCACGTGGAAAGGGACCCTTGGTCTCCCGCCTCAGCTGGAGAGGTGTCCCAATTGCCCTGCCAAGCCTCGAGGAGAATCCCGAGTTGTCCCTCGCAACTAGGCAGGAGTCCTGACGTCGCTGAACAAACACGTGTGTGGAAGGGCCATCCCCGTCGTAACTCGAGAATATACCCCAGGTTCCCGCCGCAACTCGAGAAAAACCATGAGACATCCCCCTCGCCGCGAGATGAGGCCCGATTCCCCTGCACTGCGTGCAGAGCAATTCCGTGTTGCACATCACACATGAAAGGAGCCTTGATTTCCTTGATGGCACTCCAGAGAAACCCCAAGAACACTGTTTCAAGGCTAGAGGGATCCTGAGGTCACTGTAGCAACACGAAAGAGCTCCGTGGCCCAAAAATCAACTCGAGATGAGAGGTTAGTCCCTGGCTTCGACTCCAGAGGAATACCACCTTACCACAAGCACCTCAAGAGGAGGCTTCTCTCAGCTCTAGGTATGTGAGAGGGACCCTGAGTTTGCGGCCTCAAGTGGAATGGACACCGCGATGCCATGACTCGAAATAAGGCCGGATATCCCTGCAGTGACTTGAATGCAGGCTCGTCTTGCATCTCCCAAGATGAAAGGATGTCTGAATCCCCTGTGGAGACCACCGAAAAAGACCTAGTTCCCCACGTCATAGCGACCGGAGGCCTCACATCCTTTGAAAACTCCAGAGGTACGCGGAGATCAGTGCCTCCAAAGGAGACGATGCCTGACTTCTCCTGAAACTTGATAGGAGTCCTAGGATTCCTGTGGCACGTGGAAAGGGACACTTGGTCTCCCGCCTCAGCTGGAGAGGCGTCCCAATTGCCCTGACAAGCCTCGAGGAGAATCCCGAGTTGTCCCTCGCAACTAGGCAGAAGTCCTGCCGTCGCTGAACAAACACGTGTGTGGAAGGGCCATCCCCGTCGTAACTCGAGAATATACCCCAGGTTCCCGCCGCAACTCGAGAAAAACCATGAGACTTCCCACTCGCCGCGATATGAGGCCCGATTACCCTGCACTGCGTGCAGAGCAATTCCGTGTGGCACATCACACATGAAAGGAGCCTTGATTTCCTTGATGGCACTCCAGAGAAACCCCAAGAACACTGTTTCAAGGCTAGAGGGATCCTGAGGTCACTGTAGCCACACGAAAGAGCTCCGTGGACCAAAAATCAACTCGAGATGAGAGGTTAGTCCCTGGCTTCGACTCCAGAGGAATACCACCTTACCACAAGCACCTCAAGACGAGGCTTCTCTCAGCTCTAGGAATGTGAGAGGGACCCTGATTTTGCGGCCTCAAGTGGAATGGACACCGCGATGCCCTGACTCGAAATAAGGCCGGATATCCCTGCAGTGACTTGAATGCAGGCTCGTCTTGCATCTCCCAAGACGAAAGGCTGTCTGAATCCCCTGTGGAGACCACAGAGAAAGACCTAGTTCCCCACCTTATCGCGAACGGAGCCCTCACATCCTTTGAAAACTCCAGAGGTACGCGGAGATCAGTGCCTCCAAAGGAGACGATGCCTGACTTCTCCTGAAACTTGATAGGAGTCCCAGGATTCCTGTGGCACGTGGAAAGGGACCCTTGGTCTCCCGCCTCAGCTGGAGAGGCGTCCCAATTGCCCTGCCAAGCCTCGAGGAGAATCCCGAGTTGTCCCTCACAACTAGGCAGGAGTCCTGACTTCGCTGAACAAACACGTGGGTGGAAGGGCCGTCCCCGTCATAACTCGAGAATATACCCCAGGTTCCCACCGCAACTAGAGAAAAACCATGAGACTTCCCCCTTGCCGCGAGATGAGGCCCGATTCCCCTGCACTGCGTGCAGAGCAATTCCGTGTTGCACATCACACATGAAAGGAGCCTTGATTTCCTTGATGGCACTCCAGAGAAACCCCAAGAACACTGTTTCAAGGCTAGAGGGATCCTGAGGTCACTGTAGCCACACGAAAGAGCTCCGTGGACCAAAAATCAACTCGAGATGAGAGGTTAGTCCCTGGCTTCGACTCCAGAGAAATACCACCTTACCACAAGCACCTCAAGAGGAGGCTTCTCTCAGCTCCAGGTATGGGAGAGGGACCCTGAGTTTGCGGCCTCAAGTGGAATGGACACCGCGATGCCCTGACTCGAAATAAGGCCGGATATCCCTGCAGTGACTTGAATGCAGGCTCGCCTTGCATCTCCCAAGATGAAAGGATGTCTGAATCCCCTTTGGAGAACACAGAAAAAGACCTAGTTCCCCACCTCATCGCGACCGGAGGCCTCACATCCTTTGAAAACTCCAGAGGTACGGGAAGATCAGTGCCTCGAAAGGAGACGATGCCTGACTTCTCCTGAAACTTGATAGGAGTCCCAGGATTCCTGTGGCACGTGGAAAGGGACCCTTGGTCTCCCGCCTCAGCTGGAGAGGTGTCCCAATTGCCCTGCCAAGCCTCGAGGAGAATCCCGAGTTGTCCCTCGCAACTAGGCAGGAGTCCTGACGTCGCTGAACAAACACGTGTGTGGAAGGGCCATCCCCGTCGTAACTCGAGAATATACCCCAGGTTCCCGCCGCAACTCGAGAAAAACCATGAGACTTCCCCCTCGCCGCGAGATGAGGCCCGATTCCCCTGCACTGCATGCAGAGCAATTCCGTGTGGCACATCACACATGAAAGGAGCCTTGATTTCCTTGATGGCACTCCAGAGAAACCCCAAGAACACTGTTTCAAGGCTAGAGGGATCCTGGGGTCACTGTAGCAACACGAAAGAGCTCCGTGGACCAAGAATCAACTCGAGATGAGAGCTGAGTCCCTGGCTTCGACTCCAGAGGAATACCACCTTACCGCAAGCACCTCAAGAGGAGCCTTCTCTCAGCTCTAGGTATGTGAGAGGGACCCTGAGTTTGCGGCCTCAAGTGGAATGGACACCGCGATTCCCTGACTCGAAATAAGGCCGGATATCCCTGTAGTGACTTGAATGCTGGCTCGTCTTGCATCTCCCAAGATGAAAGGATGTTTGAATCCCCTGTGGAGACCACAAATAAAGACCTAGTTCCCCACCTCATCGCGACCGGAGGCCTCACATCCTTTGAAAATTCCAGAGGTACGCGGAGATCAGTGACCCAAAGGGGACGATGCCTGACTCCTCGGGAAACTAGATAGGAGTTCCAGGATTCCTGTGGCACGTGGAAAGGGACCCTTGTTCTCCCACCTCAGCTGGAGAGGCATCCCAATTGCCCTGCCAAGCCTCGAGGAGAATCCCGAGTTGTCCCTCGCAACTAGGCAGGAGTCCTGACGTCGCAGAACAAACACGTGGGTGGAAGGGCCATCCCCGTCGTAACTCGAGAATATACCCCAGGTTCCCGCCGCAACTCGCGAAAAACCATGAGACTTCCCCCTCGCCGCGAGATGAGGCTCGATTCCCCTGCACTGCATGCAGAGCAATTTCGTGTTGCACATCAAACATGAAAGGAGCCTTGATTTCCTTGATGGCACTCCAGAGAAACCCCAAGAACACTGTTTCAAGGCTAGAGGGATCCTGAGGTCACTGTAGCAACACGAAAAAGCTCCGTGGACCAAAAATCAACTTGAAATGAGAGGTTAGTCCCTGGCTTCGACTCCAGAGGAATACCACCTTACCACAAGCACCTCAAGAGGAGGCTTCTCTCAGCTCTAGGTATGTGAGAGGGTCCCTGAGTTTGCGGCCTCAAGTGGAATGGACACCCCGATGCCCTGACTCGAAATAAGGCCGGATATCCCTGCAGAGACTTGAATGCAGCCTCGTGTTGCATCTCCCAAGACGAAAGGATGTCTGAATCCTCTGTGGAGACCACAGAGAAAGACCTAGTTCCCCACCTCTTCGCGACCGGAGGCCTCATATCCTTTGAAAACTTCAGAGGTACGCAGAGATCCGTGTCTCCAAAGGATTCGATGCCTGACTCCTCCTGAAAATTGTTAGGAGTCCCAGGATTCCTGTGGCACGTGGAAAGGGACACTTGGTCTCCCGCCTCAGCTGGAGAGGCGTCCCATTTGCCCTGACAAGCCTCGAGGAGAATCCCGAGTTGTCCCTCGCAACTAGGCAGGAGTCCTGACGTCGCTGAACAAACACGTATGTGGAAGGGCCATCCCCGTCGTAACTCGAGAATATACCCCAGGTTCCCGCCGCAACTCAAGAAAAACCATGAGACTTCCCCCTCGCCGTGAGATGAGGCCCGATTCCCCTGCACTGCGTGCAGAGCAATTCCGTGTTGCACATCACACATGAAAGGAGCCTTGATTTCCTTGATGGCATTCCAGAGAAACACCAAGAACACTGTTTCAAGTCTAGAGGGATCCTGAGGTCACTGTAGCAACAAGAAAGAGCTCCCTGGACCAAAAATCAACTCGAGATGAGAGGTTAGTCCCTGTCTTCGACTCCAGAGGAATACCATCTTAGTGCAAGCACCTCAAGAGGAGGCTTCTCTCAGCTCTAGCTATGTGAGAGGGACACTGAGTTTGCGGCCTCAAGTGGAATAGACACCGCGATGCCCTGACTGGAAATAAGGCCGGTTATCCCTCAAGTGACTATAATGCAGGATCGTCTTGCATCTCCCAAGATGAAAGGATGGCTAAATCCACTGTGGAGACCACAGAGAAAGACCTAGTTCCCCACCTCATCGCGACCGGAGGCCTCACATCCTTTGAAAACTCCAGAGGTACGCGGAGATCAGTGCCTCCAAAGGAGACGATGCCTGACTCCTCGTGAAACTTGATAGGAGTCCCAGGATTCCTGTGGCACGTGGAAAGGGACCCTTGGTCTCCCGCCTCAGCTGGAGAGGCGTCCCAATTGCCCTGCCAAGCCTCGAGGAGAATCCCGAGTTGTCCCTCGCAACTAGGCAGGAGTCCTGACGTCGCTGAACAAACACGTGTGTGGAAGGGCCATCCCTGTCGTAACTCGAGAATATACCCCAGGTTCCCGCCGCAACTCGAGAAAAACCATGAGACTTCCCCCTCGCCGCGAGATGAGGCCCGATTCCCCTGCACTGCGTGCAGAGCAATTCCGTGTTGCACATCACACATGAAAGGAGCCTTGATTTCCTTGATGGCACTCCAGAGAAACCCCAAGAACACTGTTTCAAGGCTAGAGGGATCCTGAGGTCACTGTAGCAACACGAAAGAGCTCCATGGACCAAAAATCAACTCGAGATGAGAGGTTAGTCCCTGGCTTCGACTCCAGAGGAATACCACCTTACGACAAGCACCTCAAGAGGAGGCTTCTCTCAGCTCTAGGTATGTGAGAGGGACCCTGAGTTTGCGGCCTCAAGTGGAATGGACACCGCGATGCCTTGACTCGAAATAAGGCCGGATATCCCTGCAGTGACTTGAATGCAGGCTCGTCTTGCATCTCCCAAGATGAAAGGATGTCTGAATCCCCTGTGGAGACCACCGAAAAAGACCTAGTTCCCCACCTCATCGCGACCGGAGGCCTCACATCCTTTGAAAACTCCAGAGGTTCGCGGAGATCAGTGCCTCCAAAGGAGACGATGCCTGACTTCTCCTGAAACTTGATAGGAGTCCTAGGATTCCTGTGGCACGTGGAAAGGGACACTTGGACTCCCGGCTCAGCTGGAGAGGCGTCCCAATTGCCCTGCCAAGCCTCGAGGAGAATCTCAAGTTGTCCCTCGCAACTAGGCAGGAGTCCTGACGTCGCTGAACAAACACGTGTGTGGAAGGGCCATCTCCGTCGTAACTCGAGAATATACCCCAGGTTCCCCCCGCAACTCGAGAAAAACCATGAGACTTCCCCCTCGCCGCGAGATGAGGCCCGATTCCCCTGCACTGCATGCAGAGCAATTCCGTGTGGCACATCACACATGAAAGGAGCCTTGATTACCTTGATGGCACTCCAGAGAAACCCCAAGAACACTGTTTCAAGGCTAGAGGGATCCTGGGGTCACTGTAGCAACACGAAAGAGCTCCGTGGACCAAGAATCAACTCGAGATGAGAGGTTAGTCCCTGGCTTCGACTCCAGAGGAATACCACCTTACCACAAGCACCTCAAGAGGAGGCTTCTCTCAGCTCTAGGTATGTGAGAGGGACCCTGAGTTTGCGGCCTCAATTGGAATGGACACCGCGATTCCCTGACTCGAAATAAGGCCGGATATTCCTGTAGTGACTTGAATGCTGGCTCGTCTTGCATCTCCCAAGATGAAAGGATGTTTGAATCCCCAGTGGAGACCACAAATAAAGACCTAGTACCCTACCTCATCGCGACCGGAGGCCTCACATCCTTTGAAAATTCCAGAGGTACGCGGAGATCAGTGCCCCAAAGGGGACGATGCCTGACTCCTCGGGAAACTAGATAGGAGTTCCAGGATTCCTGTGGCACGTGGAAAGTGACCCTTGTTCTCCCATCTCAGCTGGAGAGGCATCCCAATTGCCCTGCCAAGCCTCGAGGAGAATCCCGAGTTGTCCCTCGCAACTAGGCAGGAGTCCTGACGTCGCTGAACAAACACGTGGGTGGAAGGGCCATCCCCGTCGTAACTCGAGAATATACCCCAGGTTCCCGCCGCAACTCGAGAAAAACCATGAGACTTCCCCCTCGCCGCGAGATGAGGCTCGATTCCCCTGCACTGCATGCAGAGCAATTTCGTGTTGCACATCAAACATGAAAGGAGCCTTGATTTCCTTGATGGCACTCAAGAGAAACACCAAGAACACTGTTTCAAGGCTAGAGGGATCCTGAGGTCACTGTAGCAACACGAAAAAGCTCCGTGGACCAAAAATCAACTCGAGATGAGAGGTTAGTCCCTGGCTTCGACTCCAGAGGAATACCACCTTACCACAAGCACCTCAAGAGGAGGCTTCTCGCAGCTCTAGGTATGTGAGAGGGACCCTGATTTTGCGGCCTCAAGTGGAATGGACACTGCGATGCCCTGGCGCGAAATAAGGCCGGATATCCCTGCAGTGACTTGAATGCAGGCTCGTCTTGCATCTCCCAAGATGAAAGGATGTCTGAATCCCCTGTGGAGACCACAGAGAAAGACCTAGTTCCCCACCTCATCGCGACCGGAGGCCTCACATCCTTTGAAAACTCCAGAGGTACGCGGAGATCAGTGCCTCCAAAGGAGACGATGCCTGACTCCTCGTGAAACTTGATAGGAGTCCCACGATTCCTGTGGCACGTGGAAAGGGACCCTTGGTCTCCCGCCTCAGCTGGAGAGGCGTCCCAATTGCCCTGCCAAGCCTCGAGGAGAATCCCGAGTTGTCCCTCGCATCTAGGCAGGAGTCCTGACGTGGCTGAACAAACACGTGTGTGGAAGGGCCATCCCCGTCGTAACTCGAGAATATACCCCAGGTTCCCGCCGCAACTCGAGAAAAACCATGAAACTTCCCCCTTGCCGCGAGATGAGGCCCGATTCCCCTGCACTACGTGCAAAGCAATTCCGTGTTGCACATTACACATGAAAGGAGCCTTGATTTCCTTGATGGCACTCCAGAGAAACCCCAAGAACACTATTTCAAGGCTAGAGGGATCCTGAGGTCACTGTAGCAACACGAAAGAGATCCATGGACCAAAAATCACCTCGAGATGAGAGGTTAGTCCCTGGCTTCGACTCCAGAGGGATACCACCTTACCACAAGCACCTCAAGAGGAGGCTTCTCTCAGCTCTAGGTATGTGAGAGGGACCCTGAGTTTGCGGCCTCAAGTGGAATGGACACCGCGATGCCCTGACTCGAAATAAGGCCGGATATCCCTGCAGTGACTTGAATGCAGGCTCGTCTTGCATCTCCCAAGACGAAAGGATGTCTGAATCCCCTGTGGAGACCACAGAGAAAGACCTAGTTCCCCACCTCATCGCGACCGGAGGCCTCACATCCTTTGAAAACTCCAGAGGTATGCGGAGATCAGTGCCTCCAAAGGCGACGATGCCTGACTCCTTCTGAAATTTGATAGGAGTCCCAGGATTCCTGTGGCACGTGGAAAGGGACCCTTGGTCTCCCGCCTCAGCTGGAGAGGCTTCTCAATTGCCCTGCCAAGACTCGAGGAGAATCCCGAGTTGTCCCTCGCAACTAGGCAGGAGTCCTGACGTCGCTGAACAAACACGTGGGTGGAAGGGCCATCCCCGTCGTAACTCGAGAATATACCCCAGGTTCCCGCCGCCACTCGCGAAAAACCATGAGACTTCCCCCTCGCCGCGAGATGAGGCTCGATTCCCCTGCACTGCATGCAGAGCAATTTCGTGTTGCACATCAAACATGAAAGGAGCCTTGATTTCCTTGATGGCACTCAAGAGAAACCCCAAGAACACTGTTTCAAGGCTAGAGGGATCCTGAGGTCACTGTAGCAACACGAAAAAGCTCCGTGGACCAAAAATCAACTCGAGATGAGAGGTTAGTCCCTGGCTTCGACTCCAGAGGAATACCACCTTACCACAAGCACCTCAAGAGGAGGCTTCTCGCAGCTCTAGGTATGTGAGAGGGACCCTGATTTTGCGGCCTCAAGTGGAATGGACACTGCGATGCCCTGGCGCGAAATAAGGCCGGATATCCCTGCAGTGACTTGAATGCAGGCACGTCTTGCATCTCCCAAGATGAAAGGATGTCTGAATCCCCTGTGGAGACCACAGAGAAAGACCTAGTTCCCCACCTCATCGCGACCGGAGGCCTCACATCCTTTGAAAACTCCAGAGGTACGCGGAGATCAGTGCCTCCAAAGGAGACGATGCCTGACTCCTCGTGAAACTTGATAGGAGTCCCAGGATTCCTGTGGCACGTGGAAAGGGACCCTTGGTCTCCCGCCTCAGCTGGAGAGGCGTCCCAATTGCCCTGCCAAGCCTCGAGGAGAATCCCGAGTTGTCCCTCGCAACTAGGCAGGAGTCCTGACGTGGCTGAACAAACACGTGTGTGGAAGGGCCATCCCCGTCGTAACTCGAGAATATACCCCAGGTTCCCGCCGCAACTCGAGAAAAACCATGAGACTTCCCCCTTGCCGCGAGATGAGGCCCGATTCCCCTGCACTACGTGCAAAGCAATTCCGTGTTGCACATTACACATGAAAGGAGCCTTGATTTCCTTGATGGCACTCCAGAGAAACCCCAAGAACACTGTTTCAAGGCTAGAGGGATCCTGAGGTCACTGTAGCCACACGAAAGAGATCCATGGACCAAAAATCACCTCGAGATGAGAGGTTAGTCCCTGGCTTCGACTCCAGAGGGATACCACCTTACCACAAGCACCTCAAGAGGAGGCTTCTCTCAGCTCTAGGTATGTGAGAGGGACCCTGAGTTTGCGGCCTCAAGTGGAATGGACACCGCGATACCCTGACTCGAAATAAGGCCGGATATCCCTGCAGTGACTTGAATGCAGGCTCGTCTTGCATCTCCCAAGACGAAAGTATGTCTGAATCCCCTGTGGAGACCACAGAGAAAGACCTAGTTCCCCACCTCATCGCGACCGGAGGCCTCACATCCTTTGAAAACTCCAGAGGTATGCGGAGATCAGTGCCTCCAAAGGCGACGATGCCTGACTCCTTCTGAAATTTGATAGGAGTCCCAGGATTCCTGTGGCACGTGGAAAGGGACCCTTGGTCTCCCGCCTCAGCTGGAGAGGCTTCTCAATTGCCCTGCCAAGCCTCGAGGAGAATCCCGAGTTGTCCCTCGCAACTAGGCAGGAGTCCTGACGTCGCTGAACAGACACGTGTGTGGAAGGACCATCCCTGTCGTAACTCGAGAATATACCCCAGGTTCCCGCCGCAACTCGAGAAAAACCATGAGACATCCCCCTCGCCGCGAGATGAGGCCCGATTCCCCTGCACTGCGTGCAGAGCAATTCCGTGTTGCACATCACACATGAAAGGAGCCTTGATTTCCTTGATGGCACTCCAGAGAAACCCCAAGAACACTGTTTCAAGGCTAGAGGGATCCTGAGGTCACTGTAGCAACACGAAAGAGCTCCGTGGACCAAAAATCAACTCGAGATGAGAGGTTAGTCCCTGGCTTCGACTCCAGAGGAATACCACCTTACCACAAGCACCTCAAGAGGAGGCTTCTCTCAGCTCTAGGTATGTGATAGGGACCCTGAGTTTGCGGCCTCAAGTGGAATGGACACCGCGATGCCTTGACTCGAAATAAGACCGGATATCCCTGCAGTGACTTGAATGCAGGCTCGTCTTGCATCTCCCAAGATGAAAGGATGTCTGAATCCCCTGTGGAGACCACCGAAAAAGACCTAGTTCCCCACCTCATCGCGACCGGAGGCCTCACATCCTTTGAAAACTCCAGAGGTACGCGGAGATCAGTGCCTCCAAAGGAGACGATGCCTGACTTCTCCTGAAACTTGATAGGAGTCCTAGGATTCCTGTGGCACGTGGAAAGGGACACTTGGTCTCCCGCCTCAGCTGGAGAGGCGTCCCAATTTCCCTGCCAAGCCTCGAGGAGAATCCCGAGTTGTCCCTCACAACTAGGCAGGAGTCCTGACTTCGCTGAACAAACACGTGGGTGGAAGGGCCGTCCCCGTCATAACTCGAGAATATACCCCAGGTTCCCGCCGCAACTAGAGAAAAACCATGAGACTTCCCCCTCGCCGCGAGATGAGGCCCGATTCCCCTGCACTGCGTGCAGAGCAATTCCGTGTTGCACATCACACATGAAAGGAGCCTTGATTTCCTTGATGGCACTCCAGAGAAACCCCAAGAACACTGTTTCAAGGCTAGAGGGATCCTGAGGTCACTGTAGCAACACGAAAGAGCTCCATGGACCAAAAATCAACTCGAGATGAGAGGTTAGTCCCTGGCTTCGACTCCAGAGGAATACCACCTTACCACAAGCACCTCAGGAGGAGGCTTCTCTCAGCTCTAGCTATGTGAGAGGGACCCTGAGTTTGCGGCCTCAAGTGGAATGGACACCGCGATGCCTTGACTCGAAATAAGGCCGGATATCCCTGCAGTGACTTGAATGCAGGCTCGTCTTGCATCTCCCAAGATGAAAGGATGTTTGAATCCCCTGTGGAGACCACAAATAAAGACCTAGTACCCCACCTCATCGCAACCGGAGGCCTCACATCCTTTGAAAATTCCAGAGGTACGCGGAGATCAGTGCCCCAAAGGGGACGATGCCTGACTCCTCGGGAAACTAGATAGGAGTTCCAGGATTCCTGTGGCACGTGGAAAGGGACCCTTGGTCTCCCATCTCAGCTGGAGAGGCATCCCAATTGCCCTGCCAAGCCTCGAGGAGAATCCCGAGTTGTCCCTCGCAACTAGGCAGGAGTCCTGACGTCGCTGAACAAACACGTGGGTGGAAGGGCCATCCCCGTCGTAACTCGAGAATATACCTCAGGTTCCCGCCGACTCGAGAAAAACCATGAGACTTCCCCCTCGCCGCGAGATGAGGCTCGATTCCCCTGCACTGCATGCAGAGCAATTTCGTGTTGCACATCAAACATGAAAGGAGCCTTGATTTCCTTGATGGCACTCAAGAGAAACACCAAGAACACTGTTTCAAGGCTAGAGGGATCCTGAGGTCACTGTAGCAACACGAAAAAGCTCCGTGGACCAAAAATCAACTCGAGATGAGAGGTTAGTCCCTGGCTTCGACTCCAGAGGAATACCACCTTACCACAAGCACCTCAAGAGGAGGCTTCTCGCAGCTCTAGGTATGTGAGAGGGACCCTGATTTTGCGGCCTCAAGTGGAATGGACACTGCGATGCCCTGGCGCGAAATAAGGCCGGATATCCCTGCAGTGACTTGAATGCAGGCTCGTCTTGCATCTCCCAAGATGAAAGGATGTCTGAATCCCCTGTGGAGACCACAGAGAAAGACCTAGTTCCCCACCTCATCGCGACCGGAGGCCTCACATCCTTTGAAAACTCCAGAGGTACGCGGAGATCAGTGCCTCCAAAGGAGACGATGCCTGACTCCTCGTGAAACTTGATAGGAGTCCCACGATTCCTGTGGCACGTGGAAAGGGACCCTTGGTCTCCCGCCTCAGCTGGAGAGGCGTCCCAATTGCCCTGCCAAGCCTCGAGGAGAATCCCGAGTTGTCCCTCGCATCTAGGCAGGAGTCCTGACGTGGCTGAACAAACACGTGTGTGGAAGGGCCATCCCCGTCGTAACTCGAGAATATACCCCAGGTTCCCGCCGCAACTCGAGAAAAACCATGAGACTTCCCCCTTGCCGCGAGATGAGGCCCGATTCCCCTGCACTACGTGCAAAGCAATTCCGTGTTGCACATTACACATGAAAGGAGCCTTGATTTCCTTGATGGCACTCCAGAGAAACCCCAAGAACACTATTTCAAGGCTAGAGGGATCCTGAGGTCACTGTAGCAACACGAAAGAGATCCATGGACCAAAAATCACCTCGAGATGAGAGGTTAGTCCCTGGCTTCGACTCCAGAGGGATACCACCTTACCACAAGCACCTCAAGAGGAGGCTTCTCTCAGCTCTAGGTATGTGAGAGGGACCCTGAGTTTGCGGCCTCAAGTGGAATGGACACCGCGATGCCCTGACTCGAAATAAGGCCGGATATCCCTGCAGTGACTTGAATGCAGGCTCGTCTTGCATCTCCCAAGACGAAAGTATGTCTGAATCCCCTGTGGAGACCACAGAGAAAGACCTAGTTCCCCACCTCATCGCGACCGGAGGCCTCACATCCTTTGAAAACTCCAGAGGTATGCGGAGATCAGTGCCTCCAAAGGCGACGATGCCTGACTCCTTCTGAAATTTGATAGGAGTCCCAGGATTCCTGTGGCACGTGGAAAGGGACCCTTGGTCTCCCGCCTCAGCTGGAGAGGCGTCCCAATTGCCCTGCCAAGACTCGAGGAGAATCCCGAGTTGTCCCTCGCAACTAGGCAGGAGTCCTGACGTCGCTGAACAGACACGTGTGTGGAAGGACCATCCCTGTCGTAACTCGAGAATATACCCCAGGTTCCCGCCGCAACTCGAGAAAAACCATGAGACATCCCCCTCGCCGCGAGATGAGGCCCGATTCCCCTGCACTGCGTGCAGAGCAATTCCGTGTTGCACATCACACATGAAAGGAGCCTTGATTTCCTTGATGGCACTCCAGAGAAACCCCAAGAACACTGTTTCAAGGCTAGAGGGATCCTGAGGTCACTGTAGCAACACGAAAGAGCTCCGTGGACCAAAAATCAACTCGAGATGAGAGGTTAGTCCCTGGCTTCGACTCCAGAGGAATACCACCTTACCACAAGCACCTCAAGAGGAGGCTTCTCTCAGCTCTAGGTATGTGATAGGGACCCTGAGTTTGCGGCCTCAAGTGGAATGGACACCGCGATGCCTTGACTCGAAATAAGACCGGATATCCCTGCAGTGACTTGAATGCAGGCTCGGCTTGCATCTCCCAAGATGAAAGGATGTCTGAATCCCCTGTGGAGACCACCGAAAAAGACCTAGTTCCCCACCTCATCGTGACCGGAGGCCTCACATCCTTTGAAAACTCCAGAGGTACGGGAAGATCAGTGCCTCCAAAGGAGACGATGCCTGACTGCTCGTGAAACTTGATAGGAGTCCCAGGATTCCTGTGGCACGTGGAAAGGGACCCTTGGTTTCCCGCCTCAGCTGGAGAGGCGTCCCAATTGCCCTGCCAAGCCTCGAGGAGAATCCCGAGTTGTCCCTCGCAACTAGGCAGGAGTCCTGACGTCACTGAAGAAACACGTGGGTGGAAGGGCCATCCCCGTTGTAACTCGAGAATATACCCCAGGTTCCCGCCGCAACTCGAGAAAACCATGAGACTTCCCCCTCGCCGTGAGATGAGGCCCAATTTCCCTGCACTGCATGCAGAGCAATTCCGTGTTGCACATCAAACATGAAAGGAGCCTTTATTTCTTTGATGGCACTCCAGAGAAACCCCAAGAACAATGTTTCAAGGCTAGAGGGATCCTGAGGTCACTTTAGCAACACGAAAGAGCTCCGTGGACCAAAAATCAACTCGAAATGAGAGGTTAGTCCCTGGCTTCGACTCCAGAGGAATACCACCTTACCACAAGCACCTCAAGAGTAGGCTTCTCTCAGCTCTAGGTATGTGAGAGGGACCCTGAGTTTGCGGCCTCAAGTGAATGGACACTGCGATGCCCTGACTCGAAATAAGGCCGGATATCCCTGCAGTGACTTGAATGCAGGCTCGTCTTGCATCTCCCAAGACGAAAGGATGTCTGAATCCCCTGTGGAGACCACAGAGACAGACCTAGTTCCCCACCTCATCGCGAACGGAGGCCTCACATCCTTTGAAAACTTCAGAGGTACACGGAGATCAGTGCCTCCAAAGGAGACGATGCCTGACTCCTCGTGAAACTTGATAGGAGTCCCAGGATTCCTGTGGCACGTGGAAAGGGACCCTTGGTCTCCCACCTCAGCTGGAGAGGCGTCCCAATTTCCCTGCCAAGCCTCGAGGAGAATCCCGAGTTGTCCCTCACAACTAGGCAGGAGTCGTGACTTCGCTGAACAAACACGTGGGTGGAAGGGCCGTCCCCGTCGTAACTCGAGAATATACCCCAGGTTCCCGCCGCAACTCGAGAAAAACCATGAGACTTCCCCCTCGCCGCGAGATGAGGCCCGATTCCCCTGCACTGCGTGCAGAGCAATTCCCTGTTGCACATCACACATGAAAGGAGCCTTGATTTCCTTGATGGCAGTCCAGAGAAACCCCAAGAACACTGTTTCAAGGCTAGAGGGATCCTGAGGTCACTGTAGCAGCACGAAAGAGCTCCGTGGACCAAAAATCAACTCGAGATGAGAGGTTAGTCCCTGGCTTGGACTCCAGAGGAATACCACCTTACCACAAGCACCTCAAGAGGAGGCTTCTCTCAGGTCTAGGTATTATAGAGGGACCCTGAGCTTGCAGCCACAAGTGGAATGGACACCGCGATGCCCTGACTCGAAATAAGGCCGGATATCCCTGCAGTGACTTGAATGCAGGCTCGTCTTGCATCTCCCAAGACGAAAGGCTGTCTGAATCCCCTGTGGAGACCACAGAGAAAGATCTAGTTCCCCACCTCATCGCGACCGGAGGCCTCACATCCTTTGAAAACTTCAGAGGTACGCGGAGATCAGTGCCTCCAAAGGAGACGATGACTGATTCCTCCTGAAACTTGATAGGAGTCCCAGGATTCCTGTGGCACGTGGAAAGGGACACTTGGTCTCCCGCCTCAGCTGGAGAGGCGTCCCAATTGCCCTGCCAAGCCTCGAGGAGAATCCCGAGTTGTCCCTCACAACTAGGCAGGAGTCCTGACTTCTCTGAACAAACACGTGGGTGGAAGGGCCGTCCCCGTCATAACTCGAGAATATACCCCAGGTTCCCGCCGCAACTTGAGAAAAACCATGAGACTTCCCCCTCGCCGCGAGATGAGGCCCGATTCGCCTGCACTGCGTGCAGAGCAATTCCGTGTTGCACATCACACATGAAAGGAGCCTTGATTTCCTTGATGGCACTCCAGAGAAACCCCAAGAACACTGTTTCAAGGCTAGAGGGATCCTGAGGTCACTGTAGCAACACGAAAGAGCTCCGTGGACCAAAAATCAACTCGAGATGAGAGGTTAGTCCCTGGCTTCGACTCCAGAGAAATACCCCCTTACCACAAGCACCTGAAGAGGAGGCTTCTCTCAGCTCTAGGTATGTGAGAGGGACCCTGAGTTTGCGGCCTCAAGTGGAATGGACACCGCCATGCCGTGACTCGAAATAAGGCCGGATATCCCTGCAGTGACTTGAATGCAGGCTCGCCTTGCATCTCCCAAGATGAAAGGATGTCTGAATCCCCTTTGGAGAACACAGAAAAATACCTAGGTCCCCACCTCATCGCGACCGGAGGCCTCACATCCTTTGAAAACTCCAGAGGTACGGGAAGATCAGTGCCTCCAAAGGAGACGATGCCTGACTCCTCGTGAAACTTGATAGGAGTCCCAGGATTCCTGTGGCACGTGGAAAGGGACACTTGGTCTCCCGCCTCAGCTGGAGAGGTGTCCCAATTGCCCTGCCAAGCCTCGAGGAGAATCCCGAGTTGTCCCTCGCAACTAGGCAGGAGTCCTGACGTGGCTGAACAAACACGTGTGTGGAAGGGCCATCCCCGTCGTAACTCGAGAATATACCCCAGGTTCCCGCCGCAACTCGAGAAAAACCATGAGACTTCCCCCTCGCCGCGAGATGAGGCCCGATTCCCCTGCACTGCGTGCAGAGCAATTCCGTGTTGCACATCACACATGAAAGGAGCCTTGATTTCCTTGATGGCACTCCAGAGAAACCCCAAGAACACTGTTGCAAGGCTAGAGGGATCCTGAGGTCACTGTAGCCACACGAAAGAGCTCCGTGGACCAAAAATCAACTCGAGATGAGAGCTTAGTCCCTGACTTCGACTCCAGAGGTATACCACCTTACCACAAGCACCTCAAGAGGAGGCTTCTCTCAGCTCTAGGTATGTGAGAGGGACCCTGAGCTTGCAGCCACAAGTGGAATGGACACCGCGATGCCCTGACTCGAAATAAGGCCGGATATCCCTGCAGTGACTTGAATGCAGGCTCGTCTTGCATCTCCCGAGACGAAAGGATGTCTGAATCCCCTGTGGAGACCACAGAGAAAGACCTAGTTCCCCACCTCATCACGACCGGAGACCTCACATCCTTTGAAAACTCCACAGGTGCGAGGAGATCAGTGCCTCCAAAGGAGACGATGCCTGACTCCTCGTGAAACTTTATAGGAGTCCCAGGATTCCTGTGGCACGTGGAAAGGGACACTTGGTCTCCTGCCTCAGCTGGAGAGGCGTCCCAATTGCCCTGCCAAGCCTCGAGGAGAATCCCGAGTTGTCCCTCGCAACTAGGCAGGAGTCCTGACGTCGCTGAACAAACATGTGTGTGGAAGGGCCATCCCCGTCGTAACTCGAGAATATACCCCAGGTTCCCGCCGCAACTCGAGAAAAACCATGAGACTTCCCCCTCGCCGCGAGATGAGGCCCGATTCCCCTGAATTGCGTGCAGAGCAATTCCGTGTGGCACATCACACAGGAAAGGAGCCTTGATTTCCTAGATGGCACTCCAGAGAAACCCCAAGAACACTGTTTCAAGGCTAGAGGGAACCTGAGGTCCCTGTAGTAACAAGAAACAGCTCCGTTGACCAAAAATCAACCTGAAATGAGAGGTTAGTCCCTGGCTTCGACTCCAGAGGAATACCACCTTACCACAAGCACCTCAAGAGGAGGCTTCTCTCAGCTCTAAGTATGTGAGAGGGTCCCTGAGTTTGCGGCCTCAAGTGGAATGGACACCGCGATGCCCTGACTCGAAATAAGGCCGGATATCCCTGCAGTGACTTGAATGCAGGCTCGTCTTGCATCTCCGAAGACGAAAGGATGTCTGAATCCCCTGTGGAGACCACAGAGAAAGACCTAGTTCCCAACTTCATGGCGACCGGAGGCCTCACATCCTTTGAAAACTCCAGAGGTACGCGGAGATCAGTGAATCCAAAGGAAACGATGCCTGACTCCTCGTGAAACTTGATAGGAGTCCCAGGATTCCTGTGGAACGTGGAAAGGGACCCTTGGTCTCCCGCCTCAGCTGGAGAGGCGTCCCAATTGCCCTGCCAAGCCTCGAGGAGAATCCCGAGTTGTCCATCGCAACTAGGCAGGAGTCATGACGTCACTGAAGAAACACGTGGGTGGAAGGGCCATCCCCGTTGTAACTCGAGAATATACCCCAGGTTCCCGCCGCAACTCGAGAAAACCATGAGACTTCCCCCTCGCCGTGAGATGAGGCCCGATTTCCCTGCACTGCATGCAGAGCAATTCCGTGTTGCACATCAAACATGAAAGGAGCCTTGATTTCTTTGATGGCACTCCAGAGAAACCCCAAGAACACTGTTTCAAGGCTAGAGGGATCCTGAGGTCACTTTAGCAACACGAAAGAGCTCCGTGGACCAAAAATCAACTCGAAATGACAGGTTAGTCCCTGGCTTCGACTCCAGAGGAATACCACCTTACCACAAGCACCTCAAGAGGAGGCTTCTCTCAGCTCTAGGTATGTGAGAGGGACCCTGAGTTTGCGGCCTCAAGTGGAATGGACACTGCGATGCCCTGACTCGAAATAAGGCCGGATATCCCTGCAGTGACTTGAATGCAGGCTCGTCTTGCATCTCCCAAGACGAAAGGATGTCTGAATCCCCTGTGGAGACCACAGAGATAGACCTAGTTCCCCACCTCATCGCGAACGGAGGCCTCACATCCTTTGAAAACTTCAGAGGTACACGGAGATCAGTGCCTCCAAAGGAGACGATGCCTGACTCCTCGTGAAACTTGATAGGAGTCCCAGGGTTCCTGTGGCACGTGGAAAGGGACCCTTGGTCTCCCGCCTCAGCTGGAGAGGCGTCCCATTTTCCCTGCCAAGCCTCGAGGAGAATCCCGAGTTGTCCCTCACAACTAGGCAGGAGTCGTGACTTCGCTGAACAAACACGTGGGTGGAAGGGCCGTCCCCGTCGTAACTCGAGAATATACCCCAGGTTCCCGCCGCAACTAGAGAAAAACCATGAGACTTCCCCCTCGCCGCGAGATGAGGCCCGATTCCCCTGCACTGCGTGCAGAGCAATTCCGTGTTGCACATCACACATGAAAGGAGCCTTGATTTCCTTGATGGCAGTCCAGAGAAACCCCAAGAACACTGTTTCAAGGCTAGAGGGATCCTGAGGTCACTGTAGCCACACGAAAGAGCTCCGTGGACCAAAAATCAACTAGAGATGAGAGGTTAGTCCCTGGCTTCGACTCCAGAGGAATACCACCTTACCACAAGCACCTCAAGAGGAGGCTTCTCTCAGCTCTAGGTATGTGAGAGGGACCCTGATTTTGCGGCCTCAAGTGGAATGGACACCGCGATGACCTGACTGGAAATAAGGCCGGATATCCCTGCAGTGACTTGAATGCAGGCTCGTCTTGCATCTCCCAAGAAGAAAGGATGTCTGAATCCCCTGTGGAGACCACAGAGAAAGACCTAGTTCCGAACTTCATCGCGACTGAAGGCCTCACATCCTTTGAAAACTCCAGAGTTAAACGGAGATCAGTGCCTCCAAAGGAGACGATGCCTGACTCCTCGTGAAACTTGATAGGAGTCCCAGGATTCTTGTGGCACGTGGAAAGGGACCCTTGGTCTCCCCCCTCAGCTGGAGAGGCGTCCCAATTGCCCTGCCAAGCCTCGAGGAGAATCCCGAGTTGTCCCTCGCAACTAGGCAGGAGTCCTGACGTCACTGAACAAACACGTGGGTGGAAGGGCCATCCCCATCGTAACTCGAGAATATACCCCAGGTTCCCGCCGCAACTCGAGAAAACCATGAGACTTCCCCCTCACCGTGAGATGAGGCCCGATTTCCCTGCACTGCATGCAGAGCAACTCCGTGTTGCACATCAAACATGAAAGGAGCCTTGATTTCCTTGATGGCACTCCAGAGAAACCCCAAGAACACTGTTTCAAGGCTAGAGGGATCCTGAGGTCACTGTAGCAACACGAAAGAGCTCCGTGGACCAAAAATCAACTCGAGATGAGAGGTTAGTTCCTGGCTTCGACTCCAGAGGAATACCACCTTACCACAAGCACCTCAAGAGGAGGCTTCTCTCAGCTCTAGGTATGTGAGAGGGACCCTGAGTTTGCGGCCTCAAGTGGAAAGGACACCGCGATGCCCTGACTCAAAATAAGGCCGGATATCCCTGCAGTGACTTGAATCCAGGCTCGTTTTGCATCTCCCAAGACGAAAGGATGTCTGAATCCCCTGTGGAGACCACAGAGAAAGACCTAGTTCCCCACCTCATCACGACCGGAGACCTCACATCCTTTGAAAACTCCACAGGTGCGAGGAGATCAGTGCCTCCAAAGGAGACGATGCCTGACTCCTCGTGAAACTTTATAGGAGTCCCAGGATTCCTGTGGCACGTGGAAAGGGACACTTGGTCTCCTGCCTCAGCTGGAGAGGCGTCCCAATTGCCCTGCCAAGCCTCGAGGAGAATCCCGAGTTGTCCCTCGCAACTAGGCAGGAGTCCTGACGTCGCTGAACAAACATGTGTGTGGAAGGGCCATCCCCGTCGTAACTCGAGAATATACCCCAGGTTCCCGCCGCAACTCGAGAAAAACCATGAGACTTCCCCGTCGACGCGAGATGAGGCCCGATTCCCCTGAATTGCGTGCAGAGCAATTCCGTGTGGCACATCACACAGGAAAGGAGCCTTGATTTCCTTGATGGCACTCCAGAGAAACCCCAAGAACACTGTTTCAAGGCTAGAGGGAACCTGAGGTCCCTGTAGTAACAAGAAACAGCTCCGTTGACCAAAAATCAACCTGAAATGAGAGGTTAGTCCCTGGCTTCGACTCCAGAGGAATACCACCTTACCACAAGCACCTCAAGAGGAGGCTTCTCTCAGCTCTAAGTATGTGAGAGGGTCCCTGAGTTTGCGGCCTCAAGTGGAATGGACACCGCGATGCCCTGACTCGAAATAAGGCCGGATATCCCTGCAGTGACTTGAATGCAGGCTCGTCTTGCATCTCCGAAGACGAAAGGATGTCTGAATCCCCTGTGGAGACCACAGAGAAAGACCTAGTTCCCAACTTCATGGCGACCGGAGGCCTCACATCCTTTGAAAACTCCAGAGGTACGCGGAGATCAGTGAATCCAAAGGAAACGATGCCTGACTCCTCGTGAAACTTGATAGGAGTCCCAGGATTCCTGTGGAACGTGGAAAGGGACCCTTGGTCTCCCGCCTTAGCTGGAGAGGCGTCCCAATTGCCCTGCCAAGCCTCGAGGAGAATCCCGAGTTGTCCATCGCAACTAGGCAGGAGTCATGACGTCACTGAAGAAACACGTGGGTGGAAGGGCCATCCCCGTTGTAACTCGAGAATATACCCCAGGTTCCCGCCGCAACTCGAGAAAACCATGAGACTTCCCCCTCGCCGTGAGATGAGGCCCGATTTCCCTGCACTGCATGCAGAGCAATTCCGTGTTGCACATCAAACATGAAAGGAGCCTTGATTTCTTTGATGGCACTCCAGAGAAACCCCAAGAACACTGTTTCAAGGCTAGAGGGATCCTGAGGTCACTTTAGCAACACGAAAGAGCTCCGTGGACCAAAAATCAACTCGAAATGACAGGTTAGTCCCTGGCTTCGACTCCAGAGGAATACCACCTTACCACAAGCACCTCAAGAGGAGGCTTCTCTCAGCTCTAGGTATGTGAGAGGGACCCTGAGTTTGCGGCCTCAAGTGGAATGGACACTGCGATGCCCTGACTCGAAATAAGGCCGGATATCCCTGCAGTGACTTGAATGCAGGCTCGTCTTGCATCTCCCAAGACGAAAGGATGTCTGAATCCCCTGTGGAGACCACAGAGAAAGACCTAGTTTCCCACCTCATGGCGACCGGAGTCCTCACATCCTTTGAAAACTCCAGAGGTACGCGGAGATCAGTGCCTCCAACGGAAACGATGCCTGACTCCTCGTGAAACTTGATAGGAGTCCCAGGATTCCTGTGGCACGTGGAAAGGGACCCTTGGTCTTCCGCCTCAGCTGGAGAGGCGTCCCAATTGCCCTGCCAAGCCTCGAGGAGAATCCCGAGTTGTCCCTCGCAACTAGGCTGGAGTCCTGACGTCGCTGAACAAACACGTGTGTGGAATGGCCATCCCCGTCGTAACTCGAGAAAATACCCCAGGTTCCCACCGCAACTCGAGAAAAACCATGAGACTTCCCCCTCGCCGCGAGATGAGGCCCGATTCCCCTGCACTGCGTGCAGAGCAATTCCGTGTTTCACATCACACATGAAAGGAACCTTGATTTCCTTGGTGGCACTGCAGAGAAACCACAAGAACACTGTTTCAAGGCTAGAGGGATCCTGACGTCACTGTAGCAACACGAAGGAGCTCCGTGGACCAAAAATCAACACGAGATGAGAGGTTAGTCCCTGGCTTCGACTCCAGAGGAATACCACCTTACCACAAGCACCTCAAGAGGAGGCTTCTCTCAGCTCTAGGTATGTGAGAGGGACCCTGAGTTTGCGGCCTCAAGTGGAATGGACACCGCGATGCCCTGACTCGAAATAAGGCCGGATATCCCTGCAGTGACTTGAATGTAGGCTCGTCTTGCATCTCCCAAGACGAAAGGATGTCTGAATCCCCTGTGGAGACCACAGAGAAAGACATAGTTCCCCACCTCATCGCGAGCGGAGGCCTCACATCCTTTGAAAACTCCAGAGGTACGCGGAGATCAGTGCCTCCAAAGGAGACGATGTCTGACTCCTCGTGAAACTTGATAGGAGTCCCAGGATTCCTGTGGCACGTGGAAAGGGACCCTTGGTCTCCCGCCTCAGCTGGAGAGGCGTCCCAATTGCCCTGCCAAGCCTCGAAGAGAATCCCGAGTTGTCCCTCGCAACTAGGCAGGAGTGCTGACGTGGCTGAACAAACACGTGGGTGGAAGGGACATCCCCGTCGTAACTCGAGAAAATACCCCAGGTTCCCGCCGCAACTCGAGAAAAACCATGAGACTTCCCCCTCGCCGCGAGATGAGGCCCGATTCCCCTACACTGCGTGCAGAGCAATTCCGTGTTGCACATCACACATGAAAGGAGACTTGATTTACTTGATGACACTCCAGAGAAACCCCAAGAACACTGTTTCAAGGCTAGAGGGATCCTGAGGTCACTGTAGCAACATGAAAGAGCTCTGTGGACCAAAAATCAACTCGAGATGAGAGCTTAGTCCCTGGCTTCGACTCCAGAGGAATACCACCTTACCACAAGCACCTCAAGAGGAGGCTTCTCTCAGCTCTAGGTATGTGAGAGGGACCCTGAGTTTGCGGTCTCAAGTGGAATGGACACCGCGATGCCCTGACGTGAAATAAGGCCGGATATCCCTGCAGTGACTTGAATGCAGGCTCGTCTTGTTTCTCCCAAAATGAAAGGATGTCTGAATCCCCTGTGGAGACCACAGAGAAAGACCTAGTTTCCCACCTCATGGCGACCGGAGTCCTCACAACCTTTGAAAACTCCAGAGGTACGCGGAGATCAGTGCCTCCAACGGAAACGATGCCTGACTCCTCGTGAAACTTGATAGGAGTCCCAGGATTCCTGTGGCACGTGGAAAGGGACCCTTGGTCTTCCGCCTCAGCTGGAGAGGCGTCCCAATTGCCCTGCCAAGCCTCGAGGAGAATCCCGAGTTGTCCCTCGCAACTAGGCTGGAGTCCTGACGTCGCTGAACAAACACGTGTGTGGAATGGCCATCCCCGTCGTAACTCGAGAAAATACCCCAGGTTCCCACCGCAACTCGAGAAAAACCATGAGACTTCCCCCTCGCCGCGAGATGAGGCCCGATTCCCCTGCACTGCGTGCAGAGCAATTCCGTGTTTCACATCACACATGAAAGGAACCTTGATTTCCTTGGTGGCACTGCAGAGAAACCCCAAGAACACTGTTTCAAGGCTAGAGGGATCCTGACGTCACTGTAGCAACACGAAGGAGCTCCGTGGACCAAAAATCAACACGAGATGAGAGGTTAGTCCCTGGCTTCGACTCCAGAGGAATACCATCTTACCACAAGCACCTCAAGAGGAGGCTTCTCTCAGCTCTAGGTATGTGAGAGGGACCCTGAGTTTGCGGCCTCAAGTGGAATGGACACCGCGATGCCCTGACTCGAAATAAGGCCGGATATCCCTGCAGTGACTTGAATGTAGGCTCGTCTTGCATCTCCCAAGACGAAAGGATGTCTGAATCCCCTGTGGAGACCACAGAGAAAGACATAGTTCCCCACCTCATCGCGAGCGGAGGCCTCACATCCTTTGAAAACTCCAGAGGTACGCGGAGATCAGTGCCTCCAAAGGAGACGATGCCTGACTCCTCGTGAAACTTGATAGGAGTCCCAGGATTCCTGTGGCACGTGGAAAGGGACCCTTGGTCTCCTGCCTCAGCTGGAGAGGCGTCCCAATTGCCCTGCCAAGCCTCGAGGAGAATCCCGGGTTGTCCCTCGCAACTAGGCAGGAATCCTGCCGTCGCTGAACAAACACGTGTGTGGAAGGGCCATCCCCGTCGTAACTCGAGAATATACCCCAGGTTCCCACAGCAACTCGAGAAAAACCATCAGACTTCCCCCTCGCCGCGAGATGAGGCCCGATTCCCCTGCAATGCGTGTAGAGCAATTCCGTGTTGCACATCACACATGAAAGGAGCCTTGATTTCCTTGATGGCACTCCAGAGAAACCCCAAGAACACTGTTTCAAGGCTAGAGGGATCCTGAGGTCACTGTAGCAACACAAAAGAGCTGCGTGGACCAAAAATCAACACGAGATGAAAGGTTAGTCCCTGGCTTCGACTCCAGAGGAATACCACCTTACCACAAGCACCCCAAGAGGAGGCTTCTCTCAGCTCTAGGTATGTGAGAGGGACCCTGAGTTTGCGGCCTCAAGTGGAATGGACACCGCGATGCCCTGGCTCGAAATAAGGCCGGATATCCCTGCAGTGACTTGAATGCAGGCTCGTCTTGCATCTCCCAAGACGAAAGGATGTCTGAATCCCCTGTGGAGACCACAGAGAAAGACCTAGTTCCCCACCTCATCGCGACCGGAGGCCTCACATCCTTTGAAAACTCCACAGGTACGCGGAGATCAGTGCCTCCAAAGGAGACGATGTCTGACTCCTCGTGAAACTTGGTAGGAGTCCCAGGATTCCTGTGGCACGTGGAAATGGACCCTTGGTCTCCCGCCTCAGCTGGAGAGGCGTCCCAATTGCCCTGCCAAGCCTCGAAGAGAATCCCGAGTTGTCCCTCGCAACTAGGCAGGAGTCCTGACGTCGCTGAACAAACACGTTGGTGGAAGGGCCATCCCCATCGTAACTCGAGAAAATACCCCAGGTTCCCGCCGCAACTCGAGAAAAACCATGAGACTTCCCCCTCGCCGCGAGATGAGGCCTGATTCCCCTGCACTGCGTGCAGAGCAATTCCGTGTTGCACATCACACATGAAAGGAGCCTTGATTTCCTTGATGGCACTCCAGAGAAACCCCAAGAACACTGTTTCAAGGCTAGAGGGATCCTGAGGTCACTGTAGCAACACGAAAGAGCTCCGTGAACCAAAAATCAACACAAGATGAGAGATTAGTTCCTGGCTTCGACTCCAGAGGAATACCACCTTACCACAAGCACCTCAAGAGGAGGCTTCTCTCAGCTCTAGGTATGTGAGAGGGACCCTGAGTTTGCGGCATCAAGTGGAATGGACACTGCGATGCCCTGACGCAAAATAAGGCCGGATATCCCTGCAGTGACTTGAATGCAGGCTCGTCTTGCATCTCCCAAGATGAAAGGATGTCTGAATCCCCTGTGGAGACCACAGAGAAAGACCTAGTTCCCCACCTCATCGCGACCGGAGGCCTCACATCCTTTGAAAACTCCAGAGGTACGCGGAGATCAGTGCCTCCAAAGGAGTCGATGCCTGACTCCTCGTGAAAATTGATAGGAGTCCCAGGATTCCTGTGGCACGTGGAAAGGGACCCTTGGTCTCCCGCCTCAGCTGGAGAGGCGTCCCAATTGCCCTGCCAAGCCTCGAGGAGAATCCCGAGTTGTCCCTCGCAACTAGGCAGGAGTTTTGCCGTCGCTGAACAAACACGTGTGTGGAAGGGCAATCCCCATCATAAATCGAGAATATATCCCAGGTTCCCGCCGCAACTCAAGAAAAACCATGAGACTTCCCCCTCGCCGCGAGATGAGGCCCGATTCCCCTGCACTGCGTGCAGAGCAATTCCGTGTTGCACATCACACATGAAAGAAGCCTTGATTTCCTTGATGCCACTCCAGAGAAACCCCAAGAACACTGTTTCAAAGCTAGAGGGATCCTGAGGTCACTGTAGCAACACGAAAGAGCTCCGTGGACCAAAAATCAACTCGAGATGAGAGGTTAGTCCCTGGCTTCGACTCCAGAGGCATACCACCTTACCACAAGCACCTCAAGAGGAGGCTTCTCTCAGCTCTAGGTATGTGAGAGGGACCCTGAGCTTGCGGCCTCAAGTGGAATGGACAGCGCGATGCCCTGACTCGAAATAAGGCCGGATATCCCTGCAGTGACTTGAATGCAGGCTCGTCTTGCATCTCCCAAGACGAAAGGATGTCTGAATCCCCTGTGGAGACCACAGAGAAAGACCTAGTTCCCCACCTCATGGCGACCGGAGTCCTCACATCCTTTGAAAACTCCAGAGGTACGCGGAGATCAGTGCCTCCAAAGGAGACGATGCCTGACTCCTCGTGAAACTTGATAGGAGTCCCAGGATTCCTGTGGCACGTGGAAAGGGACACTTGGTCTCCCGCCTCAGCTGGAGAGGCATCCCAATTGCCCTGCCAAGCCTCGAGGAGAATCCCGAGTTGTCCCTCGCAACTAGGCTGGAGTCCTGACGTCGCTGAACAAACACGTGTGTGGAATGGCCATCCCCGTCGTAACTCGAGAAAATACCCCAGGTTCCCACCGCAACTCGAGAAAAACCATGCAACTTCCCACTCGCCGCGAGATGAGGCCCGATTCCCCTGCACTGCCTGCAGAGCAATTCCGTGTTGCACATTACACATGAAAGGAGCCTTGATTTCCTTGGTGGCACTCCAGAGAAACCCCAAGAACACTGTTTCAAGGCTAGAGGGATCCTGAGGTCACTGTAGCAAAACGAAAGAGCTCGGGGACCACAAATCAACTCGAGATGAGAGGTTAGTCCCTGGCTTCGACTCCAGAGGAATACCACCTTACCACAAGTACCTCAAGAGGAGGCTTCTCTCAGCTCTAGGTATGTGAGAGGGACCCTGAGTTTGCGGCCTCAAGTGGAATGGACACCGCGATGCCCTGCCGCGAAATAACGCAGGATGTCCATGCAGTGACTTGAATGCAGGCTCGTCTTGGATCTCCCAAGATGAAAGGATGTCTGAATTCCCTGTGGAGACCACAGAGAAAGACATAGTTCCCCCACCTCATGGCGACCGGAGGCCTCACATCCTTTGAAAACTCCAGAGGTACGCGGAGATCAGTGCCTCCAAAGGAGACGATGCCTGACTCCTCGTGAAAATTGATAGGAGTCCCAGGATTCCTGTGGCACGTGGAAAGGGACCCTTGGTCTCCCGCCTCAGCTGGAGAGGCGTCCCAATTGCCCTGCCAAGCCTCGAGGAGAATCCCGAGTTGTCCCTCGCAACTAGGCAGGAGTCCTGACCTCGCTGATCAAACACGTGTGTGGAAGGGCCATCCCCGTCATAACTCGAGAAAATACCCCGGGTTCCCGCCGCAACTCGAGAAAAACCATGAGACTTCCCACTCGCCGCGAGATGAGGCCCGATTCCCCTGCACTGCATGCAGAGCAATTCCGTGTTTCACATCACACATGAAAGGAGCCTTGATTTCCTTGGTGGCACTGCAGAGAAACCCCAAGAACACTGTTTCAAGGCTAGAGGGATCCTGACGTCACTGTAGCAACACGAAAGAGCTCCGTGGACCAAAAATCAACACGAGATGAGAGGTTAGTCCCTGGCTTCGACTCCAGAGGAATACCATCTTACCACAAGCACCTCAAGAGGAGGCTTCTCTCAGCTCTAGGTATGTGAGAGGGACCCTGAGTTTGCGGCCTCAAGTGGAATGGACACCGCGATGCCCTGACTCGAAATAAGGCCGGATATCCCTGCAGTGACTTGAATGTAGGCTCGTCTTGCATCTCCCAAGACGAAAGGATGTCTGAATCCCCTGTGGAGACCACAGAGAAAGACATAGTTCCCCACCTCATCGCGAGCGGAGGCCTCACATCCTTTGAAAACTCCAGAGGTACGCGGAGATCAGTGCCTCCAAAGGAGACGATGCCTGACTCCTCGTGAAACTTGATAGGAGTCCCAGGATTCCTGTGGCACGTGGAAAGGGACCCTTGGTCTCCCGCCTCAGCTGGAGAGGCGTCCCAATTGCCCTGCCAAGCCTCGAGGAGAATCCCGGGTTGTCCCTCGCAACTAGGCAGGAGTCCTGCCGTCGCTGAACAAACACGTGTGTGGAAGGGCCATCCCCATCGTAACTCGAGAATATACCCCAGGTTCCCACAGCAACTCGAGAAAAACCATCAGACTTCCCCCTCGCCGCGAGATGAGGCCCGATTCCCCTGCAATGCGTGCAGAGCAATTCCGTGTTGCACATCACACATGAAAGGAGCCTTGATTTCCTTGATGGCACTCCAGAGAAACCCCAAGAACACTGTTTCAAGGCTAGAGGGATCCTGAGGTCACTGTAGCAACAAAAAAGAGCTGCGTGGACCAAAAATCAACACGAGATGAAAGGTTAGTTCCTGGCTTCGACTCCAGAGGAATACCACCTTACCACAAGCACCCCAAGAGGAGGCTTCTCTCAGCTCTAGGTATGTGAGAGGGACCCTGAGTTTGCGGCCTCAAGTGGAATGGACCCCGCGATGCCCTGGTTCGAAATAAGGCCGGATATCCCTGCAGTGACTTGAATGCAGGCTCGTCTTGCATCTCCCAAGACGAAAGGATGTCTGAATCCCCTGTGGAGACCACAGAGAAAGACCTAGTTCCCCACCTCATCGCGACCGGAGGCCTCACATCCTTTGAAAACTCCACAGGTACGCGGAGATCAGTGCCTCCAAAGGAGACGATGTCTGACTCCTCGTGAAACTTGATAGGAGTCCCAGGATTCCTGTGGCACGTGGAAATGGACCCTTGGTCTCCCGCCTCAGCTGGAGAGGCGTCCCAATTGCCCTGCCAAGCCTCGAAGAGAATCCCGAGTTGTCCCTCGCAACTAGGCAGGAGTCCTGACATCGCTGAACAAACACGTTGGTGGAAGGGCCATCCCCGTCGTAACTCGAGAAAATACCCCAGGTTCCCGCCGCAACTCGAGAAAAACCATGAGACTTCCCCCTCGCCGCGAGATGAGGCCTGATTCCCCTGCACTGCGTGCAGAGCCATTCCGTGTTGCACATCACACATGAAAGGAGCCTTGATTTCCTTGGTGGCACTCCAGAGACACCCCAAGAACACTGTTTCAAGGCTAGAGGGATCCTGACGTCACTGTAGCAACACGAAAGAGCTCCGTGGACCAAAAATCAACACGAGATGAGAGGTTAGTCCCTGGCTTCGACTCCAGAGGAATACCATCTTACCACAAGCACCTCAAGAGGAGGCTTCTCTCAGCTCTAGGTATGTGAGAGGGACCCTGAGTTTGCGGCCTCAAGTGGAATGGACACCGCGATGCCCTGACTCGAAATAAGGCCGGATATCCCTGCAGTGACTTGAATGTAGGCTCGTCTTGCATCTCCCAAGACGAAAGGATGTCTGAATCCCCTGTGGAGACCACAGAGAAAGACATAGTTCCCCACCTCATCGCGAGCGGAGGCCTCACATCCTTTGAAAACTCCAGAGGTACGCAGAGATCAGTGCCTCCAAAGGAGACGATGCCTGACTCCTCGTGAAACTTGATAGGAGTCCCAGGATTCCTGTGGCACGTGGAAAGGGACCCTTGGTCTCCCGCTTCAGCTGGAGAGGCGTCCCAATTGCCCTGCCAAGCCTCGAGGAGAATCCCGAGTTGTCCCTCGCAACTAGGCAGGAGTTTTGCCGTCGCTGAACAAACACGTGTGTGGAAGGGCAATCCCCATCATAAATCGAGAATATATCCCAGGTTCCCGCCGCAACTCAAGAAAAACCATGAGACTTCCCCCTCGCCGCGAGATGAGGCCCGATTCCCCTGCACTGCGTGCAGAGCAATTCCGTGTTGCACATCACACATGAAAGAAGCCTTGATTTCCTTGATGCCACTCCAGAGAAACCCCAAGAACACTGTTTCAAAGCTAGAGGGATCCTGAGGTCACTGTAGCAACACGAAAGAGCTCCGTGGACCAAAAATCAACACGAGATGAGAGGTTAGTCCCTGGCTTCGACTCCAGAGGCATACCACCTTACCACAAGCACCTCAAGAGGAGGCTTCTCTCAGCTCTAGGTATGTGAGAGGGACCCTGAGCTTGCGGCCTCAAGTGGAATGGACAGCGCGATGCCCTGACTCGAAATAAGGCCGGATATCCCTGCAGTGACTTGAATGCAGGCTCGTCTTGCATCTCCCAAGACGAAAGGATGTCTGAATCCCCTGTGGAGACCACAGAGAAAGACCTAGTTCCCCACCTCATCGCGACCGGAGTCCTCACATCCTTTGAAAACTCCAGAGGTACGCGGAGATCAGTGCCTCCAAAGGAGACGATGCCTGACTCCTCGTGAAACTTGATAGGAGTCCCAGGATTCCTGTGGCACGTGGAAAGGGACACTTGGTCTCCCGCCTCAGCTGGAGAGGCGTCCCAATTGCCCTGCCAAGCCTCGAGGAGAATCCCGAGTTGTCCCTCGCAACTAGGCTGGAGTCCTGACGTCGCTGAACAAACACGTGTGTGGAATGGCCATCCCCGTCGTAACTCGAGAAAATACCCCAGGTTCCCACCGCAACTCGAGAAAAACCATGCAACTTCCCACTCGCCGCGAGATGAGGCCCGATTCCCCTGCACTGCCTGCAGAGCAATTCCGTGTTGCACATTACACATGAAAGGAGCCTTGATTTCCTTGGTGGCACTCCAGAGAAACCCCAAGAACACTGTTTCAAGGCTAGAGGGATCCTGAGGTCACTGTAGCAAAACGAAAGAGCTCGGGGACCACAAATCAACTCGAGATGAGAGGTTAGTCCCTGGCTTCGACTCCAGAGGAATACCACCTTACCACAAGTACCTCAAGAGGAGGCTTCTCTCAGCTCTAGGTATGTGAGAGGGACCCTGAGTTTGCGGCCTCAAGTGGAATGGACACCGCGATGCCCTGCCGCGAAATAACGCAGGATGTCCATGCAGTGACTTGAATGCAGGCTCGTCTTGGATCTCCCAAGATGAAAGGATGTCTGAATTCCCTGTGGAGACCACAGAGAAAGACCTACTTCCCCCACCTCATGGCGACCGGAGGCCTCACATCCTTTGAAAACTCCAGAGGTACGCGGAGATCAGTGCCTCCAAAGGAGACGATGCCTGACTCCTCGTGAAAATTGATAGGAGTCCCAGGATTCCTGTGGCACGTGGAAAGGGACCCTTGGTCTCCCGCCTCAGCTGGAGAGGCGTCCCAATTGCCCTGCCAAGCCTCGAGGAGAATCCCGAGTTGTCCCTCGCAACTAGGCAGGAGTCCTGACCTCGCTGATCAAACACGTGTGTGGAAGGGCCATCCCCGTCATAACTCGAGAAAATACCCCGGGTTCCCGCCGCAACTCGAGGAAAACCATGAGACTTCCCACTCGCCGCGAGATGAGGCCCGATTCCCCTGCACTGCATGCAGAGCAATTCCGTGTTTCACATCACACATGAAAGGAGCCTTGATTTCCTTGGTGGCACTGCAGAGAAACCCCAAGAACACTGTTTCAAGGCTAGAGGGATCCTGACGTCACTGTAGCAACACGAAAGAGCTCCGTGGACCAAAAATCAACACGAGATGAGAGGTTAGTCCCTGGCTTCGACTCCAGAGGAATACCATCTTACCACAAGCACCTCAAGAGGAGGCTTCTCTCAGCTCTAGGTATGTGAGAGGGACCCTGAGTTTGCGGCCTCAAGTGGAATGGACACCGCGATGCCCTGACTCGAAATAAGGCCGGATATCCCTGCAGTGACTTGAATGTAGGCTCGTCTTGCATCTCCCAAGACGAAAGGATGTCTGAATCCCCTGTGGAGACCACAGAGAAAGACATAGTTCCCCACCTCATCGCGAGCGGAGGCCTCACATCCTTTGAAAACTCCAGAGGTACGCGGAGATCAGTGCCTCCAAAGGAGACGATGCCTGACTCCTCGTGAAACTTGATAGGAGTCCCAGGATTCCTGTGGCACGTGGAAAGGGACCCTTGGTCTCCCGCCTCAGCTGGAGAGGCGTCCCAATTGCCCTGCCAAGCCTCGAGGAGAATCCCGGGTTGTCCCTCGCAACTAGGCAGGAGTCCTGCCGTCGCTGAACAAACACGTGTGTGGAAGGGCCATCCCCGTCGTAACTCGAGAATATACCCCAGGTTCCCACAGCAACTCGAGAAAAACCATCAGACTTCCCCCTCGCCGCGAGATGAGGCCCGATTCCCCTGCAATGCGTGCAGAGCAATTCCGTGTTGCACATCACACATGAAAGGAGCCTTGATTTCCTTGATGGCACTCCAGAGAAACCCCAAGAACACTGTTTCAAGGCTAGAGGGATCCTGAGGTCACTGTAGCAACAAAAAAGAGCTGCGTGGACCAAAAATCAACACGAGATGAAAGGTTAGTTCCTGGCTTCGACTCCAGAGGAATACCACCTTACCACAAGCACCCCAAGAGGAGGCTTCTCTCAGCTCTAGGTATGTGAGAGGGACCCTGAGTTTGCGGCCTCAAGTGGAATGGACCCCGCGATGCCCTGGTTCGAAATAAGGCCGGATATCCCTGCAGTGACTTGAATGCAGGCTCGTCTTGCATCTCCCAAGACGAAAGGATGTCTGAATCCCCTGTGGAGACCACAGAGAAAGACCTAGTTCCCCACCTCATCGCGACCGGAGGCCTCACATCCTTTGAAAACTCCACAGGTACGCGGAGATCAGTGCCTCCAAAGGAGACGATGTCTGACTCCTCGTGAAACTTGATAGGAGTCCCAGGATTCCTGTGGCACGTGGAAATGGACCCTTGGTCTCCCGCCTCAGCTGGAGAGGCGTCCCAATTGCCCTGCCAAGCCTCGAAGAGAATCCCGAGTTGTCCCTCGCAACTAGGCAGGAGTCCTGACATCGCTGAACAAACACGTTGGTGGAAGGGCCATCCCCGTCGTAACTCGAGAAAATACCCCAGGTTCCCGCCGCAACTCGAGAAAAACCATGAGACTTCCCCCTCGCCGCGAGATGAGGCCTGATTCCCCTGCACTGCGTGCAGAGCAATTCCGTGTTGCACATCACACATGAAAGGAGCCTTGATTTCCTTGGTGGCACTCCAGAGACACACCAAGAACACTGTTTCAAGGCTAGAGGGATCCTGACGTCACTGTAGCAACACGAAAGAGCTCCGTGGACCAAAAATCAACACGAGATGAGAGGTTAGTCCCTGGCTTCGACTCCAGAGGAATACCACCTTACCACAAGCACCTCAAGAGGAGGCTTCTCTCAGCTCTAGGTATGTGAGAGGGACCCTGAGTTTGCGGCCTCAAGTGGAATGGACACCGCGATGCCCTGACTCGAAATAAGGCCGGATATCCCTGCAGTGACTTGAATGTAGGCTCGTCTTGCATCTCCCAAGACGAAAGGATGTCTGAATCCCCTGTGGAGACCACAGAGAAAGACATAGTTCCCCACCTCATCGCGAGCGGAGGCCTCCATCCTTTGAAAACTCCAGAGGTACGCGGAGATTAGTGCCTCCAAAGGAGACGATGCCTGACTCCTCGTGAAACTTGATAGGAGTCCCAGGATTCCTGTGGCACGTGGAAAGGGACCCTTGGTCTCCTGCCTCAGCTGGAGAGGCGTCCCAATTGCCCTGCCAAGCCTCGAGGAGAATCCCGGGTTGTCCCTCGCAACTAGGCAGGAGTCCTGCCGTCGCTGAACAACCACGTGTGTGGAAGGGCCATCCCCGTCGTAACTCGAGAATATACCCCAGGTTCCCACAGCAACTCGAGAAAAACCATCAGACTTCCCCCTCGCCGCGAGATGAGGCCCGATTCCCCTGCAATGCGTGCAGAGCAATTCCGTGTTGCACATCACACATGAAAGGAGCCTTGATTTCCTTGATGGCACTCCAGAGAAACCCCAAGAACACTGTTTCAAGGCTAGAGGGATCCTGAGGTCACTGTAGCAACAAAAAAGAGCTGCGTGGACCAAAAATCAACACGAGATGAAAGGTTAGTCCCTGGCTTCGACTCCAGAGGAATACCACCTTACCACAAGCACCCCAAGAGGAGGCTTCTCTCAGCTCTAGGTATGTGAGAGGGACCCTGAGTTTGCGGCCTCAAGTGGAATGGACACCGCGATGCCCTGGCTCGAAATAAGGCCGGATATCCCTGCAGTGACTTGAATGCAGGCTCGTCTTGCATCTCCCAAGACGAAAGGATGTCTGAATCCCCTGTGGAGACCACAGAGAAAGACCTAGTTCCCCACCTCATGGCGACCGGAGTCCTCACATCCTTTGAAAACTCCAGAGGTACGCGGAGATCAGTGCCTCCAAAGGAGACGATGCCTGACTCCTCGTGAAACTTGATAGGAGTCCCAGGATTCCTGTGGCACGTGGAAAGGGTCCCTTGGTCTCCCGCCTCAGCTGGAGAGGCGTCCCAATTGCCCTGCCAAGCCTCGAGGAGAATCCCGAGTTGTCCCTCGCAACTAGGCAGGAGTCCTGACATCGCTGATCAAACACGTGTGTGGAAGGGCCATCCCCGTCATAACTCGAGAAAATACCCCGGGTTCCCGCCGCAACTCGAGAAAAACCATGAGACTTCCCACTCGCCGCGAGATGAGGCCCGATTCCCCTGCACTGCGTGCAGAGCAATTCCGTGTTTCACATGACACATGAAAGGAGCCTTGATTTCCTTGGTGGCACTGCAGAGAAACCCCAAGAACACTGTTTCAAGGCTAGAGGGATCCTGACGTCACTGTAGCAACACGAAAGAGCTCCGTGGACCAAAAATCAACACGAGATGAGAGGTTAGTCCCTGGCTTCGACTCCAGAGGAATACCATCTTACCACAAGCACCTCAAGAGGAGGCTTCTCTCAGCTCTAGGTATGTGAGAGGGACCCTGTGTTTGCGGCCTCAAGTGGAATGGACACCGCGATGCCCTGACTCGAAATAAGGCCGGATATCCCTGCAGTGACTTGAATGTAGGCTCGTCTTGCATCTCCCAAGACGAAAGGATGTCTGAATCCCCTGTGGAGACCACAGAGAAAGACATAGTTCCCCACCTCATCGCGAGCGGAGGCCTCACATCCTTTGAAAACTCCAGAGGTACGCGGAGATCAGTGCCTCCAAAGGAGACGATGCCTGACTCCTCGTGAAACGTGATAGGAGTCCCAGGATTCCTGTGGCACGTGGAAAGGGACACTTGGTCTCCGCCCCAGCTGGAGAGGCGTCCCAATTGCCCTGCCAAGCCTCGAGGAGAATCCCGAGTTGTCCCTCGCAACTAGGCTGGAGTCCTGACGTCGCTGAACAAACACGTGTGTGGAATGGCCATCCCCGTCGTAACTCGAGAAAATACCCCAGGTTTCCACCGCAACTCGAGAAAAACCATGCAACTTCCCACTCGCCGCGAGATGAGGCCCGATTCCCCTGCACTGCCTGCAGAGCAATTCCGTGTTGCACATTACACATGAAAGGAGCCTTGATTTCCTTGGTGGCACTCCAGAGAAACCCCAAGAACACTGTTTCAAGGCTAGAGGGATCCTGAGGTCACTGTAGCAACACGAAAGAGCTCCGGGGACCACAAATCAACTCGAGATGAGAGGTTAGTCCCTGGCTTCGACTCCAGAGGAATACCACCTTACCACAAGTACCTCAAGAGGAGGCTTCTCTCAGCTCTAGGTATGTGAGAGGGACCCTGAGTTTGCGGCCTCAAGTGGAATGGACACCGCGATGCCCTGCTGCGAAATAACGCAGGATGTCCATGCAGTGACTTGAATGCAGGCTCGTCTTGGATCTCCCAAGATGAAAGGATGTCTGAATTCCCTGTGGAGACCACAGAGAAAGACCTAGTTCCCCACCTCATGGCGACCGGAGGCCTCACATCCTTTGAAAACTCCAGAGGTACGCGGAGATCAGTGCCTCCAAAGAAGACGATGCCTGACTCCTCGTGAAAATTGATAGGAGTCCCAGGATTCCTGTGGCACGTGGAAAGGGACCCTTGGTCTCCCGCCTCAGCTGGAGAGGCGTCCCAATTGCCCTGCCAAGCCTCGAGGAGAATCCCGAGTTGTCCCTCGCAACTAGGCAGGAGTCCTGACGTCGCTGATCAAACACGTGTGTGGAAGGGCCATCCCCGTCATAACTCGAGAAAATACCCCAGGTTCCCGCCGCAACTCGAGAAAAACCATGAGACTTCCCACTCGCCGCGAGATGAGGCCCGATTCCCCTGCACTGCGTGCAGAGCAATGGCGTGTTGCACATCACACATGAAAGGAGCCTTGATTTCCTTGGTGGCACTGCAGAGAAACCCCAAGAACACTGTTTCAAGGCTAGAGGGATCCTGACGTCACTGTAGCAACACGAAAGAGCTCCGTGGACCAAAAATCAACACGAGATGAGAGGTTAGTCCCTGGCTTCGACTCCAGAGGAATACCATCTTACCACAAGCACCTCAAGAGGAGGCTTCTCTCAGCTCTAGGTATGTGAGAGGGACCCTGAGTTTGCGGCCTCAAGTGGAATGGACACCGCGATGCCCTGACTCGAAATAAGGCCGGATATCCCTGCAGTGACTTGAATGTAGGCTCGTCTTGCATCTCCCAAGACGAAAGGATGTCTGAATCCCCTGTGGAGACCACAGAGAAAGACATAGTTCCCCACCTCATCGCGAGCGAAGGCCTCACATCCTTTGAAAATTCCAGAGGTACGCGGAGATCAGT